>NC_043750.1:5049924-5354189 GCF_902148845.1 Salarias fasciatus | reverse complement strand
CAACAACTAGCGCGCTAACGTAGCCACGCTGCGTCGACGTCATCACGTAAGTTACCACGTTGACTCGCGTCTGCCTTTCACACTCCCTTTCGCCCCTCCCACTAAAAAGCCGATAGCAGCGACCCGCTAAAAACCCGGGTCGATTGCAGGGTTGAAAAACCCGGGTCTAATGCCGAGTGAACGCTTTCACACTGCCATAAGGACCCGGTTAATTAGCGGGTTTAAACGGGTTTTTTGGCCAGTGTGAAAGGGGTATAAGATTTCATAAATAAAAGGTATGTTTTTAAATTCCCTTTAAAACATTGACAGTCTCTGCGGTCCTGAAGTTCTCTGGCAGGCTGTTTCACAGGCGGGGGGGCCATAGTGACTAAAAGCCACCTCGCCATGGGTCTTGGTTCTGGCTTTTGGAACGTACAGTAAGCCACTGCCAGAGGACCTCAGGGCCCGCAAAGGATTGATACAGTAAAAACAGATCAGCTAGATAAGAAGGCGCAAGGCCATGAAGACATTTAAAAATTAACAAAAGAACTTTAAAATCGATCCTGAAGCGGACAGGGAGCCAATGCAGCGACTGTAAAACCGGTGTAATGTGGGTCCACCCCCTGGTCCTCGTCAGCATGCGTGCGGCTGAGTTTTGTAATAGTTGTAGGTTTTAAATATTCTTTTTGGGAAGACCAGAGAGCAAGGCATTACAATAATCCCGCCGTTCTCAAACTGGGGTACGCATACCACTGGTGGTACATGAGCTCCCTCTAGTGGTACGTGGGGGAATCACAGAAATGTATATATTCTTTGAAGATTAGTTAAAAGTCAGAGCTTTCAGAAACAAATAATACCACCAAAATACATAATAATTTCAAATAAAACACATCAAATCCACTGCAATTCACATTCAGTTTTTCTCTTCTAATATAATGTGTTGGACTGCGACGTGGTCATGTTCAGTCACGTAGTAGTCATCGACGATTAAACTAGCTTAGCTTCACCGTCATGAGCGTGTAGAGGTGAAACGAGAGGTCCAAAAACTCTACAAATGTGGCTCCAAACAGGAGCTATTAGGAAAAGAAGTGCAGAACATGAGGAGAATACAACCAGCAGCCCTGCTGAAACTGAAGTTGACACTGACACTGACATTGACACTGAAGCGAACACGAGGCTATCTGGTGGCTAATTAAGCAGCGTAGCCGAAGAGTCACCGGCATCTGCTAGCGTTAGCAACAAATGACGCTGCATGAGTGCGCACGCGCATGAGAGAGAGAGAGAGAGAGAGAGAGAGAGAGAGAGAGAGAGTGAGAGAGAGAGAGAGAGAGAGAGGATGTAAGTGAGAGGGAGAGTTGCCCCTTTGCGTGTGACAGTTCTAGTGTTCTGCCTCTGCTAACTATGGCTGACAGAATTAAACAAAAACATAAAGGCCAAGACTATTAGAAATATACCTGCTTCCTGTGGGAGCTTTTTTTTTTTTTTTTACTTTGGTCATCATAGTGGTACTTGGAAAGCCTAATTATTTCTGAGGTGGTACTTGGTTTGAAAAGTTTGAGAAACACTGCAATAATCTAACCGGCAGGAGATAAATGCTGCATTAGCACCTCTGTACTGGCCTGAGAGAGAAACGGGCGGACTCTGGCTATTTTCTTAGGCCTCATTCACACATATGCGGTCAATGCGCGGGCACGGGGCGGACGTGAAGACGGAGCGGGCGCTGGAGCGGCATGTTCAGACATCCCTTTCTCACCAGCGCGGTCTGCGTGAGTTGGTTGTCCGCGGCAATGGGCTAATAGTGTAATATGTTTGAAGTAATTCCAGAGGCGTTTCGGGAGCGAAAGGATGTTTATTCCCATGAGCAGGCATCCAAAAACGTGCATCAACATCAGCAGTCAAAAACACACAACACAATGCGACTTCCGTAGCTCTGGCTTAGACTGCATAGACCTATAGATATAGATCTCTAGATATAGGTATCTAGACACGCGCGCTCCTCTCAACTGCGCCAAATAGTAAATTCAAACGAAACATATACCGTAAATCCTCTAATAATGACCTGCATTCCATTAAAAGCCCGTCTCCTTTAATGACCGGGTGTGTCTTTGAAGAAAGCTCATAAAAGCCGCCTCAAAATACAAGCCTGTTCTTTTTTCTTTTCTTTTTCTCTGTGAAGCGCTACAGAGCTGTAGTCTGTGCTACAGCGACAGTCCTCCTGTTATGGCGACTGTGTGTATTACACGCGTCCGGTAAAAATGGCGGAGGGGCAGAAAACATTAAACTCGATGTTGACATTTAATTTATTCATATCGATTGAAAAAATAAATGAGCTCAGTGCATTTTACAGGGTTCAAATTGACACAAAAGATCTTCCTGCTCTTTTTGAAAATTTTAAAATACAAGCCTCTCTCTTATACATGCCTCCTTCCATTAAAAGCCTGATGCCAGCTACAGTTGAGAGAAATAAAAGCCCCGGCTACTATAAGAGGATTTACGGTATCTGCATATATGACAACGAGGCCCTGTCTTCATTGTTTTCAATGGGACCCCGCTCCAAGCTGCACGGAAAAATAGCCGGACCAGAACACTGGAAAAAGCCTCTTGTGTGACCAGTATGTGGGCAGACATGAGCTCAATACATGCATAGAAAGCCTAGTTGACACGAGATGTGTGTTTATGCCATTGGTTTTCAATGGGACACAGCCCGCTCAAGTCCACGCAGAAAAATAGACTTGATTTCTATTTAGAAATTGCTGCGCGGATTTGAACAGGCCACGCGCGGGACTCGTGCGTTCCCCACGCGTGGAGTGTGAAAGGACTGATCTGGTTGCATGCAGTTCTGATTTTTCTGCGCAGAAACCGTGCAAACCCGGACAGATCTGCGCCCGCACAGCCATGTCTGTGTGAATGAGGCCTTAAGATGATAAAATCCAATCTTAGTTATGTTTTTAATGTGTGGAATAAAATTCAGCTCAGAGTCGAAAATAATTTCACGGATTCCTGAGGAACATGGCTGCATACTTACATAAAAACATTGATCTGTGAGATAAGAACTGAACCAGTTAAGAACAGTGCCAGAGAGGCCCACCAGGGGATTCACTCTATTAATGTGATGGTCCTACTGTATCAAAAGTGGCACTCAGGTCCAGCAGAACCAACACTGTAAGCTTTTAATTGTGTACATTCCACCTGATATCATTTAAAATCTTTAAATGGGCCGTCTCGGTTCTGTGGTTCACTCTAAAACCAGACTGATGTCTTTCTTAAATGTTGTGATTAAAAAGTCACTGACTTGGTTAAAAACCAGTCTTTCTAAAACTAAAATAAACACAGGTTCAAAACTTTGCAATGTTTGTCCTCTACTCAGATGTGAAAACCGCAATTCAATGTTTTGAACCAAATTTAAGATGTGAGCTTCAAAGTTTGCTCAGAATTTCAACCATTTTTGGAGTTTATAATGGGTGAGTATATTGGAGAAGACTATAGTGAAAGAAATGCATTTAGAGCGTGAGAGACTCGCATTTTAAACCAAACAAATTTTTCCCCACAGCCATATTTCTGCTCAATCTAAAGAAATTATACATAAAAACATAGCTACAGACCTTGTGATTCCTACAATGCTTTAAAGGACCTATATCATGCAAAATCCACTTTTTTAAGGTTTTTAGCATGCCACAAAGTTGAATTCCCTTTAAAACCACCCCCAAAATATTATTTCCTTTCATCCACGCATGTCTGAGTAATCTCTTCCAGTCTGCTGCTCTCTACAGCAGCCCCTCCCTTCGGGTAGAAAACAGCTCGTTTGAAATTCTTCAAACCTAAGTACGTCACAAAAGTTGAACTCCTCCCCACCACTCTTCTCCCACCCCACCCCCGTGCAGACAACACCACTCTCCTCTGACCAGCACACAGCTGATTCGCATTTTCCACTGACAACAACACAACACAACAACACAGCAACACAACCGCACTGAAAATGAAAGACAGCAAGTTCAATGTTGCATTCCAGGATAAGGAAAAAAACCCTTTATGAAATATGAATGAAAAGTATTACTAGCAAAATGATTAAAGTATCCATTGTGTAGGAAAGTGCTCCCTGTCAGTGCTTTGCCATTAAATAGGATGTTTTTGGATTATTATACTGATTATTATACTATACTACTGCAGATGTTTAAGCTTGTCCTAACACTTTTGGGTGGTTCAATCAACAGTTAATCATGATGTATTTTTCAGATAATCCAAGGGAGTTTAAAACAGTTCATTTATTTGAAGAGGGAGAATTTTCTAATCTCATCAAGAAACATTTCAAACATTTAAACTCAATATATCAGTATGTTTCATAGGTTTGATTTCTAAATATTTTTATTTATTTCAGTTCATGTGTGAGTGAAGAGGAAAAGACAGGAGATGATCCACATTTAACATTCAAAAAAGGCATGACAAGACATGAGAACAGCTCTGAAATATTGTATTTAAAGAGTAACAGAGACAGAAGAGAGGAAGGAGTGAAAGAAAGTGAGGAGGAACAGGAAATCATAAAAAATGTGCAGAGAAAGCAAGAGAGAAGAGACAGGAGGATGAAGAGAGGATTTGAGGACAGGATTGAACAACAGAGCAGTAAAGGACAGCAGAGGTGCCAGCCAGGATCACAGGTAGCCTGCAGTAAGGAAATAAGGTATTTGATTTCTTTACTTTAAGATCAGTCTGAATAACTTTTGTATTTTATATTTTTTTCTTTCAGTGGACATGAGGCATAAAACAATGTTCTTCAAGGCTTCTAAGACATTTGCATCATTAAAGGGTCTGATTTTTAAGTGTTCTCCGTGCCTTTCTCAGCTTTGAATTGGTGGTAAGTTGATATAAATAAAATAAAATAAAATAAAATAAAATAAAATAAAATAAAATAAGATAGTGTAGTGTGCGTGGCACAAAAAATGCCGGAAAAAATAAATCGGCATCTGCAGCCTCAGGGCTAAGCCCCTGATCTCCTGGAATCCTAGATCCGCCCCTGGCTAAAGCTAACCCTTAGAGAAGCTAACGCGTGACGTATTTGTTTAGAAGCGCTGATTGGTTGAAGTACGCTGTCAGTCAAAGTCCACAGGGGGAGAGGCGGGATTTTCAGTGAAAAGGAGCGTTTTCTTTTCCGGGTTTCAGAATTAGCCCCCGAAAATCTTTAATTTAACACAAAATGACTTGCACCAAAAATAAACTATTACTATGTTAATGCCAATAATAGGGGTTGGACTAGCTAAAAAAGCATGATACAGGTCCTTTAATCTCCCCTCTATCTCAAACGGTTCTCTCTCCAGATGCAGATGTTTGAGAAGAGAGCAGCATTTTCTGTCATCAGCTCCAATGCATTTTGGAAAGAGATTTTCTCACTCATATCCAAAAGTTCACATGTTTTTTACAAACTGATTCCCAGAGGTGGGACCAAGTCACTGATTTCCAAGTTACAAGTATGTCTCAAGCCTCAAGCCTTTGCCCTCAAGTCCCGAGTCAAGTCGCAGGTCCTACACTTCCAGTTTCGAGTCCTTTCAAGTCATTCAAAGGGGAAACAGTGAACTGCACTGCAGCATAGAGCACAATGTGTGTCAATGGCCATGGTTACATGGCGTTTTTAATTCTGAACTAGTCAATTCCGAATGAATTAGCTTGGCATTTACATGGGAAAAATAGGATTAAAGGTGCTGTAGGCAGGATTCTGCATCTCTGCCACCTTGCTTAGGGTTACCTAAGCAAGATGGCGATTTGACCCATCTAAGATGGCGATTTGAAACCCAGCACAGCCAATCCTGTCCTGTTTTCTCTGACATCACGCCCTCATGCAAATTAAGCCCCTCCCACAAGAATGTGTGACGAACGCTCCTCTACCAATCACAGTTAGAGCCTCAGGGGCTCTTCTGATTGGTCAAAGATACCTGGAGCTGTCGAGATTCCTTTTCAGCTCAGAACAGAGACAGATGGAAACGCTGCGCCATCGCGGTAGTGCAATTATGCTACACTCCTAAAGGATTATCAATGGATACTCTAACATTTAATCCAAAGAAAACACAGGAAAATTAGCATTGACTAGCAAAATCCTGCCGACAGCACCTTTAAGTCCGCTTTCATGCTGGGGGCTGAAGTGTTCTGATTGGACAGGGAGTGGATATGATGTACTTACATCTACTGGGGGTAAACAGATCCTGGTGTGGGTGCTTTTTCTCTTTCTTTCCCTTTGATGCTACAGACCATATGACAAGGCCAGAACATGACAACAAAGACAGGGTGATGGTAAAAATGTGCTAAATGTAGAACAAGTTCTCAAGGTTTGTGATGAACAGGCAATGAATTGAACTCAACATTAATTACAAGATTTTTCCATGAAAAAGTGAAATATGGTGACATGTTTCTGTGCAGTAACCTGGAACTTCCACACCTGTTACACTTATGACTGTGAATTAACAGAAAACATCTTGAACTCATTATTTTGTGTCCCTGATGTGCAGACTGCCACGACGACTTCTGCTGGATGTACTTTATAGTACTGTCTACTATGACAGTTATTACTGACACTATGATGATATTTCTTCACTATTCATTATGCTTTAGTGACATTTCTTCACTATTACTTATACTTTATTGATACTTTTTATCTATCACTGTTCTACTTCGTAAGTGCTTAGCCCGCCTACGGGCTTCGCTAGTGGTACACCTCCAATCTCTGTCCAATCCACTGAGACTATACAAAGCTCGACGCACCAATCCCCCGCACGCGATGGCGCAGCGCCACGCCCCACACCGAGGGTACATAACCTCGGATGGCGCTAAGCAAACCCTTCTTCTTTCTCAGCATCTCCATGAGACTTAGAAGCCTCTATTCTCCGGATCAAGATTCGACTAGGATGGATTCGCCGGCCCGGGACCAGTCGCCATCGGGCGTCGGGCCGTTCTTCTGCCGCTCCTGCGGCATTCCGCTCATCGTGCAGGACTGTCACGAGCTCTGCTTCCTCTGCCTTGGCTGGCAGCATCACCGCCAGCGGACCTCCTGCCCGGCCTGCCTCGCGCTGCCGCTTGAAGAGAGCCAGCGGCGAGCAGCCTTCATGGGCGCAACCTCCCCTGCCGGTGAGGACGACGCCGAGGAGACTGCCGCCGCCACCGCCGACGACTGGGCCGAGATCCGCGGCAGCGTCAGCAGCAGCAGCAGCGTGTCTGTGTCACGGAGTTCGACTCGGTTCGACTCCGCCTCCACCGCATCCCGTCTCCCCCGTGAGCCTGTGGAGCACCTCGCGGGGCTCTTCACTTCAGCCGTCGAGCGCACCGGCCTCGCGCTGCCGCCGCAGCCTCCGGAGCCGGTGCAGCGTGATTTTGCACTCGGGCTGGCAACCCGGTCATGGGCTCGGTCCCGGACTGCGGTCCTATGTCCCGCCGTGCCGTCGTTTCAAGCTCACGTGCAGCGGGACTGGGGTACGCCACTTGCCGCCAAGGGTACGGTGAAGGGCTACCGAGAGTATTCTTGTGTGGAGGGCTGGCCGCCGGTCTCCGGAGTGCCTGCCATTGAGGACTCCGTTCGGCTGTGCCTCCTCCCCCGATCCTCCGCCTGGCCCGGCGGAAAGCCCTGCTGCCGTCGGTAAGGGACAGGCGCATGGCGAGCTTCCTGGATCGTGGCTACGCTAGCGGCAACCTGACGTTCGCCCGAGCCAATAACATGACCTTCCTCCTGGGCTCTGTGGACAAGATCTGCCACGAGAAGTCCCAGCTTTCCCCCGAAGACATCGTGGAAGTCCAAAATATGGCCGAAGTCCTGATGCGCATGTGCAGAGCCATCGCCGTCAGTGGAGGCCGCGTCATGGCCAACGCACAGCTCACCATGAGGCACCTGTGGCTTGGTCTGTCTTCTTTATCTGAGCGGGACCAGCGGGGCGTCCTGGGACTCCCCCTGTCCACCTCTTCTCTTTTTGGGCCCGATATACACGTGATCATCGAGCGCCTGGAGGCAGCAGCACGAGGCTCGCAGCAGCTCGCCCCGCACCTCCAGCCCCGCCGTGAGCCGCCGCCGCAGCGCTGCCGCTCCGCGGACCAGCGGCGTCCCGCTCCTTGGAGCACCTCGGCACCTGGACAGACCGGACCGTCTTTCCGCCGATCCTCCCGGGGCGCCGATCAGCCCAGACGGTCCCGCGCTCCCGAGACACGGAGCGCCCTGTCCGCTCGACCCGCACCTGCCAGCAAACATGCAAATAAAGGCCGTCAGGCCCGTTACATCTTCCAAAGAGCAGCAGTCCCTCCTCTCCCCCGTGTTAGCATGATCGAAAAGTGCAAAACCCGGCTGGGCCCTTCTCCCTCCCTCCTCCCGCTCCGCGATAAGGCGGCTGAGGGTGGTGAGCGGAATGCGCACGGAACCGCCTCTTCACCGGCGCTTTCTTCGCGCTCTGGCCGCAATGCGGCTGCGGACGCGGGGCATAGCAGCGTGCTGGAGCCGCTAGCTTTCCCGCTGTGTGCGTCACGCAAGCGGTGCGCTGCTGATGTCTTTTCAGCGCCCCGCAAACGCTCCAGGCTGCACTCTCCACCGGCTTCGGCTCGAGTGAGCATTTCGAAGCGTCAGAGCGACGGCTCCGGCCCGGCCCGGATCCCCGCCGTGGGGTATCCCGGCCCCGGCCGCACCCATAGCGCTCTCAGCAGCGTTTGTCCGCCGACCTCCGCTCGTGATACCATGACGAGGCGTCAGAGCGGCGGTGCCGTTACGCCCCGGGCTGCCGACGTGCAGCGCCCCAGCCCCGGCGCCACTCATGTCGCTCCCAGCGGAGTTTCTCCGCCGAGCGGCGGACTCACGCCGGCCCGGGTGTCCGCCGTAACGCGCCCCGATCCCGGCCTTATTGGTGTTGCTCCCGGCAGCGCTCCCTCGGCTTCCCCGTGTGTTGTCACGGCGGAGCCTCGGAGCAGCGGAGCTCTGCCGTCCCGGGCTCCCGCTATTGAGCGTCCCGGCTCCGGCTTCAGCATCACGGCCAGCGATCCGGAAGGCTCCGACATCAGCACCGAGGACAGCGACCCGGAAAACTCCGGGATCGCGCTGCCTCTGCTCGGGTTGTCCCCAGCAAAGCGCCGGTCCGCGGCCGCCTGGCGGCCGCCCGCTCTCATTCAGGGGACGCCTGCTCCACAGCCCTTTCGCCGGGGGCCCCCCGTCTCCCGAGGCCGGGAGGACGGGTGGGCCGTCCCCGCTGGCCGTGGTACAGCCACTCACGCTCCGGTTTCACACATGGCGTGTTATGTTGGGACCGCTTTCTCCCTGGCTGTCCAGGACACTGAGAAACGGTTATGCCCTGCAGTTCGCCTGTCGTCCGCCTCTCTTCAACGGCATCCTTCGTACGCGGCTCGCATGCCCTGCGGGGACGGCCGCTCTCGAGGCAGAAGTAGCCTCACTCCTCCGCCGGGGTGCGGTCACGGAGCTGAGCGCGACAGAGGCGCACTCGGGTTTTTATTCCCCCTACTTCTTGGTCCCCAAGAAAAGCGGGGGTGTAAGACCCATTCTGGACCTGAGGGTCCTCAACACTCACATAGCCACCAGGAGGTTCCGCATGCTGACGGTCAAACACCTCCTGGAGAGCATTCGACCTGGGGACTGGATGACTTCGATCGACCTGACGGACGCCTACTTCCACATCCCCATTCTCAGAAGGCACAGAGCCTTCCTCCGCTTTGCCGTGAGGACCAGGTATTTTCAATACAACCGGCTCCCCTTCGGCTACTCTCTCGCCCCTCGCACCTTTACCAAGTGTGTCGAAGCAGCGTTGGAGCCCCTCCGTCGTTATGGTCTGAGGATCCTCACTTACATCGACGACTGGCTCATACTGGCGTCCTCTCATCAGGAGGCTGTGCTGCACACGACCCAGGTCCTGCACCACATCGAGCTCCTGGGGTTCATGGTGAACCGACACAAGAGCGCGCTCACCCCAGCTCAGAGCATGGCTTATCTGGGGTTGGAGCTGGACTCGCTCTCTATGACTGCCCGCCTCTCCGAGGAGAGACGGACCTCCCTTCTCTCGACCCTGAGGTCTGCAGTGACCACACCCCTGGTCGGGGTTCGTCTGATCAGGACCGTCCTGGGTTTAATGGCCGCGGCCCACCCAGTGGTCCGGCTGGGCCTTCTACACATGCGCAGGCTGCAACGGTGGTTTGCACGCCTCCGCTGCGTGGGGAAGTGGGACGGATGCAAACGGTTCCCGATCCCGCCCCAAGCACGCCAGGATCTCCTTTATTGGATGGATCCTGCTCTCCTAATGCAAGGAGTTCCCCTGGGCTGCGTGTCGCATCACGTCGAAGTGTTCACCGATGCGTCTCTCACGGGATGGGGAGGCACCCTAGACCACCACGCGGTGGGCGGTGCTTGGGATTTGACTCCCACTCACATCAATGTGCTGGAAATGACGGCGGTGCAGAGGGTCCTGCTCCATTTCCAAGCCAGGCTGAAGGACAGCCATGTGCTCATCAGGACGGACAACACTATGGTGGTCGCGTACCTGAACAGGCAGGGGGGGACCCGGTCTCCCCCTCTTCATCGCATAGCGGCGGAGATCCTCCGGTGGGCGGACCGGCACCTCGCGTCTCTCAGAGCGCGTCACGTGCCCGGAGTCCTCAACGTCGGTGCAGACAGAATGTCCCGGGGAGGCCCACTCCACGACGAGTGGGGCCTGTCCCTGTGGGTCGCAGCCCGACTCTGGCGCAGGTTCGGATGCCCAGTGGCAGACCTTTTCGCCAGTGCAGAGAACGCACAGTGCCCACTCTGGTTCTCGCTCAGGTTGTCAGACGCCCCCCCTCTAGGGGTAGACGCCTTCGCACACAGGAGCTGGCCGTCGGGCATCCTGTACGCGTTCCCTCCAGTCCACCTCTTGACCCCGCTGCTGCGCAGGGTGAGGTTGCACAATCCTCACGTGATCGTGGTGGCTCCGGACACCCCGAGTGCACGGTGGTTCCCGGACCTGGTTCAGTTGGCAGTCGGGGACCCGTGGCCGATTCCCGACGGGCCCGACGCACTGCAGCAGGCAGGAGGCGCCCTTCGGTCCCGCCCCTTCCTGGGTGGGAGGCTCCTGGCTTGGAGGCTGAGCGGGTGAGGCTGGTGGAACTAGACCTCCCCCCAGCGGTGGTGTCCACCATCCAGAGTGCCAGGGCCCCCTCTACTGTCAAGGCCTACAGGTCTCCATGGAAGCTCTTCACGTCGTGGTGCTCGGAGAGGGGCTTGGACCCGGTCTCCTGCACCATTGGTGGAGTTTTGGAGTTCCTCCAGGCCCTGCTGGACAGCGGTTGCGCTGCATCCACCCTGGCGGTGTTTGCATCGGCCATCACAGCGGGCCACGGCGGTTTCGGCCGCTTTTCTGCACGCAGCCACCCGCTTGTGAAGCGGTTTCTGCACGGGGCGTGTCGGTTGCGACCGCCCCCCAGGCATGTGGTCTCTCCATGGCACCTCCATGTGGTGTTGGAGGGCCTTAAGGGACCTCCTTTCGAGCCTTTGGAGCAGGCGGAGGACCGCTTTCTCTCCTTTAAGGCCGCCATCTTGTTGGCGCTAGCATCCGCCAAGAGAGTTGGGGATCTCTGCGCATTGTCAGTCCACCCATCCTGCATGGTGTTCAGCCAGGATGGGGGACTCGTGCACCTCTGGCCTAACCCGGCCTTTCATCCCAAGGTGATCACTTCGGACTTCCGGTCGCGAGTGATCCGGATCAGGACGTTTGACTCCATGCCTGGTTCGTCTGGGGACGACCCACGCCTGCGGTCACTGTGCCCGGTCAGGGCTCTGCGTCTTTATGTCCAGCGCACAGCTGGCTTTCGCACCACGGACCAGCTGTTTGTGAGGTTTGGAGCCCGGGGGCGTGGTTCCCTGCTGACCTCTCAGCGTCTCGCCCACTGGGTGGGGGGCGCTATTGCAGCTGCCTACGAGGCACAGAATCTCTCGCCACCAGCAGTGATTCGTGCTCATTCCACACGACGTGTGGCTGCCTCTGCGGCCCTGTGCAGAGGGGTCACGGTGAGTGACATCTGCCAGGCTGCCTCCTGGGCCTCTGCGTCCACCTTCGTGCGTTCGTATCTGTTGGATATGTGCACTGACTCTGTGGCCATGTCGGTTTTCGGCGAGAACAGGAGTTCAGTCGTCTAACCGTTTCGGTCCTTCTGGCCTGGCTGCCGCGTCCCGGGTGGGCTCGCGGACCAGGGGTTCCCCACCTGCCGCTCGGCTCTGCCGCGGTCTGCGGATGTTGTTTACGGTGTTGCAGGGGCAGGAGTTCTGCCGCTTGCTGTTTTTGGGTTCGCTGCCGCTCCCCGTGCGTGGAACGCGGGCCAGCGGTCCCCCCCTTCACCGCCTGCCGCTGTGGTTTCCCGGCCGGCGTGTGTGTGTGTCGCTGTGGCGATGCTTTGTACGTCGTGGGCCGCGCTACGTCGCTAGGTGCCCGCCTCGTCCTTCGGGAGTTCTACGGCCGTTCTGGACGTACGGTTTGTTTACTTCCGTCTTACGCACCAATCCCGTCAGCAGGCCAGCTGGGAGTACATTCATCGACCTACGGCCTTCGCCTTGGTGAGTACCACTAGCGAAGCCCGTAGGCGGGCTAAGCACTTACGAAGTAGAATTAGTAGTTACTGGATGTAACTCCAGTTCTACGAGTAAGTGCGTGCCCGCCTAC
Source organism: Salarias fasciatus (assembly GCF_902148845.1). NCBI lineage: Eukaryota > Metazoa > Chordata > Actinopteri > Blenniiformes > Blenniidae > Salarias > Salarias fasciatus. The sequence goes on along the minus strand of NC_043750.1, from coordinate 5,341,563 downwards.
CTGCTGGCCCAGCTGTCTGCTTCCCTTGTTTTTGCTACGTCAGAAGAAGGGTTTGCTTAGCGCCATCCGAGGTTATGTACCCTCGGTGTGGGGCGTGGCGCTGCGCCATCGCGTGCGGGGGATTGGTGCGTCGAGCTTTGTATAGTCTCAGTGGATTGGACAGAGATTGGAGGTGTGCCACTAGCGAAGCCCGTAGGCGGGCACGCACTTACTCGTAGAACTGGAGTTACATCCAGTAACTACTAATTATTATTACAAAAATATATCATTGTCTTTTAGACACACTGAAACACACAATGCTCTATTGTTATTTGAACGTACTAGAACTGGCTTCAAGCGCAATTTTGTAGTAAAAGTATATCTTGTCTTGAACAGTATGAATTTCATAGTTGATGTTCTGCTCTAACTTGTTCATGAGAACCTTTGCAGTCACAGCTACTGTGGTTGTGAAATAAGAAGAAATGCTTACAACAGGACCATTAGGTCAGTAATTCCTTAAAAGGAGATATGTTAGTGTCTTGGAGGCCAATCAGGCTGTGAGGACATGCTATAAAAGCAGAGCGTGCGGGACGTTTGTCATCAAGAAGCAAAGGAGAACGATGGCTCTTCTCAAACTTCTTCTTCTCATGCTGTGGCTTGGTGAGTCCACACTCCATTTCCATTTGAGTCCTACTGGAGTTCATTTCCTGAATTATTGTTTTCTACCATGAAAACAAACATTGTCATGTAAAATCTGATGCTGCAGGTCTCGCTACGAGCTCGGAGCTGCATCGTCAGAGGAGAGTCATTGGAGGTGCGACGTGTGGACCAACCGAGCGTCTGTACCATGTGAAACTGGAGGCGACAGGTGGAGGGCGTACAGGTCGCTGCGGAGGCTCTCTGATCAGTGCCCAGTGGATTCTCACTGCAGCTCACTGCTGGAAACCCGGGAGGTGAGAAAGTCCCAGTCTTTAATGTCAGTGCCATTGATTGTTTCTAGCATGAGATTGACTCCGTATCCACAGCACCCATGATGCATTAAAAGCCTGAAATAAATATTTCCCCTCCTATTCAAATTAGGGCTGTCACGATATCAAATTTTCTCTTCACGATTATCGTGGGCAAAAAATATCACGATAACGATATTATCACGATATCAGCAAAAATGTAACTAATAATGGTTCAAACATTCAGATTCATCTTTAATTTTATTTTTGTTTGTTTTTCTCTCTTTTCCCAGATGAATTATATTCAGAATACCTGTCAAATGAGGTGTTGAAACAATATGAGAACAGTAACTGTACAACTGCATACCGAAAGTGTAGTTACACTCAACTAATTAAAATCTGATGAACTGATTAACAGAGGATCCACAGCAGAGGGGTAATTTACATAGGGTTGGTGGGTTATGAAAACCCACGGGCCCTGTTGGGGTGAAATCCTGTACCACCACCACACTGCCGAGGGTTTTTGTTTGTTTGTTTGTTTAAATCCGAGGCGGAATGAGCAGCAGCTGCTTCTCTCCAGCCAGAGACGCCGCTACTGGCTAGGGCCCCGAGCTGAAGGGGGCCCCGAGGAACGGCTGACATCAGTCAATTTCAATGACAAATTTAAGGCGCTACACGAGACGCTGCAACGACAACGTGTCGAAAATCCCCCGCATGGGGCCCTTTTCCGAGTACTCACCGGTTAGTTGCTAGAAGGGGGCCGGCAGAGAAGACGGCGGATATCAGCGACACAACTTGAAACCGCCCGGACACATTACAATGACACGTCTGGAACCTACCTAATGGGGCCCCACTACTACCCGGCTTGCATCAGCGTGCAGTCAGTGTTGCTAAACACACTTTTTTCGGGTGAGGATAGAGCGTCTCGCTGTCGTTGTCGGCCACCGCCGACATGTTTAGTTCACTCGTGAAGCTCGCTAACTGGGAGCCACGCTAGCTAGGAGCCGTGCCGCTACTGCTGCTCTGCTGTGTTTACATGGGAGGGGAGGGGGAGAGGTGGGGGTGCTGCAGGAGGGAGACGAAGCAGGGCGGAAGAACAGGAGAGGATTTTGAAAATACACTTCAACACGTTTCAAGCGGGACTAGATCCTCTTTACGATATTATCATGTGCGCATTTTGAACACGATATTGAAATTTCATTTTTTTAATACCACGATTATCGTCAATACCGGTTTACCGCGACAGCCCTACTTCAAATCATTCCTGCTCCTGTCTGCAAGTTGGACGTTGATATTAGCTGCTTTACTATTAGTTCATTAGTTTTTATCTCAGTTGCTTTCAGTGGCGGACCGTGCATTTCACACTAATGGTGCGTTCACACCGGACGCGTTGCAAGCGTCACTGACGCCTCAAAGTTGATGCGTGTAACGTGTGGAATTCGACGCGTGTTCAAATTACACACGACGCTTGCAATGTGGGCGACGCACGGCAGCTCATTGGCGGGAGTGGTAGGAGCTTCTGTGTCCTGTCTTCATGTTGACAATAGTAAATCCCATCGAGACACTGGCTTGGCTTTATTTAATAAAGAAAGCCAGAAAACAGCATCGTCAGGCGTCTGTGCGACGTCTTTGGGTCCATTCCATCCTGCAGCGACGTTCGCTATTTAGCGAATTTCATCATTTGCTCCAGGAGCTGCGTGAGGATGAGGTTCTCTTTCAGCGGTACCCGGTTTGACGACCTTCTGGCCTGCATCAGCGCTCTAGAGATGCCCGGATTGCGGTTGCACCCGCGGCGCTCGCGGATAACCGCGGATCGGGCGGATGACGTGTCGAAAAATTAAGATTTTAATTACATTCGGGCGGGTTGCGGTTGAAGCACTCAAAAAAAACCAACTTTCATACACCTAAACCTTACTCTGCAGATGCCGGGCGGGTTTGGTTTTGAAAATTGATTAAAAAAAAAATTGTTCATATGGATGGATAGCGGGCGGATGGAGATTTTAAGAAGCGATTGTGGATGGAAAAATGAGCCATCCGCGCATCTCTACAGCGCTCAGAGTGCTCGTCTGGGATTGGTTGACGCTCGCGTTGACGCTTCCAAAGTTCAGTTTTCCCAGCTTCAGCTGTTGACGCCTGCAAAGCGCGACACTTGTGACGCGCGTCACCAACGCTTGAAAAGCGACGCTCAAAAAGCGCCTGACGCGCGTTAGGTCCATTGAAGCTCGTCCACCATAGACTTTGAATGTAAAAGCAACGCCCGTGACGCTTGCAACACGTCCGGTGTGAACGCATCTTAAGGCCTTCAGAACAGATCCGCCTGAACCTCTTCAGAATAGACCACATTGGAGTTCCGTGTGCGCAGGGGATTGTGGGTAGGGTGAAAGGTTAAGGCACATAAACAATGGGGCAAGATGGCATCGTATGATGAATTCTTATTGTGGAAGAGAGAACGTTTGGTGAAGTTTTTGAGACCGGGGTATCGCCACTTTGGAAAAAAAAAGCTGAACTTGTAGCTTTGGCAAACGGTGCCTCCTTTTTCAACATTGACAAGCTGCCGACCGCGAAAGAAGAGGAAAAGTCACGCCGATCACTACAGAGCTCTGTTGTTGGACAGTGATTATTAGGGATGAGCCGAATACTCGTTTTAAACGAGTACTCGTTACGGATAATGCATTTTTTCCGAATCCGAGGACAGCCCGAGCATTGTCCGTCATATTCGTACTCGTTCTGATAGGAAATCCTCATTGGTCCTTCATTCTGCTCCGTGCTCCACCGAGACAACAGGATCCTTGTGAGAGAAGCCAGTCGGACCTGATAAATTAAAAATGCAGTATTTTATTTCTTTGTAGCTGCAATGTGCCTGAGAAAAACCTTGTAAGGTTGAAACGTCGGGCGATTGTGCACGCTCGGGTTTTCCCTCGTGTTTTTTTCCCCTTATTTCTCTTCTTTTTCATAATAATTTGGACTTGCGCTCCACTGGGAGGCTGTGATCTGTGGGAGAGAGATGATAACTGGACCGAGGTCCACGTCCTGGTCATGTCCTGGCACTGCAGTGGCGGACATGACCAGGAAGCTCAGCAGGGGCATATGAGAGGTTTCCCTGGACGCCGGGGAGATTCCGGTGGGGATCATGGGGGGAGGCATTCATACAATAAAATATTCATGTTCTGACTCAATAAAAAATACGTGTTCTGTAAATAGTTCCTTTACTATTGTGACCAAAAATATTCAAATTTTATTTCTGAGGCTTTTGTGTGAATAAATAATCATTTATATAACTTTAAAAATATTCATGTTCTGACTAAAATAAAAAAAAACAAAAATCTTTACATTGTATCATTGAGACTGTTCTGTAAATAGTTTTCAAATGAAGAATCAATATAGCAACTTCTGAGCAATTCATATCAATTTCAGACTTAAAATAATGCACCAATTTCTGCCCCAGCCTGTTTCCAGTTAAACCACGCCCACTTCCGGTTTAGACCACGCCCCCTCCGAGTACAGATACGGATACAGATCATTTGAATGGGTAAACAGATACAGATACAGATACAGATACAGATAGTGGTGTACTCGCTCATCCCTAGTGATTATGCCCCTAATTTTGATCAGAGGAGGGTGTGGATAGGTAGTAAATGACCATAAAACATTAAAGAAATAAAATATGTATAAAAATAGGTTGTGTTTGGTGTGGATTGCTTTGAGATCTGATGAAGAAGTGTGTGAGAAACATGCAATATGAAAGTTGGCTGTAAAATGTGAAGATCGATTTTCGGTTTGTTTTGCCCCTGACGGCAGCTGGTCGGCTCAACAACATTCTGCCTGGTGTCATGTTAAAGTGTATCTTTTCTAGTTTCATACGATATCCAACATGTTGGGATAGAGCAGAAGTTGTGTTTTGTGTCAGGAGCTAAGATAAGACTTTCTTGATCCCACGATGGGGAAATTTCACTGTTACAGCAGCCCAAAGAACAAGTACCACAGTCGCAAATAAATATCAATAAATAGAAAAAACAAGAACACAAAGTACAAAAAAGTTTGCAGGCAAGCATTTCACACATTTTGCAGGCAACACCGTGCACATCCTTAGCACCAGAAACAGGAGGATGGGGCATGTGCCACTGCGGGTGAGAAAAGTGTGTCAAATTGGATTTTAAAATTATTAAAAAAAACACTCGGTCGTCAAAGTGCAGTTGGAGTGTTCAGTTTGTGAGATTACAGCTTCTTGTTTGAGACACAATTGAAAGAAATCGTCCTCACAGCATTTTATTCACTTTTTACACATGTTGAAGTGCACCCAATACAGGATCCGTCGGGCCGAACGGGTTAAGATCATTAGAGAGAGACCGATATAGCAGTAACTCAAAAAGTATGACTTTAAAACCGTGCTATCGTGCACAAATTATTAAAAAAGTAAGATTATTCCATCTGTTATTTCGTCCTTTCTGTTGATGAGCTTCACCCAACCCTTTCTCCTCAGCTGCGCGGCGGGCGGCAGATACATCTCCCCCACACCTTGTTTCACCCCAGAGTGCTCTCAGCAGTCAATAGATCGCCACTTGTTCAGCGCATAATCGGCATTACCACAACCTATAACGGCACACACCGACATAGTTTCGACAGAACAAGCTGGACAACAAGAGAGAGCACATGGTGGGAAGAGGTTGTTTATGAGCCATGACCCCTGAACTGGAAGTAAACAGCGGGTTTTTGCACATACGCAGTCAAACTCCAATGTGGTCTATTCAGGTCTTCAGGGCTTCTTCTTCTTCTTTGGAATAATTGCAGGTGGCGACCAACAACTTAGGTGCATACCGCCACCTGCTGCTGGTGAATGTAAATCAGAAGGCCTGGATATGCTGTTGTTAGTGTAGCTAGCTAGAAGGCGCTGAGTCGCCACTCACTAATTCAGATACTTTTTAGGCCAGCAGAGAAGGCCTTGCAGGCCCTGACATCCCACTACTGGTTGCTTTATTAGTTCATAATTTCTTTCTTTCAAGAACCACTGCCCTCCACAGCGCAGAGCATCTTCACCCTCCGAATAAAACTGATGCAGATTAAACAAAACCCTGTTTATTTTCAGGACCATGTCTGCAACCGTAGGAGTTCACCCGGGTCCAGGAGAGCAGCCGCAAGTCATTACTGAACATCACATCTTTCAGGACCAAAATCGGAGGAGTCATGACATCATGCTGCTGAAGCTGCCGAATCCATCCACGATTACACCTGTGGCTCTTCCTGACTGTCAAAATCAGCCCACCATGTGAGTCACAGTTTCACTCTAAAGAAGTCTGAGAGCTCTGGCTTCTTCTAAGAACCTTTTCTGTTCAAACTCATACCCTTTATTGTATTTCAGTGCCTCTGTTCGGGCAGCAGGATATGGTGCTGATCAAATGGGCCAAAACAATGCGAGAAGTGAGACAAAGTTTAATTAATTATGTTTGGTTTGAGAAGAAAAAAAAACATCGATAATGGTATGTTTTTTATTTCAGATTATTTGTAGAAAAAACATCATGTTTTTCCATTATTGTGTAGTACGTGGTAGGTCCAACACTCTTCAGTGTGCCAACTTTGACACTGTGGACTGCACAAGGCTCCGGAACCTTAAGGCCTTCAGTAATCCTGCCAGACTGTATCAGCACTGGTTCTGCGTTCAAAGCCCGAGAAAGGATTTATGTCCCGTGAGTTCCCGTTCCCTTGAAACCTAAAGTCGCTCCACACTCTCCCAGCATAGTTAAATAAGCTGCAACTCTTTTTCAGGGAGACTCTGGTGGAGGTGTGGAGTACCAAGACAAGATTTATGGAGTCATTTCGTTCACCGGTGATACTACGTTCGCCTGTACCGAAGCAGCTGGCATTATGGACGTTTGCAGATACATCAAATGGATCAAGAAAACCATCAAGCCCAAAAAATGTAAATTCAACTGTTTCACTGGATAGCTGCATATATTTGAAAATGCCATGCATCTGCTTCAACTTCACTCTTTCCTAATATCGATCTTCCAGAATATTGCTTGCTTATAAAGTCTCATCATTACAGCTGTTGTTCTCTCCCGTCTCTCAGTGCAGATGAAAATAAATGGAACTGCTTTGAAAAAAGAAAAACTGTACACCGACTTTCATTATATTTTCAAGAATACCTTTTAATGACTGGAATAATCATCAATAACATGTAATGAAATCTACAAAAGAGTTGCGCAGCCAGTCAATCTACTTGTTGGTGTCTGATTTGTAAAGAGCTTTTTTATTTAGTTTTTTTATTTTTATTTATTTACTTAAATGAGGACAATGCATATTCATCAACACATAAGCAAAAGCTTCAATGTAAATATGTCGGAGTTAGCACAAAAGCTAATTTACATCCGTAGTTCTAAGGAAGGTAAGGACAGTTAGCAATGACTCACAACACAAGACAAACAAAACACAGACATTACACTAATAACATCTAGTAGCAAAAGACAAATCTCACAGAGTTCAAAAGGCCTCAAGAGTAAAGATGACCTAGTGTGAGCATGTTTGATTTGTTTTCAGCCAATGCTTCAGAGCTGTTTTAAAGGCTGAATAAGTGCCATAGTTCCTGACATGGGCTGGCAGTGTGTTCCAGGTTTGTCAGCCTCTGATCGACCAAGTAACGCAACAGTGTGACGTATCACAATTCTGAGACAATGATATTGTAATGTAACGAATTGCTTTCAAACAACTGTAACTAAACAACATGAAATATATCACATATTGGAAGTAACCAAGCATTGTCTGTTTACAAGCATTCATTACACAGTTTTGCTGTATTTTTTCTTTGTTCCAGGCAGAAGATATCAGACCCCAAGTTTGTAATGAACCTTATCAGCCCCCGACATCATCTTCCTTCTCTCTCTAGTTGATCTTGTAATCATTTTTCAAAATGTTCCAAAGAAGTTTATCTCTCCGGACAGCTGTCATTCTTTGATACTTCTGCTGTAAGAGTGACTCAACAACTCTGTTACTGGATGATTTTATCAAGAATTTATTCACATTAATTTGCAATGTGCAGTTTATACACCAAAGTAAAGATTCAAAAGTGTGTTCTCTGATGTCAATAATAGGGCTGAACGATATGGGCAAAATTTCATATCTCGATATCCATGCCAGATATCTCAATATCGATACGATATATTACAATGGATTCAGTGAAAGTTAAGCATTTTTCAGAAAAATAAAAACATACAGGGCATGGAATTCGTCAAAATTTTAACAGGCCCTCCAAATTTTTTCAGCAGGTCCTCAGAAAATTTTAACAGGTCCTCACAAGTTTAACAGGTCCTTAATTTTCAATTTTGTAAAATGCTGATCAAAAACAGGATCCAACAATAATTTTTTAATTAAACTGTTGTATTTTGTTGTGCTTGTTTTGTTGTGCTTGTTCAGTTCTGGTTATATCTATTTGCTGCACTGTGTCTGGGATGGTAGATCTTCTTATGCTATATGGCCCACCCTAAGTTGCAAATTTATAAAATGATTTTTATTTATTTTGGTGCAGGTATGCGTGTTGCTAATTGCTGATTGAAGCATCCCAGCTTTGACAAGTTCCTTTGGTGGTGGTGGCACATTAACCCCAGAATCCATACCAGCACAAATCACATTTCATATAATGTACTTGCACCCAATTGAAACTTAATATTTAGCTAAGATCCTGCTGATGGCTGTGAATGTTAGTGTAGATTCTGATTCTGTTCAGTTCTTAATCTGACCAGGTTTTGTCTCTGTATGTATCAGACCCTAGAGGACCTCTCTCACTGATGTTCATTGATGTTCTGTTTTTGCGCCCATGCCTGCAGCTGTGACGGCCTCATTCAGGGGTGGAGAACTGTAGTATCGCAGTAAATCAATAACTGTTTCGGCAGATTTGCATATTTACAGGTACTACTGTTTGCACCCATTGCTGTCATTGTGTTCTGAAGTATTTGTTGTTTGGAGTTCACAGCAGCGCCTGAACCAAGCAGTACCTCCTTCAGTCCAGCAGAGGGCGCATTGTGATTGTTAGATGCAGAGTGCAGCGTGAAGCACAGAGAAGAAGAACGCAAAAATGGAATCCCAGAGTTAAGAGGAGTGTTGGTTTTGATTGATTCATTAAAAGAGAAGCGACGCAATTTCATGATAAAAAAAAGCCAACAGGCGGTAAGGACCTGCTGATATGGCACCTAAACCGGCGGAGATTCCATCTCAATTGGTCCCCGCCGCCATTTTATATGGAATTTCGCGCCCTGATCATACAAAAGGATGTAAAAAAAAATGCAGTTTTTTTATGAGAACTCACTGCCACTACCACCAAATTCGTTTGTGCAGATTCTGCAGCCGCCCTCTCTTCAGCTCTCATGTTGTTGTTTTGCTTACTCTCCGCCGCGTATAGCACATGTGAGTGTGCGTCTCTGTCTCCCTCCTGCCCCTCCCTCTGATGTTTCTCATTGGCTGCCATCAGCTGTCAACCAGTAAACGAGGTTTGTGGTTGGCTGGCCTGACCTGTGCACGGGCAAGCTTACATGCAGGGCAAGCAGGGGAAATCTTGATATCGGCGATTTTGAGAAACTAATGTCCTGAATGTTCATATCCCGATATCGATATGATAACGATATATCGTTCAGCCCTAGTCAATAACATGTTCCACATGATCATGCCAACATTGTGTTGGGATTCAGAGCACAGCCTCCACTTTCACAAACTCTGTTCTTTAAGACTTCAAGCCCTGGAAGGACACGGCACGGCAGAACTGGAGCCATCATCAAAACCATCCTTCAGGTTTTACTGTTAGAATTAGTAATTGGGAATAATTTAATTATTAATCCAAATTCCATATTAAAGCTAGGGTTGGCGATCTTGGAAAACTAGCATGTAGCACGAATGTAGCATCTCCCAAGGCTCCGCCCAGCTCCCACCCCATTGGAGGAGCTCCGTTGGGAGCGGAGACGCGGAGACGTTCCGCGTGTGCGGTGCGCGCGGCGCTTCCGTGTACCAGTGCGTCCCTGGCGTAACCTGTCCTCAGCGCTTCGTTTCTTCGTTTTTCTTTATTTGCACTATGCCAAGTTATGGCGCACTCACCGGTACGTAAAGCCCCAAACATTCGTGTCCGCCATTCTGCAACGACGCTCCGTCCTTGTACGCGCGCACTGAACCAGGGTCAGTGCACGCCGTTGACATGTACGCGCAGGGGGCAGGTCAAACGGCGAAGGGATTTGATTGGTTTAAAAAAAGGTGTCCCCTCAAGACGATTGGTTGCTGTTTTTCCCGTTTTACTCCTGCTGTAGATAGCGGATATTTTCCAAACTACTTTAAGAACACGCCATGAATTGCTTCCCATCGGGTCATAAAGATCATTTTAACCAGTATTTAAAAAAATGTATCTAATTCAAATCGCCAACCCTAGCTTTAATAGTTTAGTCTAGTTTATGAGATTGATTACAATGAATCGTCGATCATTTCCTACTTATGCAGATGGTGCCCCGAGGTTATCTGATGAAAATCAGATCCCTAATTCTTGGATTTATAATTATCTTTGATAGTCATTGATTATTACTGATCCATCTTGTCTGAAAATAAGAATCATCTTCAGCAGATGGCGAGTTCGGCATTGTGGAAGCCTGATGACGAGCCGTTGATTGAATATGATGAGCTGGAGCGAGGAGACGATGGACGGTGGATCCCTGAGAGCAGTGAGGCTGAACACTGTGCTGCTCGATCGCTGGAGAGAGAGCCCCGGGTCAGACTGAGATGCACTATAGAAGACCTGCTGAGAGCGAAGACTTTAATGATGAAACTAACCAGGGAGAAAAACAGATATCTTCTCCAAGAACCAGCATGTTAAAGTCTAGAAGCACCTCATGACTCAAGTACAGAAACTACAAAGGAAGTACGACAGTCGGACAGCAGTTCTGAGACCTGGGACTCCGACACGGCATCACACCTCCAACTAAACTGCTGGTAACACACACATTTAACAGTCTGGCTGAGGTACGGGACTTTATACAATTCAAGAAGTGGCAAAGAAGTCATCTAGAAAGTCACAGCAAATTGGTTGAATAAACTCCTTCAAATATCAGACTGATCCTTATTTTCCATCCAGGAATTCAGTAACACAGTAAACTATACTTCATGAATGAGTTCCATCCTACAAATATCTGAAGAAATCTGAATCTCAAGGAAGTTACTTGTTCTTGGTACTAAAGTAGAATTCAGACTGACCTTCTAATATGAAAAATAATTCTCTCCATGTTGCAAAAAGCTTTTCCGTCAAAGTTTCAGCTTGGTACATTAAACAGTGATTGTCGAGAAGAAACATACTTTTCGCCAAAGGACAATGAAGAAATTACAAAATAATTGAAACAATACTTTGACCAACTTTAGAAATTCCAAATAACACATAACATAGAGTGAAGAGAGAATCCTTCACTATTTGGAAGTTGAGTATCTGAAGAATCCATGGATGAGTTTGATGAATGTTGATAAATGGATGAAAGTTCACCTGGAGGAGAAATGAGTCTCTCATGCTGTAAAAGGAAATGACAGACGTTTATGGGGAAGACTGGAGAAATATTTTGCAAGCGTTCATCATACTATAAGTAGTTTAGTTCCAGCCAGATGATATCAGACCCTGAACCTGTAATGAACCTTATCCGCCCCACAAGTCATCTTCCTTCTTCTGTCTCTAGTTGAGTAAATATCTTGTAATCATTTCTGAAAGCCTTTCAAGGAGGTTTATCTCTGCAAACAGCTGTCTTTCGTTGATACTTCTGCTTTAGGAATTACTCAACAATTCTGTTATTCCCAGGTGAAAAAAATGTACTCAGTGTACTAAAATTTTAAATACTTCTGTTAACTTGAAGAGTGCTATTTTGGAACAACTAATTTTGTACTGAATATATTTAAATTGTAATTAAGTTGTAATGAAGCTAAACTTACAATGTATTTAGTGTACTTTTCTATGCTAAAGTGGAACAACTTTATATACTTTATATATGTACTAATATGTGATTAGTCAAATTATAGTGTACTTTGTTTGGAATATAAGTATATTAAAAATTACTTCTTAGCTTCTGAAAAATATTCAAGATTTATACTTTCAATATATTCTCACTGTGCTAATAATATGCGTAATTGTACTTCTGTGTCATGTCTTTGGATCAAATACATTGATAAATTTACAAGTTTTATTGATTTAGTTAAAAGTTTTAAGTATGTTTTTTGTTAGTGCATAAGTGTACCAGAATTTGTGTTATGTGTTAAGTAGCTATGGTAAAAGTGTGCAGAGTGAGACATTTTCACCATACAGGATCGCGTTTGTGTTTCTGCTGCAGAGTGAGTGCTCCTCTGTATAGACAATCTTTGTCGCAAAGAAACGGCCAAAACGAAGCAGGAAAGTTCTCATTTTAAAGTTCCTCTAATGCGCTTGTATCTTGGGAAAGCTATCGTCTTTGTAAGTATTTATGTGTGTAACATCTTATATAGTCCCACAATGTTCCCATGATTCTTTTTCTGTTTGTATAAAATTGTAGTTCTGTGCCGGTAGTTTTGGCAGTTACTGCTGTATGATGTGTAGCTACCTAGGTATGGGTTGTTAATTGTATTTCACTTTCTGTTTTATGTTTCAGTTACCACATGTTTATACACCTGCGTGTGTACATTTTTACATGAAGCTTCATAAAGCAAGAAAAGCAAGCCTTGTGTACGAAGTCTTCATTATTGGTTCGCTGGCTGTCTAGCAACATAGAGACACCTGTCGCGAGGACGGCACATTCTGGCTTATTCCAATTACAAAAAAAGCATACTTTGCAGTTAATAATCTTTATCGTTACTTTGCTGTACTACTTAATTTCTAGTGTGTGTGCACATGCGCGCGTGCACACACACACACACACACACACACACACACACACACACACACACACACACACACACACACATCCCTTCTAAATGATGGCACAAATGAGAACCATGGAAGGTTCTAGATTTATTTATGAACAAATACTGACATAACATCCTGAGGAGCTTTAAAATAGAGTCAGACTAGATTCATGGGACCCTCTCCTCCCATCTGACTGGATCAACCACTTCTAAACAACACTGATCGTCCACTTCTGAACATCTTGATGGACCAAACGATGGAGGCTCCTCTCTCTTCACTGCAGGGCAGAGACACCCAGATGATCTCTGATCAGTCGTCTCTCTGCACGTGACAAGTACAAAGCTATTAGGAATTTCAGGCTGACGGTGGAAGTAAAAGTGGATGATAATTGTTATTTTATTGAATTCATGTTTTTGTATGATCTCAAAGTCAAAGTCTCCCTTGCAAGTGCATTGGGCGGCACCTATCTCCGTTTCATAACCCCAGGCCACACAGCTACTGTAAGCAGTGGAAGCTACAGCGGGTGGGGGTTAGACCTCTGGTAGCTCTGTGTGTTCGACCCCCTACCCCGTTCCATATATGCCGAGCACCTGGCTAGAAGGCAGTAGGTACCATTTTTAAGGTCTTTGGTATGACCCGGCCGGGATGCAAACCCCAGACCTCTCGGGTGTGAGGCGGATGCTCTACCACTGGGCCATCACTCCGGTGCTTTTTATGATCTCCCAGAACCAAATAGTGATAATAGGGCTGATAACTGTTCAAAACAGTCATTAAAATAAACACAGGTTCAAAACGTTGCAATGTTTGTCCTCCCTTCAGATGTGAAAACCTCAGTTCAAATGTTTGACAAAAAATTTAACTGTGAGCTTCAAAGTTTGCTCAGAATTTCAGCCGTTTTTGGAGTTTATAATGGGTGTGTGTATTGGAGAGGACTGGAGTGAGAGAAATGAATTTAGAGTGTGAGAGACTCTCAATTTACACCAAACAAATGTTTCCCCACAGCCATATTTCTGGCTCAATCTTAAAAAAAAATTATATTTAAAACATAGCTACAGACCTTGTGATTCCCACTATACTTTGAATTTCCCTTTATCACAAACGGTTCTCTCTCCAGATGCAGCTGTTTGAGAAGAGTGCAGCATTTTCTGTCATCTGCTCCAATGCATTGTGGAAAGAGATTTTCTCGCTCATATCCAAAAGTTCACATATTTTTACAAACTGATTCCCACAGGTGGGACCAAGTCACTGACTTTCAAGTCACAAGTATGTCTCAAGCCTCAAGCCTTTGCCTTCAAGTCCCGGTCAAGTCGCAGGTCCTACACTTCCAGTTTCGAGTCCTTTCAAGTCATTCAAGGGAGAAACAGTGAACTGCACTGCAGCATAGAGCACAATGTGGGTAAATGGCCACGGTTACATGGCGTTTTTAATTCAGAATTATTCATTCATTTTCTGCCACTTTATCCCTTTCGGGGTCGCGGGTGCTGTGGGCGAAGGCGGGGTAGACCCTGGACAGTTCGCCAGTCTGTCGCAGGGCTGACATATATAGACAAACAACCATTCACTCACACATTCATACCTAGGGGCAATTTAGGGTGATCAATTAACCTACCATGCATGTTTTTGGACCGTGGGAGGAAGCCGGAGTACCCGGAGGGAACCCACGCACGCACGAGGTGAACATGCAAACTCCACACAGAAAGGCCCTGAGCCCCGGCTGGTATTTGAACCCAGGACCTTCTTGCTGTGAGGCAAGAGCACTAACCACTGCGCCACCGTGCGGCCCATAATTCAGAATTAGTTAATTCCAAATGAATTAGCTTGGTGTTTACATGGGAAAAAACAGGATTAAATCCACTTGCATGCTGCAGACTGAAGCGTTCTGATTGGACGGGGAGTGGATGTGGCGTTCTTACATCTACCGGAAACAGATCCCAGTGCCAGAGCTTTGTCTCTTTCTTTCTAGATTAACTTTGATGCTACAGCTTTAAAAATCAATCAATCAATCAATCAATCAATCAATCAATCAATCAATCAATCAATCAATCAATCAATTTATTTTTGTTGCCTCAGAGGGCTTCAAGATGTTACATTGATTGGTAAAATTAAAAACAGTGAATAAGAATAATATTAATATGTCAAATTCACAGTAACGAGACAAAAAATGTCTGGTTGCAGGTTAAACACTGTGCTAAAGTTAGATTACACGACAATCACATGCATTGCACATCATTTCATAGAGACCATATTACAAGGCCAGAACATGACAACAAAGACATGGTGATGGTAACAATGTGCTAAATGTAGAACAAGTTCTCAGGGTTTGTGATGAACAGGCAATGAATTGAACTGAATGCTAATTAAAAGATTTTTAAATTAAAAAGTGAAATATGGTGACATGTTTCTGTGCAGTAACCTGGAACTTCCACACCTGTTACACTTATGACTGTGAAAACATCTTGAACTCATTATTTAGTGTCCCTGATGTGCAGGCCGCCACGACGACTTCTGCTGGATGTACTTTATACTACTGTCTACCACTACAGCTGTTACTGACACTATGATGATATTTCTTCACTATTGATAATACTTTCATGACATTTCTTCAGTATTACTGATACTTTATTGATACTTTCTATCCATCGCTGTTATTATTACACAAACATGTCATCGCCTCTCAGACACACTGCAACAGTAACGATGGCGCTTTTGCTATTTGAACTCAGTAGAAGGACTAGTTTTATGCATCATTCTGTAGTAAAAAAAATATATCTTGTCTTGAGTAGTATATAATTCATAGTTGATGTTCTGCTCGAACCTGTTCATGAGAACCTTTGCAGTCAGTGTTTTGACACTGTAGTTGTGAAATAAGAAGAAGAAGTGATTACAACACCATTAGGTCAGTAATTCCTTAAAAGGAGATAAGTTAGTGTCTCGGGGGCCAATCAGGCTGTGAGGACATGCTATAAAAGCAGAGTGTGCTATTATCAAGAAGCAAATGAGAACGATGGCTCCTCTCAAACTTCTCCTTCTCATGCTGTGGCTTGGTGAGTCCACACTCCATTTTAGTTCAGTTGTTGTTTTCTACCATGCAAACAAACATTGTGATGTAAAATCTGATGCTGCAGGTCTCGCTACGAGCTCGGAGCTGCATCGTCAGAGGAGACTCATTGGAGGTGCAACGTGTGGACCAACCGAGCGTCGCTACCATGTGAAACTGGAGGCAAGAGGTGGAGGACGTACATCCCACTGCGGAGGCTCTCTGATCAGTCCCCAGTGGATTCTCACTGCAGCTCACTGCTGGAAACCCGGATGGTGAGAAAGTCCCAGTCTTTAATGTCCGAGCCATTGATTGTAACATTAGATTGACTCCGTATCCACAGCACCTGTGATGCATTAAAAGCCTGAAATAAATATTTCCCCTCCTATTCAAACCATTCCTGCTCCTGTCTGCAAGTTGGACGTTGATCTCAGCTGCTTTGTTATTAGTTCATAGTTTATTTCTTTCTTGTTGCACAGCAGATAGATACTTGTGCAGCCAGAATAAATGCCTTTGCTGAAGTGCACAATTCTCCTGCTACATCTGTGCACACCGCCCCTACTGTATCTTTTGGTGAATGTAAATCAGAGGGCCTGGATATGCTGTTGTTAGAAGCTAGAAGGCGCTGAGTCGCCAACTCGAAATCTGATTGGTTGAAGCAACTGTCTGATTGGTTGAAGCAACTGTCTGATTGGTTGAAGCAGCTGTCTGTTTGACGCTTCACTTTACTTCACTGCGCCATCAGGAACGGATAGCGAAGGCCTCGGGCAGATTTCTTTGACCCTAGCAACAGATGATGCCTGAAATCTGATTGGTTAAATGATTTAATATGAAAAAAACATGTCTGGAAGCAGCGCAACCATGGGAAAACTATGAAAGGAACTGGAACATACCGTTTGGAATCATTTATTAATTATTTATGGACAAAATATAATTTACATCAGTCTGTAATTCAGATAATTTTTAGGCCAGCAGACAAGGCTTTGCAGGCCCTGACGGCCCACCACTGCCCTGTACCAAAAAAGTGGTACTAGGTGGAAATACCTTGACCCAATTCTGCAGTATGCACTTACGAGCAATGAGAAGGACTTTTTGTAATAGCTTATAGTGTGTTGTAGAAAGGCGTAATTCTCTGGATGGGAGGCCTCGGAGGAAAACACCAGGGTCTTTCTTGATCTCTTTTTTAAATATCTCACTGATTTCTTTTGAGATAAGAGACCAAAATTTAGAAACTAATTTACATTCCCAAAAATAGTGGAAATATGTGCCCCTCTCCAGATTGCACTTTGTGCATAAAGGTGAAACAGAGTGATCGATCTTATTTAGAATAACAGGAGTAACATGTAATCTGTGAAAAATCTTGTACTGAGTTTCTCTCAGTCGATTGCAAGTAGTTACAGATCTAACCAGGCGTATAGATATTTGCCAGTCATCCTCAGTATATCGATTATTCAAGTCGTTTTCCCATTTATTAGAAATATCTAGAATCTGGCAAATAGCAGAAGAACCAAGGATTGCATAAAATGATGATATAAACTGTTTTCTGTTTTTACTAGGGGTGGGACTCGATTAAAAAAATTAATCTAATTAATTAGGGCCTTTGTAATTAATTAATCTCAATTAATCGCATATCGATATTTGACCCGAGATCAGTGAGAACCTTTCTTTTTCTAATGGATTTTGGTATTGTGAATCAATATAGTGATACATAAGCTTAAGCAACAAAACACTTCATTTTTTCAGCAAGGAAGGAGGAATTTAACCAAGACAATTAAACCAATACACATTGATTAGTGCAACTTTTGTTGGGCTGGGCGAGGGTCCTTGAAGTAGTCGGAGTGACGTCCTCTTCAACTCTAGCTGTATGCCAGGCTTGCGTGTTGGCCGCTGCTGCGACATGCTTAGCATTCAGATGATGTAGCTGGCTCGATGTGCTGCAATGGTATGCAAATTCTTTGCTGCACAATGTGCATACAGCTTTGGTTTTATCCACGCTGCCATCCGCTGGCTTTTTAAATCTAAATTTTCTGTGCACGAGACCAAGTAGTGCGCTGTCGTCGGGAGCAGTGTTGCCAAGTCCCCAGTAAGGAAAGTCAATATTGGCTGTCCTAAAAGTCGCCAGAAGTCGCTAGATGAGGTCGTTACCTAATTTGCAATTTGCATGTAATTGTAATGGACGCTGTAGGAGAGAGGAATAACGTCATGGGAGAAGCAAAATGTGAGTTAAAAAAAACACCCTAAATATGTTTAGAACTACAAATGAATTTTCTTCTGTTGATTCTTGGTTTGTCAGCAAGTGAGCAGTGGCGTACTTGCGCACACGCAATTCATTTGAAGTGTGGAGGAGTGGTGTGGGTCTCCTCTCTGCTCTGACTGCAGCAGGGGGCGCTGCTGAGACTGGCCGCCTGTGAGTGCTTTGGGACGGGGGAGGGGCTCACGCAGCACCGCAGCTCATTGAGGACAGCAGCTGCAGAACGAGACGTCCTGTCACGTCTCCAGAGCTCCAGAAAAAGTCACTAAATTTGTTGCTAGTCGCTTTTGACAAAAAAAGTCGCCAGGAGGCTTTGGAAAGTCGCCAGATTTAACGAGAAAGTCACCAAGTCGGGAGCTGTTTCGTTGTTGTGTCACAGCGAAATATGTCCGGGTGAAACTCGTCCGGTGACAAACGTTCCGCGACAATTTGCGATAATTTTTTTGTCGCGTTAAAATTTCTGTAATTAATTAATCGTAACTAACGCGTTAAAGTCACAGCCTTAGTTTTTACACTTCAGAAAGAATCTCTCCACCTCACTGTGAGAGGCATCTACAGAGGAAGAGGTGATCTGTGAAAATACAAAATGTCTAATCTGTAAATACCCAAAAAAGTGAGCTTTAGGGATGTTAAATGTATTCTGCAGTTGCTGGAAAGACAGTAGAGTGTTGTCTTTTAGTAAATCATTAATTAAGTGAATTCCCTTGTCCCTCCAAAAGAGGAATATGGATGAACCAACACCTGCAGGAAAGTCAGGATTTTGGGTTATAGGGGAAAGAAGGGACTTCACATTTCTCCGTCCGAGATATTTAGCTATGTCATGCCAAATCTTTATACTATTATAAATAATGACATTGTGTTTCACTTCCAGATTAATCTTTTTTGCCTCGCATGTAACCAAGCTCCATAGAGAATGAGGGTGACAGGCCCATGAGTCAATGCAGGTCTCTTTCTTAACATACGCTTGTAACCAAAGCCAGAGGTAGCGTGCATGACATGCCCATTAAAAAATAATATATTAGGCGTAGAAAGACCACCCATGTCAGCGGGTAATTGTAGTGTCTTAAGCCTCTGCTTTGGTTTTTTACCTTGCCAGATAAACTTGGAAAAAGCCTTCTCTAAGTCTGTGATAGTTTTCTTTGTTATATATAAAGGAAGCATTTGCAGCGGGTATAAGAGCCGCGGAAGTACATTCATCTTGATGAGGCTAATTCGGCCAAACAGAGACAGGGGCAGGCTCTGCCATCGTTCCAAATCTCGTTTAACTGATGAGCAGATTGGAGTAAAGTTTAATTTTTGCAGATCTGTAAGGTCTGAAGACATCTTTATTCCTAGGTAAGTAAAGCCAGAACTCGACCATCTGAATGGAAACTTCTCCTGAGAGTCTGGAACATTTAGGGCTCCCAGTGGCATTGCCTCAGATTTACTAAAATTTATTTTATAGCCAGAAAAAGTACTGAATTCATTAAGAATATCCATGATTACAGAAATTGATTGCTGAGGGGAGGATAAGAACAAGAGAATATCATCTGCATATAAGGCAATTTTATGTTCCTTCTTTCATATTGTTATTCCCTTTACATCAGTATGTAATCGAATAGTTTCAGCTAATGGTTCCAATGCTAAAGCAAAAAGGAGGGGACTGAGAGGGCACCCCTGGCGGACATCTCGTGATATTGAGAAAGGTTCAGAGCGCTGCCTATTGGTTATAACAACAGCTGCAGGTGAGTAATATATAGTTTTAATCCAATCAAGAAAGCTCCCCCCTAAACCAAATATCGCCAAAACATCGAATAGATAGCCCCACTCAACCCTGTCAAAAGCCTTCTCTGCATCCAATGAAACAGCCAGTGCCTTCTTTTTGTATTGTGAGGTAAATTTTATAATGTTCAAAAGCCTCCTTACATTGGTAGATGAATAGCGTCCGTAGACAAAGCCAGTTTGATCTGAATTTATAAGTATGGGGAGTAATTTCTCCAGGCGAATAGCTAACAGTTTTGACAGCAGTTTACTGTCAACAGAGATCAGGCTGATAGGTCTGTAAGATCCACACATGTCCGCAGGCTTGTTTTTCTTCAAGATAACTGAAATACTAGCAGTCCTTAATGAAGGGGGGAGACAACCCTTTGCAAAAGAATCTAGATACATTTCTGTAAGGGGGCCAACTAGTTCCTGAATAAAAGTTTTATAAAATTCAGGGCCAAAACCATCTGGTCCTGGAGCTTTGCCTCCCTTAAGAGTGCGTATAACATGTGAGACTTCCTCTTTACTAATTGGTTTACATAGATCTGCTTTCTGTTCGTCTGATAGAGATGGCAATTTTATATTGTTAAGAAATTTTGTTCTATTATTTGAGGAAGGTGTGCATTCAGAGCTATAGAGATCTTGATAAAACAACTTCATTACTTTATTTATATTAGATAATTTGAAATGCCTTATGCCATTTCTATCTATAAGAGAAGGGATTACATTGGGTTCAGTTTTGCCACGAGCAAGTAGAGCCAATAACCAGCCTGGTTTATTACCCGATTCAAATAGTCTATGTTTGGCATAGAAAAGCTGTTTCTGCCTTCCTGGTGAAGAGCTGATTTAAGGCAGAGCGCGCTGCATCTAACTGTTTTTCCAAATGGCTGCTATGATTTCTTTGAAGTTGAGCTTGCAGATCATCAATTGTCTTCTCTAAATCCAGCTGTTTTTTAAGGGATTCTTTCCTCTGTGCTGATGTATAAGATATAATAGCCCCACATATATATGCCTTTCCAGCTTCCCACAGTGTGGAGGGGCTGATATCTGGGGTTTTATTAATAGAAATAAATTGCTTCCATTCTAGTTTAATATAATCAATAAAGGAATTGTTACTTAGCAGGGTAGGGTCAAGTCTCCCGTATCTGCAAGCTGGATCTTTATGGGGGGGGGAAATAGTTATACTGATGGGAGAGTGATCAGAGAGAAACTTAGTACCAATTGTACAACTTAATACCCTACTCAAAACAGTCCTTGAAGATAAGAAATAGTCTAGTCTGGAGAAGACTTGGTGTAGAATTGAGAAAAAAGTGTAATCTTTATCTGAGGGGTGTAAAACCCTCCACACATCATATAGATCTGAGTCTTTGATAAATTCACCTATTTTTGCACTTTTCCTGGAGAGAATAGATTGAGGAGGAGACACATCCACACTCGGGTTTAATGTACAGTTAAAGTCTCCTCCCAGAAGCAGAAATGAGGAGGGAAATGCTGCCAGGTCTGAAATGAGTTGAGGTATAAAAGAAGCTTCATATACCGTTGGAGCATATATACTACCAAAAGTTAAATGTTCTCCGTAAAGATAGTCAGACAGAAGTATGTAGCGTCCTTCTTTGTCTGATATTGTTTTATCAAGAGTGAATGGGAGAGAACGATGCAGGAGGATTGCAACCCCTCTGCTTTTTGAATTGTATGAAGAGTAAAACACCTGACCCACCCAGCTTCTCCTCAGTTTTATATGTTCCAGATCTGAGAGGTGGGTTTCTTGCAGAAAGGCTATTTGGCATCTTTCTTTTCTAAGGAAGGACAAAATCTTCTGACGTTTGACAACATGATTAATGCCTTTCACATTAAGTGAAACAATTTTAAGGTCTCCCATATAAAATTAAACCTCTCATGTATATAAAGGTATTCCACGCAAACATTAATGAGAGAAAAATGAAAGGCAGCATTTGATTTAGTGATCAACAAAGGACTGGAGCTAAACATACAGTGCAGTAATAAAAGTTCCCGCTCCCCTGCCAACGATGTGATTATTAGAAGAGCGATTGTCATTGATATCATGGAGAAGAAAACCGTGCTGTATCTTGAAGAGACTTACGGAACCACCAAAACCAAGATGGATAAATAAATAAATAACAATGATAATAATAAGAAGAGATGGGGAAAAGAAGAAGAAAGAAAAAGAAAAAAATCCCCCAACATATGCGCGCTTCACACATTCATCTCTACGGTATGCTATCTCCGTGTAGCAGATAAAGTTCGGCAACATTCATTATACAAATTATAATAAGTGAAAATGGGATACTGTACTGTTTGATCCAAAACGAGGTTTATAGGTTCTTGCCCAGAAACGCCTCTGCTTCCCGTGGACTTTTAAAGGAGCGTTCCTCCCCGTCGTAGACAAAGCTTAAGGTAGCCGGGTAGCGCATCTGGAAGCGGACCCCCGTCTGGATGAGGCGCTGGCACACCACGCTGAACTGGCGTCGAGCCTCCCTCACCTGGGCTGAAAGGTCCTGGCGGATGTGGATCTTACTGTTCTGGTATGTAATCTCGCCCTTCTCCCGGGCGGCGACAAGGATCCGTTGTTTGTCACTGAAGTTATGCAGCTTGATGATAACAGGTCAGCTGTAACTTTTCTTCAGTGGACCCAGAGTTCTGTGTGCCCGGTCGATTTTAATTGAGGCTCGTTTGGTCTCCAATCCCAGCATCTCTGGAAGCCAAGTTTCAAAGAACTTGACGGCCTGGTTCCCCTCTGTGCCTTCCTTGAGACCGATTATTCGAATATTGTCTCTGCGGCTCCTGTTTTCGCTGTCCTCAACTTGGACCGTTAGCGTCTTCACTTTTTTTTCGAGCTCAGCTAACTTAGCCTCGAGAGTAGCCGTGCGGTCTTCACCCTCTGAGATGCGGTTCTCTGTCTCAGTTATCCGCTTTGTATTATCTTCCACCCGGCGGCTGAGTTTATCCAGAGTGACGTTAAACTCTGCAAACTTCTGCTCCATCAGAGCGCCGATCTTTTCGGTGACGGTTCTGGAGACCGTGTTGGCCACATTTTCTTCGAACGATGCGCTATCGTCCGTTTCCGGGCTAGCTTCGGTGCTACCTGTTGGTATGTTCTTGGCTTCTTGACAACCTCTGCGCAGCGCATCTGGTGAGATAGCATTTCCCTTGGTGTTAGGCATGTTCATCAACAGATCGAGCCGGAAAAAAAGAGCTGAAAAAAGAGCTTAATCCAGTGAGGCAAAGGTTTGTCGGCCGAGGAAGCGGGAGGTCGGCGAAAGCGGTCCTCTCAGTTTGGATGCATCACGTGACCCCATAATTTATTTTTTTCAAGAACCACTGCCCTCCACAGCGCAGAGCATCTTCACCCTCCTAATAAAACTGATGCAGATTAAACAAAACCCTGTTTATTTTCAGGACCATGTCTGCAACCGTAGGAGTTCACCCGGGTCCAGGAGAGCAGCCGCAAGTCATTACTGAACATCACATCTTTCAGGACCAAAATCGGAGGAGTCATGACATCATGCTGCTGAAGCTGCCGAATCTGTCCACGATTACACCTGTGGCTCTTCCTGACTGTCAAAATCTGCTCCCCATGTGAGTCACAGTTTCACTCTATAGAAGTCTGAGAGGTCTGGCTTCTTCTAAGAACCTTTTCCGTTCAAACTCATACTTTTTATTGTATTTCAGAGGCGCCTCTGTTCGGACGGCAGGATTTGGTGTTGATCAGATGGGCCAAAACAATGCGAGAAGTGAGACAAAGTTTAATTAATTATATTTGAATTCAGAAGAAAACAAAATATAAAACATGGTATTTTTCTATATCAGATTATTTGTAGAAAAAAACATCATGTTTTTCCATTATTGTGTAGTACGTGGTAGGTCCAACACTCTTCAGTGTGCCAACTTTGACAATGTGGACTGCACAAGGCTCCGGAACCTTAAGGCCTTCAGTAATCCTGCCAGACTGTATCAGCACTGGTTCTGCATTCAAAGCCCTGGAAAGGATCTGTGCAAAGTAGGTTCCTGTTCCCTCGAAGCCTAAAGTCACTCCATGCTCTCCCAGCATAGTTAAATAACCTGCAACTCTTTTTCAGGGAGACTCTGGTGGAGGTGTGGAGTACGACCACAAGATTTATGGAGTCAATTCCTTCGTCGGTGATACTTCGCTCGCCTGCACTGAAGCAGCTGGCATTATGGACGTTTGCAGTTACATGAATTGGATCAACAACACCATCAACAACAATGCAAATCGCGGTCCTGGCTAAATGAATAACGGCATATATTTGAACATGCTGTGCATCTGCTCCAACTTCATTCTTTCCTAATATCGATCTTCCAGAATATTGCTTGCTTATAAAGTCTCATCATTACAGCTGTTGTTCTCTCCCGTCTCTCAGTGCAGATGAAAATAAATGGAACTGCTTTGAAAAAAGAAAAACTGTACACTGACTTTCATTATATTTTCAAGAATACCTTTTCATGACTGGAATGATCATCAACATGTAGTGAAATCTAAAAAAGAGTTGAGCAACCACTCAGTCTAGTTGTTGGTTTCTGATTTGTTAAGAGCTTCTTCTTCTTCTTCTTTGATCCATTTTAAGACATATTGAATGACTCCCACATTACGTCAGACATGAAATAAGTCATGAAATTATGGAAGGAAATTGAACGAAGCCATGGTCTTGATTCAGGAATGTTATTTGAAATGAACGTAAAATCAGCTCACTAACCATCGGTTTGTTGATATCTAGCAGATCCATTAAGGTTCAGATGTTTAGTGACTCTCAAATTATGCATTTAATTTTTTTTATTTAATCTTGAATTTCTGTCTGACTAGAGAATTAGTTTTTATCTCCAATATTCCTGGAGGTACCACTTACAGAAAATTTGGGTAGTGATACAAAAACCGCAATCTCTTAAAATGTATGAAACATTTAAAAAAATACAAATTAGTTTATATCACAAACACATTTTATGAGGAATATATGGAATATAAACATAGAAAAACTTTTATTATCAAAGACACTGAAGAATATGACCCTTGGGGTCATTTTTGAACTCACTTATGCATGCTGAAGAGTTACTGATGCTGGAAGTGTGAATATTTGAATTGTAATGAGACAATCATGTCGTCTGAATGAGAAAACTCTCACAATAACGAGGCAACAATTGCTAAAGGCCTCTTCTCTGTCTATTGATAAAAGACATCCTAAAACTCACCCTTTTGCTTTTGATTAAAGCTGCTGATTGTTTTACTCACCCTGACGGTATGACTTTGAAGCCGGGTTGCATTTTGCAGTGATGCCAGCAGTACTGACAGCTCAGCTCGGGTCTCTGGCCTTCTTTACACGACATTTTCAAATTAATATGAAGAGCTCTTGTGGCATTTTGTTTGGCAGTTTTAAGTTCATGGCATTATGTTTAGTTTCAATTCAAGAACAATCAACAGCACCACCCTGTGGCCCTACATGAAAACTACATCAAGCGACTTCAAAACGTTGCCATGTAAATGTAAAACTTTCATGAAACAGAAATTCCTGAATGATGCAATTGACTTGAACTGTTGTGTGAAAGGAATGTCTTGTTTTTTTTTGTTTTTTTTGTAAATATGTTTTCTTTGACATTTTGATCATTTGCTTGGTGGTTGGTTGGGTCGGATTGGAGCCTCTTGACAAGTCCACAGGGACAAGTGCAGTCCGGTCTGGACTGGAGCCGGACTGGACTGCACCGCATCCAGTGTGAGCCCGGCATAGAGTTCCTATTGATGACATGGTTTCTTCCTTTATTTATTTTGAATACTGATACATGATATTGCTGGACCTGACAGGGGGACAGAAAGACAGGAAGAGAGATAGAGAGCGAAGGAATCAAGTGAACAAACAAGCAAACAACAAAAAAGGTGTGGCGAGACGGAAGAGAGTGCCGAATACTCGCTTTAAACGAGTACTCGTTACGGACAATGCATCCAGCACCCCACTCACGGCTCCCGATGCAGCATGCAGGCACCGTGCCGCTCTGTGCCTCCCCACCCCCAGGTCTGACACCACATGCAGGCACCGTACCACACCGCTCCGGGCGCCGCAGCTGCGCGCTGCACTGCACCGCTGCTCCGCACCGCCGCTCCGCACCGCCGCTCCGCACCGCCGCTCCGCACCGCCGCTCCGCACCGCCGCTCTGCTGCGCTACGCCCCGGTTTGGTGGTCGGGACTGGGCCCAACTAAGAGTAGGTTGTCCCGGGCCCAGGCAAAGCTGTCAGTGGGCCTGATAATCATAACGCCCCTCCCTCACACCTCACCTCAGTTAAATCTCCCAACCATTGATTTGTGCCTCCCCGCCTCACGTGAGCACCCTTTTTGCCACTAAATGCAGCTGGATTTTGTGTTTTTTGTTGGTTATTGTCAATATGTTATTGACATAGGTTATTGTGAAGTGTACACCACCACGTAATTACACAGCCCCACCCGTCAAGATCTACCCTCTCTTGTTGAAACGTGCCTCCCTGGAGCTCACATCTCGATGTTGTATTTTGCTGGTATTGTTGTGAATTCCCTGCTGTGAGGAGGACACGTCACAGCGGGCTGCTTCAAGCAGAGACTGATGGACTGTTTGTGCATGCGCAGTGTTCTGTAACCCTTTGTGCAGTCAACAACCTGGACTGATCTTCTGCTGTCGTCAATGTTCATTAATCCTTGTACAACAGTGTGCGTCGGTGATGATGTAAGTTGCATTATGAGAAGCTGTTGTTTATATTTGTATGTGACGAGAGCTAATATTTCCGAGTCATTTGATTGTTTCCTTTGTTAGCTTAGCACGTTAGCATGCCTTACTGATCCCCATAGAACATGGACGGCTCGGCTTGTAACTTCATTTATTATCACACGGTTTATCTTCTCCTGTCTCTGTTCAGCTAGTTTCATAGCTGTAGTTTCAATGAGGCCATGTGTTTGGATTCGTATATACTGGCCTGTATATACGAATCCAAACACATGAATACAAAAAAAGGCCTAATGAACCTTATCGGACTTCAATGAGGCCATTATGTCGGTGTTAAAGGTGCTGTAGGCAGGATTCGGCATCTCCGCCATCTTGCTTAGGGTTACCTAAGAAAGATGGCGATTTGACCCATCGAAGATGGCGATTTGAAACCCAGCACAGCCAATCCTGTCCTGTTTTCTCTGACATCACGCCCTTACACAAGTTAAGCCCCTCCCACAAGAACGTGTGACGAACGCCCCTCGACCAATCACGGTTAGAGTCTTAGGGGCTCTTCTGATTGGTCAAAGCCACCTGGAGCTGTTGAGATTCCTTTTCAGCTCAGAACAGAGACAGACGGAAACGCTGCGCCCTCGTGGTAATGCAGTTATGCTACACTCCTAAAGGATTATCAATGGATACTCTAACATTTAATCCAAAGAAAACACAGAAAAATTAGCATTGACTAGCAAAATCCTGCCTACAGCACCTTTAAAGTGTGAGACTGACCAGATTGGTAGCAGACTGAGCCGTTCTCATTTGGCTTGGTCACGTGAAGCTGTTTAATGATCCTGCACTGACCCCTACTGGCGATTTTTCAGTATGACATGTCACTAATTTCTATTGTAAGTCATGTTCTTTGTTACTGATGTCACTGTAGGTTATTATTTCTAATATTGTTTATTATTGTTGTCTTCTGCAGACATCACAAACCACACACGTGTACTCATACTGCAGTGAAGGAAGGCCCTGTTCAGTTGGAGGAGTTCAATTAAACTCATCTGAAGCACAGAAGTTGCTGGGTCTTCTCTGACCGGAGGATTAGGCCAGTTATACACAGCCAGCATATCATCAACGCTACTGTTCCATTACAGGTATCATTGGTAAAGTACTGTGTTAGGTGCATGGTATAGTGCTTAACGCTAGCTCAACATCACGGCGCAGTACTAAGCCAACGCACGTGTCAAACTTCTTAATGATATTAGTAGATTTCTAACATTTTTCTTTAGGAAACTTAATGTGATATTATATGTTTAATCAGACTTTTTTTTTAGCAGTATTGAAAATAACCAACAAAAAATACTAAATCCAGCTGCATTTAGTGGGGAAAAGGGTACTCACGTGAGGCGGGGACGCACAAATCGATGGCTGGGAGATTCAACTTGGCAGTCCTCCATGTGCACATGTGCAGCAGCGCAAGGGTTACGAGGATTACGTCATGCAGACACACTTCGACAGGACACCGGCTCTCGTCTTTCATTTAAAAGAGCCGTTCAAACGAACGACTCGTTCCTTGAATGTCACAGCTCTATAATGAATTAATGTAAAACTCATAAAACGTATTTTTAAATCATTTTCTGAACCACTTATCCTGTTCAGCGTCACCAGAGCCAATCCCAGCTACTGATGGGTGGACCTTGCCCTGGACCAGTGTTGGTGAAGTTCACTTTATATGAACTATTTCAAAGTTCAGTTCAAACCTTTTAAAAAGAACTAGTTCTGTTCATGAGTCATAATTCAACATTTTGAACTGAAGTTCATGCTTTCCCATAAAGAACTATTTTGTTATTAGGCCCGAGCCCCTGGCCTGCCAAGGGCGAAGGGCCTATTGTTTCTGCAACACAGACAACGACCAGTCGAGCGCGCAGCGCTCGACCTCAGGCCTTTCACACTCTCAAAACACACAACGATGACAAGTCGAGCGCGCAGCGCTCGACCACAGACATCGTTCAACATGTCCAGACACACACACACCGACACGCACTCACACATACGCGTGTACAAACACAAAAACGCACACACACACACGAATTTTCGAGCGCGCAGCGCTCGACCACAGGCCTTTCACACACTCAAACATACAAAAATGACAAGTCGAGCGCGCAGCGCTCAACCTCAGACATAGGCCAACATGTCCAGACACACACACCCCGACATGCACTCATACACACGTGTACAAATACAAAAAACACACACACACTCTCACACACAAACATGACTTGTCGAGCGCGTAGCGCTCGACCACAGACATCCACACTCTCAAACACCTCACAGACACGTCGGGCTTGTCGAGACCTTTCCGAAAATATATAACATGTGGGCGAAATAACGGCAGGAAAGAAAAAAGCATATTGTTTTTGCAAAAAATATTATTAGGCCCGAGCCCCTGGCCTGCCAAGGGCGAAGGGCCTATTGTTTCTGCAACACAGACAACGACTCGTCGAGCGCGCAGCGCTCGACCTCAGGCCTTTCACACTCTCAAAACACACAACGATGACAAGTCGAGCGCGCAGCGCTCGACCACAGACATCATTCAACATGTCCAGACACACACACACTGACACGCACTCACACATACGCGTGTACAAACACAAAAACGCACACACACACACGAATTTTCGAGCGCGCAGCGCTCGACCAAGGCCTTTCACACGCTCAAAGGTACAAAAATGACAAGTCGAGTGCACAGCGCTCGACCTCAGACGTAGGCCAACATGTCCAGACACACACACCCCGACATGCACTCATACACATGTGTGCAAATACAAAAAACGCACACACACTCTCACACACAACCATGATTTGTCGAGCGCGTAGCGCTCGACCACAGGCATTCACACTCTGAAACACCTCACAGACACGTCGGGCTTGTCGAGACCTTTCCGAAAATATATAACATGTGGGCGAAATAATGGCAGAAAAAAAAATCGCATATTGTTTTTGCAAAAAATATTATTCTTTCTTTCTTTCTTCTTCTTCTTCTTCTTCTTCTTCTGCTCTTTCAACTGGAATTTGACCCCCTGAACATGCTCGAAAACTCACCAAATTTTGCACAAAATTCAGTTCCGGCGAAAAATTTTTTTTAATGTGAATTTCAATATTGGGATTTAAAAATTGGCCCTACAGCGCCACCTGCAAAACCCAAAATGCATTGCGTCGATGGGAGGGGGTCCGCAAAAAACTTTGTCGTACAGCCACAAAATGTGGTATACACATGCGTGTTGTCGGGACAAACAAAAAATATTATTATGACCCCGACCGCAAAACAGCAGGAAAGCAGCGAGCTGGGATTGAATTTTCAAAATTGCTGAGTCAGCGTTTTCCAGGACGTCGTACAAAATGTTCGTTTTGATCGCGCGCTTCTCCAAATGAGCTGAAATTTGGTGGACACCATCTACACAAGCAGACAATTAAAAGTTATCCAATTCACAAATCTTCAGATCACGGTTTCCACGTGGCAACGCTGCAAAGTTGATGTCAAATTTTGCCATTTTTTCAGTGTGATAAATGGCTGCCATTTCTACATAATGACTCCAATCCAAACCAAATTTTAAACACTGATTAATCCTTCCTTCCTGGACACATAGACAGTTAAATTTTGAAAATCGGCGTTACAGCGCCCCCTACAGAATCAAAATAAAATCTGTATGGGGAGTAAAATTATTAGTTTATCAGAAATGAATGGAATTTGGGTGATAATTCCGTCATGTCGTCCCGATCAAAAAAGCAAATGGTAACCATATTGTATTATCAACGGTGTTGCCGTGGCAATGGCTGAAGTTCCCCATGTTATTCGAATGGGCCCAAGTGAAAAATCTCCCATCAAATCAAATTCACTTGTTGCCATGGAAATGTGCCAAATTTGACAAACATCAATGAAAGAATAAAGCGGGGCGGGTCAGGCAAGCAGCGGGCGAGGGCCTTTTGACGCCGCTCGCGGCTTTAATTCTTTCTTTCTTCTTCTTCTTCTTCTTCTTCTGCTCTTTAAACTGGAATTTGACCCCCTGAACATGCTCGAAAACTCACCAAATTTTGCACAAAATTCAGTTCCGGCGAAAAATTTTTTTTAATGTGAATTTCAATATTGGGATTTAAAAATTGGCTCTACAGCGCCACCTGCAAAACCCAAAATGCATTGCGTCGATGGGAGGGAGTCCGCAAAAAACTTTGTCGTACAGCCACAAAATTTGGTATACACATGCGCGTTGTCGGGACAAACAAAAAATATTATTATGACCCCGACCTCAAAACAGCAGGAAAGCAGCGAGCTGGGATTGAATTTTCAAAATTGCTGAGTCAGCGTTTTCCAGGGCGTCGTACAAAATGTTCGTTTTGATCGCGCGCTTCTCCAAATGAGCTGAAATTTGGTGTACACCATCTACACAAGTAGACAATTAAAAGTTATCCAATTCACAAATCTTCAGATCACGGTTTCCGCGTGGCAACGCCGCAAAGTTGATGTCAAATTTTGCCATTTTTTGAGGGTGATAAATGGCTGCCATTTCGACATAATGACTCCAATCCAAACCAAATTTTAAACACTTATTGACCCTTCTTATCTGGACACATTGACAGAGAAATTTTGAAAATCGGCGTTACAGCGCCCCCTGTGGATTAAAAATAAAATTTGTATGGGGAGTAAAATTATTAGATTGTCAGAAATCAATGAAACTTGGGTGATAATTCCGTCATGTGGTCCCGATCAAAAAAGCAAATGGTAACCATATTGTAATATCAACGGTGTTGCCGTGGCGATGGCTGAAGTTCCCCATGTTATTCTAATGGGCCCGAGTGAAAAATCTCCCATCAAATCAAATTTACTTGTTGCCATGGAAATGTGCCACATTTGACAAACATCAATGAAAGAATAAAACGGGGGCGGGTCAGGTAACCGGCGGGCGAGGGCCTTTTGACGCCGCTCGCGGCTTTAATTTTTTAGTTCTTTTTTTCCTTGCGTTGCTGCGAGCTACGAGCTAATTTGTGAACATTATTGACAGAGCCTGTGTAGAACCAGATCACAATGCTTTATAACTCACTATACAGCATAGGATTAGGGTTAGGGTTAGGTTTAGGTCCTGGCATTGTGATCATCTATGAATGTTTAGAACTATAGCTACACATGTTATAATGGCATTATAATGCTTTAGAAATATTAATACTTATGATGTGTTATACAGGGGGGCCTCAAATAAAGTAGTACCCCAAACTGTGTTAATGCTGAAACCATGTTCATCTTCGTAGCTAATTTTCTGCCGACATGACTTTAAAGTGATACTTCAACATTTTGGCAAATTGGCCCATCTAGAGCAATTCGGTAGTCATTTAGAACAGCATACTTACTTTTTTTGTGAGGGCGAGCTGTTGTTTATTCAGCGGTGCGTCTGAAGAGAGCTTCACGGCGGACATAATGGAAGTGGACGGTACAGTTGCTTCCCTCGTCAAACTCATCAAATACACAATCCAACAACCCCAAAACACTTTGGTGGACACGTTATAATCCGCACATTCACTACGCTGTGAAACACCAACAAATAATATTGTAGCATTACGACATTGAAGCAAATATTGGGAACTACTTTTTCTTTTGAGATCACTACGCCCAGACGCCATGTTTAGTAAGTAGTTCCGTCTTAGCAATCTTCGCAAAAAAACGCTCAATCTCGTAATTTTGCATTAATATTTCACAGCGTAGTGAATGTGGGGATTATAACGTGTCCACCAAAGTGTGTTTTGGGGTTGTTGGATTGTGTTGGATTGATGAGTTTGACGAGGGAAGCTACTGTACCATCCACTTCCATTATGTCCGCCGTGAAGCTCTCCTCAGACTCACCGCTGAATAAACAGCTCGCCCTCAAAAAAAGTAAGTATGCTGTTCTAAATGACTACCGAATTGCCCTAGATGGGCCAATTTGCCAAAATGTTGAAGTATCGCTTTAACACAACACAATCTGAGGTGGAAATCAGGCTGAGGTAGGAAACTATGTTTAACCTCAACCTCAAACCGCAATATTCAAAGTAAACAAAATGAAGTTGCACATCAGCAATGGGTTTTCTTAGTGGAGTGCAAGACCTAAAGTCTAGTATACATATAAAATACGAATTGCTAAATATCTCAACATCATTTAAAGAAAAATGGTCTCCATTGATTAATTCATTAAATATTAATAGCTCCTACTATAGCTCCTGTTTGTATGTGGACGTGTGCCACTGCCTCCATTATATATGAAAAAAAAAATTGGTAATACCTGTTCTGTCTGTGCGTATGGTCTAACTCTCCTCTGCTTTATTTCAGTTTATTAACACGCCAACTCTCAAGATTGACAGCACCGTGGACTTGGAGGCCGTGTGCAGGCTCTGGTGGTGTCCTTCACCTATGGCTCTCGGGGTTGCTCTCTGGTTCTGCGGGGTCGGGGTGGCGTGTGCCCCCTGTCCCTGGGGGTGGGCGTCTCCGGTGTCTCCCCCATTGAGCTCTGGGTCTGATGGGTCTGCACACTCCCCCTGGACCCCCGGGTGTAGGCGGCTGATCTCTCCTGTGGGGCGCCTGGCTGGTCCTGGGGCTTGGGTTGGGTTGGTCCCTCCGCTGCTCCCCTGTCCCTTCCTGCTCCGCTTCCCTCCTCCTCCCTCCTCTCCTGCCTGCCCGCTCCCCCTCGCCCCTCTCCCTCTCCTGTGGGGGGGCCGGTGGCCCTCTGTGGGCGGGCGGCCTGGCGTGGGGGCTGGGTGATCTCACTGGGGGGGTGACTCTGGCTCACCTGGGCACAGGCCTCGATCCTGGCCTGTGTGCCGCCACGGGAGTCCAGTTTCTGCTGGCTGGGGGCCTCCGGT
This sequence comes from Salarias fasciatus, assembly GCF_902148845.1. NCBI lineage: Eukaryota > Metazoa > Chordata > Actinopteri > Blenniiformes > Blenniidae > Salarias > Salarias fasciatus. The sequence goes on along the minus strand of NC_043750.1, from coordinate 5,308,156 downwards.
GCGATGGGGTGGGTGGGGTCTCGGGGGCCCTGCGGGGTGGGCGCCCTGCGTCCTTTGCGTGCCGGCTCCTGGGTGGGTGTGGCGGCTTGTGGCCCTCGCTTCGTTGTGGCGTGGCCTGGTCCCCTGTTCGGGGTGGGGTGCTACGTGCAGCTGGCCTGTGTTGGGGCTATGGTGCTCTGATCGGCAGCTCCCGGGGGGTTGTTGGTCCCTTGCCTCTTGGCTCTGGGGGCCCTCGGCATCAGTACCGGGGGTCTTGCTACCTGCCTCCCCCACTGCTCCGTCCTCTTGGGCCAGATCCACACCAGACTGCCTCCTATTGTGGACGTGTAACAGGTCTCAGATTGAGAACCCATTAACAGATAAGAAATCCTGTAAAACAGGAAGAAAAGATGAGACAGACGACGATGCTTCTGGTGCAGTCTGGCTTCTTCAGCAGAATGAGGAAGTTGATACTTCCGTTTGCACAGAGAAGCAAGGCGCCACTGCCTCCTACTGGTGGCCCTGAATAAGTTTCTCATAAATGTAATTGTCTCATATGAAATGAGTTTTCTTCGCTCTTAGAGGAAGCAATAAGTAATAATTTCGGATTACATTCACAATTCTGCAGCAATAATACATTCAAAATAAACAGAAGTTCATAAAATGTGACCGACATTTAATGAGCGTCACACACGTCACATTTTTCACACCTCACTGTAAATAGCAACCTTTAGGCACATATAGTGACACAACAGATAGGGCTCTGAGGAAAAAACAAAACAAAACCAGGAATTGTTAAATATCCCCAAAAAGTAGTACCTCCAAAATTTCAAATCAGTGCAGGACAAAGTACACTACTCACATTTCCACTTTTTATTGGCAGACACAAAGCTCTTATAAAAGTGCAAAACATTTAACATTTCTTTCCAGTCAGTCACATGCTTCTTTTCCAGACTTGTTTTCTCAAAAACTATAAACAACACTTATCAAAGTGCAAAACATTTTAACATTTATTTCCACTCAGTGGCATTGCTTTTTTATTTCTCACCCCCCGACTTGTTTGCCCAAACTAAAACAAATGTGTAAACTAATAGAGTGCAACATAAGGCCAAAAGAGGTAAGAATTTGGTAAAAAGGTACAAATGAGGTAGAAAAAAAAACCACAATAATAACTTAAAGAGACAGTCAGAGTCCAAGGCCCATGGACAGTGCTGCTATTGCTTTCTGTGTGTGTCAAATAAATAACTAAAATAATCATAATTAGTCAAATTAAAATTTCCAAAAGTGTGCAGGGCCAAGAGATTTTGTCCAGCCTGACGATGCCGTATCTGTATGAAGATCCTCTGTCACTGTGGTCTCTCCCTGGTGGATCCTGCTGGACCCCTGGTTTCTTACTTCCTGTAAAAGCAAAAACATATGCTTTTATTTTCATGCAGCTCGCCTCTGAACACCATACTCATCTCCATTTCCAAACTCTGATAAATTACATAGATGCATTTAACACTTATGTGTTATTATTGTAATATACTGTATGTCACATGCTGTTTCTTTTTTAGCCTGTTTTGTTTTTGTTTTTGTGTGGGGACTGTAGATTGAAATTAGTATCTTTGGTTAATCCAGTATTTACTTCATTAAAATGCACTGTCCCGTGTAATTAAACAAAATACCTTCCAATATTTTTGTCGGCATTCAAGACAAGCTACTTCTCAAAGTTGCCATCCCCCAGCCGGTTTCTCCTGGGCCTGAATGAGATGAAGGAAGAGCATCATAATTATTGAGGCAATACATTTTTTTTTTTTTTTTTTTTGATATATATTGAAACCACAATTACTATTTGCTGTGGAAGTGTTGGGATAATATCACCAAGACAGATCTATGACTGAGGCTGGATATTTACTGACAACATTGTACTTATTGCTAAAGCATATGGTTAATAATTAATTATTATGGAACACAATCACAGTTCATCCCTACCCCAATATTTGTCCACCGATGCTGTAGAGCTTCTGTACCGGAGCGCTTGAGGGCAGTGCAGTGTTGCGTTTCATAAACAGCCTTTTGAGTTTAGGAAACTGCTTGTATTCCTCAAACTCATCTGTGGTTTCGGCGTCCAGATAAGTGTCCACTTCCGTTTTTTGAGAAACCTGAGGGTTCCTGTTAAATTTGAAGAACAAAGCTGCAGGATCTTTCTTCTCAGGTTCACCACTGGACAGGGTTTGACCTGACTCTCTTGCATCTGAGTCATCAGAGTGGGTTTGACCTTCTCCTTTAAGCATCGATCTGTATTGGAGATGTTTCACATCATCTTCAACCCAGCTTGAATCTTGGCAGCAGACAGTACATTCTCCCTCTTCTCTAGAAGAGCTGTTGGCCTTCTGCTCAGTGACTGCAAGATGATCCTCATTCATTTCTGCCTTGGTAGTTGGTAGAGGTGTCCCCGACTATGACTTTATGTAGTTGAATCAGATTTGTCCAATCCTGCTGATCGTCGACTGATAGTGAATCAATCATCTTTTTTTTTTTTTTTTAGAATCATTTGAATAAAGGCTATAGCAGAATGTTGCGGTATTTAAAAAAAAAAAAACAGCGCAGGCAGGTAAAACAGCACTTATTATTTTCCTACACACTGAAACACAGACTGGAACGAAGTGCCGTAACTCTAAACATCAAACAAATGAAGTTCAAATGGCCATAACCAAACCCACTTCTAACAAACGGGCTAAAGCATGTAATTTATTTATATCTATAAACAACTAGCATTAGAACTCAAACAATCTCCAAATATTCATCTGTTTAAATTTCGATTCAAAAATATGGTATTGTCACAGTGCAGAGGTCTTCTGTTGGGCTGACTGATAAACTGTGTACTCAATCGTCAAATAATAAATAATATATAATAATACTGATATAAATGATAATAAATACCTTCATTCATTCATTCATAAGCTCTGCAGATAAGCTCAAATTTTTTGGCTTAATTTCTCACATTATCTGCTCAAATTCAATGAAATAGGCTTAATTGCACTGTGTTGGTCCGTTGTGCAGCGCAACATCCATGCAAAAACAAACACTAATTAAATAGAATAAGCCTTTTAAATAAATAAATAAATAAAAAAACTAAAATATTACAATGAAATGAAAGAAAAGTCAGCATTAATATTGAGAAGTGAGTGACCAAGCATCTTTCATACACCCAATTACCTGGCTACTTACCTGTTTAAGGTGGAAAGCCATATAGTTGTGGAATGATAAGAAACGAGCTGCTGACACAACTGGCATTTGACTTTTTTTGATCATTTTTTACTTGTTATGAAGTTTTTTGTCCAACATTTTGAGCGTTTTAAAGTTAAGCCAAATCACCACCGAGATGCTGCTCTGTGATGGAGCTCTATGCAAAATCGGATTGTGCCATTCACAATGGTGGTTCATTCACAAACACTAAATAGAATATTGAATAAAAGTACAAGCTAAGTAAAATTTTCCACATTATATTTGATAGACTAAAATGTATGTCAAATATGGTTTTATATCATGTTTATTTGGAAAAAAAACAAGCAATTCTATGTAAAATCAGTCATTCAGCACCCCCATACAGCTGGAATGGAATGGTCCTCGTTTCATAACCACATCCAGGCCCCTTCAAACGAATCATTGAATATCTGAGGACGCCCCTAGTAGTTAGTGTTGAATGTGAGGTAGTCGCTCCATGGCAAGAAATACAGAGTTCCATCTTGTGTCATTTGGCGAAACAAAGCTGATTCCAAGCTTTTCCAGGACTCTGTTTAACCTTGTTCCAAAGAGCACATGCTTTTGCAAAAACAGTCGTCGACATTGATTTGCAGCATTTATCAGTTACCTTTTCTGTGTCTTTGGCTATTCAAGATGTGAGCCATACACCTTCTGTGAGGGGGTAGAGAGGGATGATCCAGATCTGAGAGAGGCTCAGGCTCCATCTGGTCCTCGTGATCTGAGCTCTCACTGCCGGCGGCGGCAGCAACGGTGGAGCCTGGTTCATTGTCTTCTTCATTTTCATCATCAGCTTCAAACACTGTCTCACTCTCTGTCTCTTCACCATCATCGATAGCAACCTCCATCCCAAAACAGCTGAATGCCTTGATAAAATTTGAAGCTTTGTCTGTCACTGTGCACACAACCTTGTTGAGGATTTTGAGTTCTTTGTTAATATCAGACCACACTGTTGCTAAGCCATCGTGTATACGCTCCTTTAACCCACCTGAATGCCGATACTGCAGAGTGTCTCTCAGAAACATCATTTCTGTTCAGCCAGTGGACAGTGACACCTATAAGTAACTGATTCAGAGCTGACCAGCAATCTGCTGTGGTGCACACAACATCCCCCTCAGGGAGTGCAGTCTTAAGTTCACATGTGTTTTCTTTAAACTTCTCGTTTAGCAGTGACTGTACTTTTTTTTCTTGATGGCAGCTTTTTGGACAAGTGCAAAACCCGACAGACCATGAGTGCAGCAGAGGGGAACCTCACCTTCGTCAGGCTCCTAGAAGGCTTAATGATTTTGTTGTTTTGAAAGTCTAACTGAAGTCATTATTCAATGCAGAGAATTGTATTTGTAGTAAAATGTAACTACTTCTAGGAGCAACTCAGACCTTCTTCCAGGACCTCCATTCTGCTACTTAGATGCTGGACAGGACAGGCGGATTAATAAACTATGCTATAACTCCCCAACACCATCCAGTGCGCCAGTGGAGAGACTTCCAGTCTTGGCTCTTGTGCTCACCCCAAAGCTCAACTGTCTTGGTGATAGACGGATTCAGCGTCTTCTCCTGATGTGCTTCAATAAGTATTTCAGCCAAGAGAGTCGTGGATTAAGCAGCTCCCCCACCTCACTTTAGAACCACAGCTGAGGAAAGGCCCAGGCCATAACTCCCTTTTAGTTTTGTTTATTTCACCACTCTTCTTTGGCTGCATGCTCCCTCTGTTGTACAGGACAATTGGCAGTAACAGGTTTCCTGACTGGGCTTCCTTTTTAATCATAATTTTGTAACTTTTATTAATACACTAATTTTTTTTGTGAAGTTTAGAGTGAAATGACTGATCTGTGCTCCAGGCGGTTCTTCCAGAGGCGTCTCCATAGGGAGAACATGGCCTGTGATGTGGACGAAGCCCTCTGGCCTGACAGAAACCAAAGGCATGATGATGCTTGATCATGATGATTCCTCAACTGTGTCCAAAAATAAAACATTTTTGGCTGCATATTTGAGCTGTTTTAAGTTTTCATTTTTTTTAATGAAAAAAGTAGGCTACGTTGAGTCATTTTTACGAAAGGAGAAATATCTTATTTTCCAGAGTCGCTGTCATTCATATGGTGTGTTCCATTTTACAATAGTGTTTTCAATTTTACACTACAGTGTGCAGTAAATGCTTGGTAGTGTGCAGCAATAGCTTAGTTGTGTGTGCTCAATGAATGGTATGTAAAATACGGCTGTGTGTAGCAAATGAAAACATGAGCTCCATTTTGTGAACACAATGTAGAGATTTGATGGCACGAGTGTTCTTGCAAAGGGAGTGTCAGGCTTAGCATGCTGTGCGTGCGGTTTTCAGTTTTGTTTGTGCAGTATTGAGAAAGCCGTTAATGTATTGAGAAACGTGTTAACAATCGTGAAAAACTGTAATCATGATTTTGTAACTTTTATTTATACACTAATTTTTTTTTTTGTGAAGTTGAAAGTGAAAAGACTGATCTGTGTATCCCATTGGTCTAATAGGTCAAAACACTTTTATTTTCAGGCCTTTATTTTTTTTTACTTTTGCACTTTTATAAAGAGGCCTAGACTTCGAATACTTGCAGCATCTTTATCATAACTAAACTGATCCTTGGTCTGCTTTTGTGGTTCTGACAGCCATTGTTTCTTATTACATTGCACCATGACTCTTCACTCAGGCCGTTGTATGAAGTTGTGAATAGTTTTAGGATCTACATAAGGCTACATCACCATCCGCTGAATGTACAATGAGCTGCAAAAGACGACGTTTCAGCAATGTAGAATGTCTATGAATATTTCTGAGGTCCTTTTGGTGGAAGTAACTCAGAAATAATGCAACTGTAGTGTAACGTATTACAATTCACAAACAGTAATGTCACTAATTACTTACAAATAACAGTAACTAAATAACATGAATTGTATTATATTTAGGAAGTAACTTGGCCACCACTGTTTATAAGCATTCATTTGCTGTAGTTTTTCTTTTTTTGTTCCAGTCAGAAGATATCAGACCCTGAATCTATAATGAGCTTTATCAGCCCCACAAGTCATCTTCCTTCTTCTGTCTCTAGTTGAGTGAACATCTTGTAATCATTTTTAAAAGCATTTCAAGGAAGTTTATCTCTCAAAACAGCTGTCATTCTGTGACACTTCTGCTGCAAGAATGACTCAACAACTATCACGACTTGCAATGTGCTGTCTATAAAGCAAAGTAAAGATTCAAAAGTGTGTTCTCTGATGTGAATAACATGTTCCAGATGATCATGCCAACATTGTTTTGGGATTCAGAACACAGCCTTCACTTTCACAGACTCTGTTCTTTGAGACTTCACAGGTGAAGCGACCAGCTTCCTTCAGCCTGGCCCCTTCAACGCTGGTTATCAGCACATGGCACCCTGGAGCAGAACCGAGACAAGCTTCACCAGAGAGTCAGCCTCCAACATCTGACTGCACGACCGGCCCGGGATCCACTGCTCCAGCCCACGAAGGACACGGCACAGCAGAACCAGAGCATCACCGGAACCACAGCAAGGACGGTTATAAATAAAATGTCGGCCTCTTCTGTTTCAGAACTCCAGAATCCTTCAGGTTTTACTGTTAGAATTTAGTAATTGGGAATAATGTAAAATTATTAATCCAAATTCCAAATTAATAGTTTAATCTAGTTTATGAGACTGATCACAATGAATTGGCTTTCGTTTCCTACTGATGTAGATGGCGCCCCGAGGTTATCTGATGAAAATCAGATCTTTAATTCTTGGATTTACTGATAGCCAAATCAACAAAGCTGAAATCCCAACAGTTGGTCGTGCTCCATCTTGTCTGAAAATAAGAATCATCTTCAGGTGATGGTGAGTTGAATGGCGTTGTGGAAGCCTGATGACGAGCGGTTGATTGAACATGATGAGCTGGAGCGAGGAGACGATGGAGGGTGGATCCCTGAGAGCAGTGAGGCTGAACACTGTGCTGCTCCCTCACTGGAGAGAGAGAGAGCCCCGGGTCAGACTGAGATGCACTATGGAGGACCTGCTGAGAGCGAAGACTTTCATGATGAAGCTAACCAGGGAGAAAAACTGATATCTTCTCCAAGAGCCAGCATGTAAAAGTCTAGAAGCACCTCATGACTGAAGTACAGAAACGACAAAGGAAGTACGACAGTCGGACAGCAGTTCTGAGACCTGGGACTCCGACACGGCATCACACCTCCAACACTTCTAGTTTCGAGTCCTGTCATTCAAAGGGGAAACAGCGAACTGCACTGCAGCATAGAGCACAATGTGTGTCTGTGGCCACAGTTACATGGCGTTTTTAATTCTGAATTAGTTCATTTCAAATGAATTAGCTTGGTGTTTACATGGGAAAAACAGGATTAAATCCACTTTCATGCTGCGGGCTGAAGCGTTCTGATTGGACGGGGAGTGGATGTAACGTTCTTACATCTACAGGAAACAGATCCCGGTGCCGGAGCTTTGTCTCTTTCTTTCTAGATTAACTTTGACGCTACAGCTTTAAAAATGTCTGGTTGCAGGTTGAACACTGTACTAAAGATATATTACATGACAATCACATGCATTGCACATCATTTCATACACACCATACTGCAAGGTCAGAACATGACAACAAAGACAGGGTGATGGTAAAAATGTGCTAAATGTAGAACAAGTTCTCAGGGTTTGTGATGAACAGGCAATGAATTGAACTGAATGCTAATTAATAGATTTTTAAATTAAAAAGTGAAATATGGTGACATGTTTCTGTGCAGTAACCTGGAACTTCCACACCTGTTACACTTATGACTGTGAATTAACAGAAAACATCTTGAACTCATTATTTAGTGTCCCTGATGTGCAGGCTGCCACAAAAACTTCTGCTGGATGTACTTTATACTACTGTCTACTACAACTGTTACTGGCACTATGATGATATTTCTTCACTATTCATAATACTGTAGTGACATTCCTTCAGTGTTACTGATACTTCATTGATACTTTCTATCTTTTATTTTATTAACAGTTCTTTATTACGAGGAATAAGCCCTTGAGATAAGTGATCTCGTTTTCGAGGGGATCCTCAGATTCAGAACAACATAAGAGCAGAGTAGCGTAACAAAATACAAGATAGCAAAATTATATATGTATATATATATATATATATATATATATATATATATATATATGAAAAATTACAATATATACACATAAATAATAAGAAAAGACAAACAAAACAAAATAAAAAAACTGACCAAAAATAATAACAAAAAGAGACAATAAGCAAAAACGAAACAGCACACGCACACACATACACACAAACCAGCTCTGAATGTTCACCTCTCTCCACCCATCAAAGTCAGCACAACATAGGCAAACATAGTCATATCTATCACTCTTATTATTCAACAAACATATTATCGCCTCTCAGACACACTGCAATAGTAAAAATGGCGCTTTTGCTATTTGAACTCAGTAGAAGGACGAGTTTTATGCATCATTCTGTAGTAAAAAAAATATGTCTTGTCTTGAGCAGTATGTAATTCATAGTTGATGTTCTGCTCGAACCTGTTCATGAGAACCCCTGCAGTCAGTGTTTTGACACTGTAGTTGTGAAATAAGAAGAAGTGATTAGAACAAGACCATTAGGTCAGCAATTCCTTAAAAGGAGATAAGTTAGTGTCTCGGGGGCCAATCAGGCTGTGAGGACATGCTATAAAAGCAGAGCGTGCGGGACGTCTGTTATCAAGAAGCAAATGAGAACGATGGCTCTCCTCAAACTTCTTCTTCTCATGCTGTGGCTTGGTGAGTCGACACTCCATTTTAGTTCAGTTGTTTTCTCCCATGAAAACAAACAATGTGATGTAAAATCTGATGCTGCAGGTCTCGCCACGAGCTCGGAGCTGCATCGTCAGAGGAGACTCATTGGAGGTTCGACCTGTCGACGAACCGAGCGTCGCTACCATGTGAAACTGGTGGCGACAAACGGCACACATGAATCTCTCTGCGGAGGCTCTCTGATCAGGTCCCAGTGGATTCTCACTGCAGCTCACTGCTGGGAACCCGGATGGTGAGGAAGTCCCAGTCTTTAATGTCAGTGCTATTGATTGTTTGTAACATTAGATTGACTCCATATCCACAGCACCTGTGATGCATTAAAAGCCTGAAATAAATATTTCCCCTCCTATTCAAACCATTCCTGCTCCTGTCTGCAAGTTGGACGTTGATCTCAGCTGCTTTATTATTAGTTCATAATTTATTTCTTTCAAGAACCACTGCCCTCCACAGCACAGAGCATCTTCACCCTCCTAATAAAACTGATGCAGATTAAACAAAACCCTGTTTATTTTCAGGACCATGAATGCAACTGTAGGAGTTCATCCGGTTCCAGGAGAGCAGCCTCAAGTCATTACTGAACATCACATCTTTCAGGACCAAAATCGGAGGAGTCATGACATCATGCTGCTGAAGCTGCCGAAACGGTCCACGATTACACCTGTGCCTCTTCCTGACTGTCAAAATCGGCCCACCATGTGAGTCACAGTTTCACTCTAAAGAAGTCTGAGAGCTCTGGTTTCTTCTAAGAACCTTTTCTGTTCAAACTCATCCTCTTGATTGTATTTCAGCGGAGACTGCGTTCGGGCGGCAGGATATGGTCCTGATCGGATGGGCCCATACAATGAGAGAAGTGAGACAAAGTTTAATTCATTACATTTGATTTCAGAAGAAAAAAACATAAATAGCTAATGGTATTTTTATATATCAGATATATTGTAGAAAAAAAACCATCATGTTTTTCCATTATCATGTAGAACCTGGTGAGTCCAGGACTCTTCAATGTGCCAACTTTGACATTGTGGACTGCAGAAATCTCTGGAACATTGTGAACATCGATGCCCAGGACCCTCTGAATGTCGAAGACCAAGCCAGACTGCATCAGCACTGGTTCTGTGTTCAAAGCCCGAGAAAGGACATATGTCGAGTGAGTTCCCGTTCCTTCGAAGCCTAAAGTCGCTCCACACTCTCCCAGCATAGTTAAATAACCTGCAACTCTTTTTCAGGGAGACTCTGGTGGAGGTGTGGAGTACGACCACAAGATTTATGGAGTCATTTCTTTCACCGGTGATCCTTCGTTCGCCTGCACTGAAGCAGCTGGCATTATAGACGTTTGCAGTTACATGAATTGGATCAAGAACATCATCAGCAACAACTCAAATCGTGGTCATGGCTAAATGAATAACTGCATAAATTTGAACATGCTGTGCATCTGCTCCAACTTCATTCTTTCCTGATATCGATCTTCCAGTTTATTGCTTGCCTATAAAGTCTCATCATTACAGCTGTTGTTCTCTCCCGTCTCTCAGTGCAGATGAAAATAAATGGAACTGCTTTGAAAAAAGAAAAACTGTACACCAACTTTCATTATATTTTCAAGAATACCTTTTCATGACTGGAATAATCATCAATAATATGTAATGAAATCTACAGAACAGTTGAGCAGCCACCCAGTGTACTTGTTGGTATCTGATTTGCTAAGTTCTTCTTCTTCTTCTTCTTCTTCTTCTTCTTCATTACGTCTTGAAATTTTGGAAGGGAATTGAATGAAGCCATAGTCTTGATTCAGGAATATTATTTGAAATGAATCTAAAATCGGCTCACTAACCGACAGATTCATTAAGCTTCAGATGTTTAGTAACTCTCAAATTATGCATTTGATTTTTTATTTAATCTTGAATTCCTGTCTGACTAGACAATTAGTTTTTATCTCCAATATTCTTGGTGGTAGGAGTTTTTATGGAAAGTTTGGGAAGTGATACAAAAACGGCAATCCCTTAAAATGTATGAAACATTTAAAAAAAAAAAAGCCGAAGGGCTTATGCCACAATGAGGAATACCTGGAATATGAACATATAAAAACTTTCACTCTCAAAGATATTGAAGAATATGAACCTTGGGGTCATTTTTGAACTCACTTATGCATGTTGTAGAGTTACTGATGCTGGAAGTGTGAATATTTGAATTGTAATGAGACAATCATGTCGTCCGAATGAGAAAACTCTCTCACAATAACGAGACAACAATTGCTAAAGGTCCCTTCTCTGTATGTTTATAAAAGACATCCTAAAACTCACCCTCTCACTTTGACCTTTGACACCATGAGCTCTTGATTATTTTACTCAGCCTGACAGAATGACTTTGAAGCCGGGTTGCATTTTGCAGTGAGGAGGAGCTTTCATGCCAGCAGCACTGACATCTCACACTCAAAGAAATGAAATGTTGCATTTACTCAACCCAGTATCGTCAACCGGTCCCACAAAACTCAGTTGAGTAAATCTAACATCAACTGTACAATTAATTCTGACAATGTATTTTTAAATAAATTCAACTAAACTGTGTGCATTAAATGATACATCATCCAGTTAAGTTACATTAACTTAAACAAATTATATTGAATATATTTAATATGTTCCATTTAAATGTCATTGTTATGTTTGATTTACTAAACTGTGTCAAGCTGTATTAACATTGCAGTATTTTGTTGATTTTATTTAACAAGATTTGCTCTGTATATGTGTGCAGGTTCAATAAATACAACTTAAGTCAATTCTATATAACTGTCTTTATTGAACCGACAACTGACAAAATCGTGACTGGATCCATGTCAAACAATCAAACACTTTTTAAAAAAAAACATTCCACTCGCGAATATGTTCAACACATTCAAGGCTTAACAAATCCCACAAATAATACACAAGGTGTATATTAAACTGAATGTTTTACATGAAGTGATACTCAGGAAGACAGTACTAAAATACGCTGTGTTACGCTAAATCTTAAGAACTTCCAGGCAGGCAGACAACCTTAAAACACAACGCCACTTAAGCCCTAGCGACCCCCAATTGGGGGCCTGACAGCAAACATTTCAGAGATTGTAAAAATAGCCTACGGCTTAAAGGGTTAAGAAACATTAAAAAGTAACATAAGACACATCAATCTTGCCTGAACAAAATAAAGACTTTTCATAAGCAATAACAACAAAAAAAATTTCAGTGCAGTGACTGGGAAAATAACATGGTCTTCAGACAATAGAATTGTTTTCAGACTGCAGCTTCTACTGTCCAACAGCAATCGAAGTTACAGAAGCAGTTTCAAACATCTAATTCACAAAGTCTATAATAACAAGAAGCAATATGTACACAGTGAACACAATTGAACCTTATGTTCAATGAGCATTTAAAAAGAGTCCCAGTTTAGAAAACTTAAAGAGAAGTCCAATGACTTTGTTCGCACAGTTTGTTCTTGAGGACCTGCACCTTTGTGGAGAGCTTCTTCCCATCCAAATCCATGAGCACTTTTTATAAAAACTCGAACGTGTACTTCAGGTCCTTGGGATAGCTCAAGTTCAGACAGTATGTCACGCCAAGCAAGAGTGCACTGTCATTTGCCACGTCTCTCTAATCTAGGAGCACTGAGAATCCTTCAACAATGATGCCAACATCCTCGGGTGGATCTGTGGCGTCGGCTTCTTCACTCTGGATGACGTAGACTCCCAAAATGGTTCTGTCCCTATCACGGCTTTCTTGAAGATCGACATCCCTGAAATGGCAAAAAGATTCAATCAATCAATAAAATGCCATCACAATGTATGAGGATTCATTTCTATGTAAATAAAAGGAGGACTGAAACTCAGAGCAGCAGTTTCAGTGAGCATGTCCACCGTCACCGAGACAAGGTAGTGATGACAGACATGAACTTTGTGAAGTAAACACAGCTTTAGTTATATGTTTACATAGAACTATCATCTACTTTGATTGAAAACATTCATCAGCATGACAACTTTAGTCAAATTATTTAAAAAATAAAATAATGTCAGGAAAGAAGCATACATTTACATTGCAGTGGTTCATGGGCGCAAACCAAAATCACAAACTGTCGACTGATTAAAGGAATACTTCAACATTTTGGCAAATTGGCCCATTTAGCGCAATTCCTTATTCATTTCGAACAGCAGACTGACTGTTTTTGTGAGGGCGAGCTGTTGTTTATTCAGAGGTGAGTCGGGGAAGGTTTTCGGGACGGACACAATGGAAGTGGACGGTATTTTTGTTCCCCCTCGTCAAACTCATCAAATACACAATCCAACAACCCCAAAACACTTTGGTGGACATGTTATAATCCGCACATTCACTACGCTGTGAAATATTGATGCAAAATGACCAGATTGAGTTGTTTATGTGAAGATTGCTAGGACGGAACTACTTACTAAACATGGCGTCTGGGCGTAGTGATTTCAAAAGAAAAAGTAGTTCCCAGTATTTGCTTCAGTGTCGTAACGCGACAATATTATTTGTTGGTGTTCCACAGTGTAGTGAATGTGCGGATTATAACGTGTCCACCAAAGTGTTTTGGGGTTGTTGGATTGTGTATTTGATGAGTTTGGCGAGGGGAACCAAAATACCATCCACTTCCATTGTGTCCGTCCCGCAAATCTCCTCGACTCACCTCTGAATAAACAACAGCTCGCCCTCACCAAAAAAGTAAGTCTGCTGTTCGAAATGACAAAGGAATTGCGCTAAATGGGCCAATTTGCCAAAATGTTGAAGTATCGCTTTAAAGGGGAAGTACGGTTTAAACAGCTTTCACGTTGTTGTAGAATTAAGTAGAACAATATACTCACCCAGAAAGTTTCTCTGATCCGAACAGTGCTTTGGGAGAAACTTAGATCCAAAATCGAGCGGCGGACATCCATATACGTCTAGCAGACGGGGTATCGGTGACGCTGCTACTAAAACAGCTTTAATCGTCCAAAAACCATTAGTTTCACCAATATTTCATCATGGTCCACTCACGCCGGGTGCAGCTCGGGTCTCTGGCCTCTACGCCACATTTTGAAATGAATATGGAAAGCTGCTGTGGCCTTTTGTTTGGCAGTTTAAAGTTTATATCATTTGGTTTAGTTTCATTTCAAGAACAACCAACAGCACCACCCTGTGGCTCCACATGAGAACTACATGGACTTTCAGCATGTGAAGTGACTCTTCTCTAAATGTTGCCACGTAAATGTAAAACTTTTCTGAAACAAAATTCATAAACGATGCGTTTTCACTTGAATTGTTGTATGAAAGGAATGTTTTATTTTTATATGTTGTCTTTGAAATTTTGATCATTTGCTTGGTGGTTTCATCATGTGGCCAGATTGGAGCCTTCTGTGGTCCAGTTTTGGCCCGTAGGCCTTATGTTTGACATCCTCGAGCTTGACTAAGCATAAGCACAGCCAGACAGTTTGGATGGAAAGTGAGTTCTTGTCAAAAAGATGTTTATTACAGTTTTTCTGCATTCGTTTGGATCATTTCTTGAAACAAATTCTCAAAACAACATTTACAAACCTCCAAACTGCAGCTGCTCTCAGCAGAACGGTGTTTCTCTTTCATTTCACCACATTGTAAATGTCTTAGTCCGAGTCTCAATGTCTCAGTGCATCTTTCTAATGATTAAGCACAGGCAGGCAAGATTTAGGGAAATTTCCAAATGAATATATCATGTTGATCTAAACTGATTGATTAATGGTTGATCTCTCCAAAACATGTCAGCATCATTTCATTGTATCAGTCATCACCTGCAAAATCATCTGTTCAACTGTAAAAACTGGTCAAGAACAAACTTCAGAATACCAGACGTGAGCCTGTGAACATGAGGGTGAGGAGCCGACCAGGCGGGTGAGGAGGGGGGGCTGTGAAGAAGTGAGCTTGGAAACAGCACTGTAGGCTACATATGATTTTCCTTTTCTTTTCTTTTTTCTTTTTTTGTTCTTTGTGTTTATTTTACAGTATATTGTATTCTGATGGACGGAAGTTACTTTGTATGTGGACTGTGGATATAATAATGATAGCAATTTCCTCGGAAGTTGGAAGTATGAGTTCAGTATTCAGTCATTCATGAGCTTCAAGGTTCTTACTGTAAAATACTTTTTTTTCTTCATTTTCTTATACAATATGTATTCTGTTAGCTAAACAACGAAAAAAGAAAAAAATATATATTGTAGGAACTGTGGTTTAGAAAATACGCAAATTCTGTGATTGTTTTTTTTTTTTTTTTTTTTTTTTTTTTTACAAAAAATAAACACACAAGGTTGGAATCATGCAGAAATAACATTTATAGCACATAACAGTCTAAAAGTATTGGTGTTCACATCTGTCACGGATCTGTGCGTCGTGGTGAAGGCAGGTGAAGCTCTGTTTCACGCGGATGCCGTTTGTGTGCGTGCGTAATTGCGCATCGGGGTTGTGGGTGGGCGGGTCGAGGCTGCACTTTGGTTTC
The DNA here is from genome assembly GCF_902148845.1 of Salarias fasciatus. NCBI lineage: Eukaryota > Metazoa > Chordata > Actinopteri > Blenniiformes > Blenniidae > Salarias > Salarias fasciatus. The sequence continues at coordinate 5,292,632 of NC_043750.1, read as the reverse complement.
CCTGCGCTCTCACACGGAGCTGCGCGAGGACCGCGACGGTCTGGACGCCAATTTGATTCCATTTCCACGCTGATGGAAAGGAAAGACAACTGCACAGAGGTAAGCGCGTTTCTCCTTCTCCCCCTCCTTCTTCAGGCTATTTTAATCCCAGAACTGCCCGCTCGTGGTTTGCGCGTGGCATCACAAATGAAATGTAAAGTTATGTGGATTTTAAGGAAGCATTTCCTCTCTCCGTCCTCTTATCTCATCTGTTCCGAGGTTGTATCAGATGTGTGTTTTTGAGCAGGATTCTCCTCACAGGTAACAGCAGCTCTGGGTTGGATGAAACTTCAATGCTCGTTTCACTTTGGAGTCAATTTAACCAAAAGTCAGTTTCAGTGTTAGTTCAACTCATTAACATAATCATTGACCATTTACCCAAAACATTGCGCATTTTGTACATTAATAGTTGTCTTTTTTTTTAAATATATCACGTGTTTCTAGTCTCACAGTGCCAGCAACATGTTTCCTCTCTGTGCATCATCCATCTGTCAAACCAGAAACAGTCTGAGTGACACTGATCATTTGTCTGCTGCTAATCCATAAAAAGTAATCAGCAGCAGCACCAGAAGGAGAGGCAAGACGTGAAAGTGTGAGCTTCAGGGAGAAAACAACAATCCAATCAAATGGCAGAAGAGAGAAGAGGAGGGAAATGGTGATGAAGATGAGAGGCTGTCAGTAAGGAAGCAGAGGAGGGACTGGGAGACAAGATCCACGGAGAGGGCATGAAGGGTGTGAAAGGAGGCAGAGGATGGTGAGAGGAAGGATGCAGCATCTCCTCATGATATTAATAATAGATATTTTTAAAGCAGCTGTGCACTGTTCATCCAGTGACAGTTGTACTTTGAGCCGTCAGTGAAGCTTCCACTTTCTCATAAATAACCGGCAGAAAATAACTTCCCCTGCATCACGTACGTTAGATGAGTTGTTGGTGAATGTTACAACCATCTTCACACATCTTAATTAAATTAATCAGCATCAGATTAGCTGCTGATACTTCACACCCTTGAGTTCCATTCTTTCTTATACAGAGATATTTTCAGCTCAGGCAATAATTAGTAATCACTGCAGTGTGTTCTCTCTGGGCCTGAAATGGTGAAATCAGTGTGAAAATGATATAAACTGCGCCCTCTTGTGGCCGTGGTAGCGATGACAGAGACAACGTGAAAAAAAATCAGTTCAGTAGTTGATGAGGAGGAAGTTGTGTAATAACCAGTAATCTAACACTGACTATTGTAAGAATGTGATCATGTTTACCATTTTGAATGTGATAAAGCCAATGACATACTATCCTGTCATTGGTTTAATGAAATCAATATTTTTTTCCAGATTAAATTGAGAGTGCTGCAGAGGAATCCTCAATGAATTAATATGACGACTATTTTTGATAGGCAAACGGCACAAAAGCTACAAAAAAATCTTTTACATCCAAGAAATGCAGCACTATTGAGCACCAACGCGGGAAGGGGGGCAGGGCGGGGGGGTGCTGCCGTGGCTGCACTATACAGCAGGTAAAAAAATGCAGTCACGTCACTCCTTCATTCATTCGGTTGCCAGTCACCTCTACTTAAAACATCTTCCCGCTGCCTGCTTTTAATGCATCATTACAATCTTGACAGCACTGCTTCCATTATGAAAGATTTTTTTTTATATGCTTAACTTAGTAGATTATTGACAAAGTAGAATTTTATCATGATAATGAAGCAAATGCATAAAGGAGCAAATACTCTACTACACACTTGGTTTTTACATTATTGGTTTTATTGCAGAGAAATGAATAAATTCCGGGTGTTCCGGGGCGAAGCGGGTCAAACGGGCCAAACATCAGATGAGAATGGTTTGTTCAACCCATTGACTACCAGGAATAACATGAATTGGACACATTCCAGGACATAAGACCAAGTAAATGAACATAGCTGCCTGCGGCGTTGGTAACAGGCCTGGCTGCCGCTACAGAACCTGCTGCTTTCGCCCTCCACACACTCCGCTCATTGCCCTGCGAGGACAAGCAAAGGTTTTTCTGATTCTGAATCACTTCTGCATTCTTGTTTCAGAAAGTTTTGTTTCTGCACAGTTAAAAGTGGTCTGGGTGATTTTCTGCACCTGGCGAGCTCCGCTGGCGGCACATGCATATCAGTAATGGATTACCCCTGGATTTTTCCATTCTCCTTAAAACATCCTCGTTAATTTGCAACTGAAACAAAATAACCAACCAGACCAATGATTTCTTTATTCTTCCATGTTTTTGTCATCATTTAGACGTGTTTTGACTATTTGAACCAATTGCCCCGTGTCTCTGAAGCTTTTGTGTTTTCCGGCGGGAGACTTATGAGAGGAGATTCATCTCAGCTGGACTGATCCTCGTAGGCTAACTCCTCAACATGAAGGTTCGAGACATGGTCGCTCGGCAACCCGCCTGCGCCTACTGAACCAGATACGGAGATAACTGAGACCTTATTGTTAAAAGTCACTCGTAAGACCTGCTGTGGCCGTATTCTACAACACCTTGTGTGTTTACTAATTTCTTGTTTTCATACATTGATTCATGATTTCAGACAATCTTCTTCTTAAGGGATCAAAATTTTACGATTAGAGGCAGCTGTGGTGGAGTGGTCGTCTTTCAACTGGCAGAGTTCCTTTTCCCCGTTGTGGATTTGTTCGGGCCTTCCACGACCTATTTCTGCCTTAAAGAGAAAAGTCAGTGGGATGCTAAGTGAAGGTTGGGAGGCTGGGATCTTCTTCAGCACTTCATGAACCTGAGCTGGACGAAGCGGCGTCGTTGATGTTTGGATGGATATTGCTACAATTATGTGCATTGATTTTTCTCTCATCCCACCGGTTATCATGAAAGAACCTTAAATTCCCCGCCGGAGATCTGATGATTTAGCCTGATGTTGGTCCTTTGGGCCGCGCAGCGTCCAGTCTTAACGCAGAAGCTCCAGGGTGGAGGGAGTGTGTCGAGGCTACACGCCATCCTGTGCAGGCTGCAGACGCAGTAACTCACATAATATTTACATACATGCACGTGGCAACTCGTTACCATTTGGGAAAACCCATTTGAAAACTGGAGCGTTGACATGGCAGCAAGAATCCGCCGACCCTGAATGACAGAATGAAGGGATGAAGAGATGGAATGTTTTGATGGATACTGCTTCTCAATACTGCTGCTTTTTAGGGTTTTGTGTGTGTGTGTGTGTGTGTGTGTGTGTGTGTGTGTGTGTGTGTGTGTGTGTGTGTGTGTGTGTTTTGTGTTTTAAGACAATACAAACTTTTTTTGTTAGTTAAGTGCTACAGACTGACTGTGTATACAGTTTAATGGTGGCTCCCATCAAATCATCTTCTGCTTATTACCTCTGCCAGGAGCTTATGTAATCATGTCGGTTGGTTGGTTTGTTGGTCTGTTAGCAAGATCACGGAAAAAGTAATGGACGGATTGCAATGAAACTTAATGGGAAGGTGGGTCTTGGGCTAACTTAGAGTCCATTCAATTTTGGTGAAGATCCGGATCACTGTCTGGATCCAGGAATTTTTTAAAGGATTCTTTATCATTGAGAGATAGGGAGTTTTTCACATGGTTGGGCAGGCCCGCCGACAGGGGGCGACAAATGCCTGGTTCACACAGGACGCACCGCTTCCGACGCGGAAGTGGAAGCGCTGCGCACCGACTGTCAGATCGGCGCCCCTGTTAACCTATCTGACGGTTCATACAGGAGGCGCGGGGGACCGCCGGGTGCGTAGCGGCTCGCGCCGTGGACCGCGGCCGCTCCGCTCCTCTCTATTTTCTCCGCGAGCCGCGCGCCGTGGACCACCAGCTGTAAAGCTGGACAGAGCAGATCGCACCACACAGGCAGTCGGGAACGGAAAATACGAGAGAATCCGGTAAATTTTCAAATTAAAATGAAGTAAAATAACATAAATTATGTTGCTTTTCGGTTTTCCTTTTCAGATGAACACACACACACACACACACACACACACACACAGAGAGAGAGGGCGACAGACAGAGGCACCGCACGCCGCAGCGCTCCGCTCCGATCACACCCCGATCACAATGTTGTGTGATTATATCTGGTGTTCTTACGGTTGTTGGTGACTGATTTGAGCTGTGGCGGAGGTCTGCGCTCTCTGAGCGCCAAATTCTAGTTATTCATATTTTCCTTTTTTGGGGATTTTTGAAAACGTACCACTTGGCTTCTCTTCATCTGGTCAGCTTGGCTTCAGTTAAATGTCTTTAGAATTCACACTCTGTTGGCAGGAAATGTAATTTTTGGCAACATTGTGTGTATTTGCTTTGTAGAATTGCACAACAATAGACAAATGTAGGATTGCTTTGCTTCCAAAACCTGACCTGGGAGTGCTGGTTGGAGTCGTGTCTTTCTCTGATCACTTAAAACTAATCCTTGTTCAACTTGTCTATATTAATCCGTATGTCTGTCCTCATTTTCCATTTCGAACACATTTTGAACGATTAAATTAGGCGTTATACTTCTTGGTCCACTCGTATTGACCAGAAACCGGCCAGTGGCTTTGCTGCTGTCAGTCTTTATATTGAAGTGTGAGGTGGCAGTAGCGTGGCTGGGAGGCAGACTGGCTTCAAACCCTGCAGATCTGTTAATTTAACAGCAGCAGAAGAGATAAACCCGCCTGGGGAATGAGATAGATAGATTGTTGAACAGATAGATCGCTTTATTGATCCCCTATAAGGGGAGTGCGGTGAGCAGCATCGTTTGACATGAATAATTTAAGAAAAAAGAAAACATGCATAACTCTCTCAGACCTGAACCGATCAAATCTAAATGAGAGAAATGTGTGTTTTGCTCTTGGAGTGTTGACTCCGCTGCAGCCACACCAGAGGACTCATTACTGTTATTCTGGTGGGCAGAAATGGGCTTTCTGCCGCGGCCCCCGTTACGGCGGCAGGCCGCCGTCTCCCCAGCGGGTCACGCCTTCCTCTGTTCCTCTGAGTGCTTCGTGTCCTGTCCTCCACAGCCGAGAGACAGCCGTCTTTATCTGCCTCCCCGCCTCTAACCCCGCCACCCACAAAGGTTGCTGCACAGGAAATTGCGGCTGCTGAAGATATGTAGTCAGTGCAGTTTAATTTTCGAATTTAGGAAATGGGAAAATGGAATTGGAAGACTAAAATTGACTTTCTGAATTGGATCTCCTGTGAGTTGTAACGATAAAAAAAGGAAAAATTAGAAATTAAAATGAGAAAAGCACCATTTATCTTTCTGTCCTCGACTGGATGTGATGGAAACCAAGTGGAAAACGCCAGATTGTCCGGTTTAGCCATCACAGTCCTTTAAGTCTGATTGGTGAACGCACCATCTTGTCCCGCCCACAGATTTACGCCCACTCTACTTTTAATTGGCGCCGCCTGAAGGTGAGATCGTAGCCGACGCTGAAAGAACATCTGACGCCTGATGAAACCCAGCAGTGTCGTCTATGAGTGATAGAAACATCCACAGGCTGCAGTCTGAGATAAAACCAAGACAGATGTGTTTTGGTGCAAAGCTTTATTTTTCTGTTTGTGTTTTTTTATATATTTATATTAGTATAAATTTTGTTTGAGCTGTTTCTGAGCAAAGAACACACCAGATAAAAGCAATGATTAGATAATCTTCTTTGCACTTTAGCTGACAGTCTCTGTCACTGTGTGATCACCGCGGTGCGTCGCAGTGGAGAAGTGGGATGTTGGGTGCGTGCGCTGCAGTCGCCTCTGGGGGAGATCAGGAGTTAACAGTATTTTCCATGATGTTTTGGAGCGTCACCATAAACTGAGAGGTATATCTGAATTCCAAATCAGCATAAAACTGTCTGTGACTACTTTTGATTTCAACCAAAATCTACATTTTTAGTCCACAGTATAATGTTATTCCCATGAAAACAACAGCAACAAAAAAAAAAATGGTGTGAAACCTTAAGTTTACAGAAACAAAAGTTTCAAGCTTTTTGCTGTTCATGGATTCCACCTGCGGTGTTTCACTGCCTTTATGAAGGCCGTCTAATTGGAATAGAATTCATGTGTTTCGCCATGAGCGACATTACATGCAAACAGAGATACACCACTCAGGGCTTTCGTGTTGTCTTGTTGCAGGCATTAGAGTGAGTTAGCGTTTACATGAGACCTCAGAAAGGGAACAACAGAGGAACCAAACGTTCCAGACTGATTGCGTGTGCTGTTTTGCGTTTCTGTCAGAGACAGTGAGACTTTTAGGAGATCATCTTCCCTTCCACACGTGCACAGACTGTGGACGAGCACGCCTTCATTCACTCTGTATCGCTAATGTAACCCCACCTTCCGTCGATTCATGACTTCCTGTTCAGTCAGGAGCAATGAAGACTTTCTGACGGTGTTTCCTGATCATCTTGATGGTAAAGATGTAGCTCAGTGAGCCTTGGTTCTTGAGTTTTGAACAGTTGGTTGCAACGAGAACGTAGTTCAAGCTCTGTTCATCAGAACGTTCCTCTTTCAGAGAATGTTAAAGAATGTGGATGATAGTCATCAAAGCAGTCTGTGGTCGTTTCCGCCCATAAAACAGGAATCAATGTGCTGATTGTATGGTAACACTCTTGTTTGTGTCGGTTTGTGAGTGAATCATTTTATAGTTGACATTTTTCTCTCGGAGTTGGTGTTTTACTGTTGCAGTAGCATTTTCACTTGCTATGATTTTATCTGAGGGATATAATCTTTTTAATCAGATTTTCATCACTGGCTGAACTTTTTTTTTTTTTTAAATCACCAAAAAACAGAGTGTCCAACATCTGGCGTTTCTTCGTGTTTAGTTTGTATTTTTGTTTTCTCTTTCTTTGGGGTTTTCTTACCTTTGTACAGACTGGATGACTTGGAACTCGCGGTTCCACCTGTCGATCAGCGGGAAGGACGCGGTGCATGAGAGCGCGCACGAGTGACAACAGGAGGACGTCTTCACTCTGCTGAATGTGGTTTTCCCGTTGGAGCACTGAAGGAACCTTCCGTAACACTGAGTTCTTTCGCTGTAAGGAGCTGCAGCGTCCGCCTGCCTCTCCCTGCAGCCTCGACGTTCCGCTCTGTTCCAGTCCGGCTTGTTGTCAGGGGGAACCGCTCAGGGCCCGGCGTTCCCTGAATGGAGAGGAGGTGTCGATGAGGCTCCGTTACCGTCAGCGGAGCGGGTGGCGATGAGGCGCAGTTTGACTCATTAGCCCTTTTACTCGTCGGCAGCGTGGTTCCACCTCGCCCTGCTGCAGGGACGAGGGAGCCTGCTGTTCTTATGTCAAGCCTGAGGCGACGGTATCCACAGGCTTGCATCGATAGGGCGCCCACGCTGTTGGCTTTTCAAGCATCCAGAGCCCCTTTTGAAAAGATTATATTATTGCGCTATTTATTTTACAGTGAACACAAAGTGTGACAGAAGAACATCTACGGTGGAATCATTAAAAAAGCATTTACCCTCACTTTGAGCGTCAAAGGCTTTTACGAGCACATGCTTATAAATAACAGATTGTTTCTATATGAAAGGCATCAGGAAGTCCAGTAGACAACTATAAAGGACAACTTGTGGCAAATCAAGTTTTCAATCAGCGTTGCATCCACCCACTTCTGAATCCCCTCGATGCACAAATCAGCAGTGTTTTTTCCCCCTAGGATGACAACGCCCTGACCCGCCCTACTGCCTCTAATTCACTGATTTGATTGATTTATCTAGCAGCCAATCACAGGCAGAGCAGGGCGGGTCATGACCAGAATAATGTCACAGTGAGCAAATACAGTGAAGGCAGTTCCACTAACCAGAGCCGTCCTACCGTCCACTGAGTCCCTGATCCCTCCGGGATCACTGCACCTCTGGGCTCTGAGGACACTCCAGTATCGGTATATTGCAAAGTTGATCATTATTGTGATATCAGTAGGTGCAATATAAAAGTAAAAGACTGACTTAATCACAGTAATTTATGAGGAAGCAAACATGAAGGGGAGAGAAAGCCCAGTCAGAGTTAGTGTGAATTCGGGGGCAAGAGAAAGAGCACTGCTATACTGGACAACATTATTGCATGTCACGTTTTTGTAAGGCCCCATTTTCACAGTGAAAAGTTTTATTTATATAAGCAGTTTCATTTCCTGTGTACACGGCAGTGTTTCTGAAAATGATGTGAGTTTTCTTGGAATTGGCAGAAATGCTGAAAACAATCGAGCTTTCGCGCCGGGCCACGAGCGGGTGTTGTTGGTTTCTGTAGTGAAACCTCACCAACATGTGTGCAGAGAACAACTACATGTAAAACCATCAAGTCCCTCGTTTATCAAACCGTGCACAGAACAGTTTCTAAATTCTGTCTTAAGTATGAAATTTAGAATGTGTATGACCGCAAAAAAAAAACAAAAACTGTCATTATGAAGTTTTCTGTTTTCATTTTCCTTTGAAACGTGGCCTCACATTGTGCAGCCCTGCTCCGTGGCACGTTATGTTAATTCCAAACTCTAGATTGACATGCAGTAAATTAGTTAATGGTGAATTTACATATATGGCGTTTGAGAATCTGTCCAGTTGCTGGTTTCTTATTGCAGTCGTCCTCACACTGGCAGCGCTCTCATTTCAATACATTTACCTCACAGTTTGACAGCACACATCCGTTTGGAGGCCATTTGCATACAGCTTGTCTTTTTCATCTCACATTAAATCCAATGAATGGAATTACAGAGGCACAGCGACGTTTTCATCTGCCTGCCGGTTGTCCTTTGGCATCAAGAGCAAGGCCAGGAAGAAGAAAAAAGAAGGGAATTTAAAAGAAAGTAGAGATGAAATTAGATGCGAATAGAGGCTAACAGCTTGTCATTTCTCATCTCTTTTGAAATGTAATCAAGTACAAGACAAGAGTGGAAATTCAGTTTGAGTGGAGAAGATAGGAAAAAGAACATTTCACAAAAAGTCACGCAGTCCAAAGGTCAGCAAATTTTATATTTGAGAATAGGTTATCTGTTTGAAAAGTTTGATGGATTACTTTATGGACCTACATTTACAAGTGAATTAGTGATTAATATTGTCGGAGCTCGTGTTTTACGGTTTATCTGACGAAATAACTTCAGAAATCATCCGTTCAGTCATGAACTGTGTAGTTTTCAGTTGCACTGACGTGCATCATGCAGTATCACTTTCTGCCACAGGGTGGTGTATTGAGTCCTGGAATCTTGTTCGTTCAGAGCCCAAAGGGGAGGCAGGTGTCAACACTTGTAAATATGCTTGTAAATAAGCTTTCAGCAACAACTAACCCGAAACTGACCAGGCTGCCACTAAATACTACAAAGTGACATTAATCTCCCACGCCGTGCCTCGGTAGGATTTCAGTCTCTTTGTTTGTGAGTTCGGTTGATAATCATGCCGTGTTTCCAAAACGAGCATTTGAGGTCAGTTGATAGGCCGGTCAGATGGATTGGACTGACCTTAAATACACGGTTGAGACCAACTAACTTATTTACATGATGTTTTCAAGTGAAGATGTAAAACCTTTATTCTGTTTGTGTCTGTTAACATGGCAACGGTGCCCAGAGCCACTGAACAAGCAACTTTTTGAAAATGCTCTGAGTTTTTATTCATGTAGACAGAGGAAAACACCGCTGCTGTGTATTTACACCTTCCCAGTAGTAAACAGTTCTTCTGCACATGCAGCAGCAGCAGATGGAAAATAACAACGTTTGGCTCCATGTCACGACTCCCAGTCCAGACTCTTCTGGGATTTGGTAGATTTGGAGTTGGGGGTCACTGTCCAGATGAAGATCTGTTTACTCGTCATTGTTAATGTTTGCAGCGCACTGTGTTCTGCATGCATGTGTGTGTGGATTCATTACAAAACCAGCCCAACAGTGTCAACTAGTGGCCATTTTCAGGTTTCAGTGTTTCTGCCATTCCTGTGTAAACGGACATCGTTTTCATAAAGTTGCCACTCAAACGTGAAACTTTTCTGCAACGGAAACACAAAAACGATCCACGTTTTAACTGAATTAGACTCTAAAATAATCTCTCAAATGTTAGCGTTTTTTTTTTGGTGAAATAATCAGTCCTATTAATGTTATTTCCAGTTTAAGGCTATGATTCATGCTGTATATTCTAGTTATTGATATTAATGTTATCGGGTGAAGCCAATCACTGAAAATCACTGACAGACGACAGAAGGAAATGATGGAAAAACAAAGTAGAGGAGCAGAGAGGAAATGCAGATAGACGTGCAGGGGAGAAAATGAAAGCAGAAGAAGGTTGGACACACGAGATAAAAACAGGTGACAAGCTCCTCAAAGGATATAAGAAAGAAGTGGAAAGTAATGAAAACGTGTCCCTCTGCCTGCTGATAAGACGCCGTTCGAGGCTCGTGTGCCGCTCTGATGCCGCTCGTCTTGAGCGGGTTGGGTTTGCACCTGTTACTGAAATCCTGCTTCTTAGATTAATGTGCTGCAGTCAAAGAGAGAAAAAAATAATTAACCTCCTGTGACCCTCCCTTTTCCCTGCCTGGCTCGCTCTCTCTCTCTCTCTCTATCAGCCCATGGAAATGCAGGCGCTTTCTTGCTGATTTAATTGGTCAACATTCACTCCGTTGCTTTTAAAGCTTTTTACTCTGTTCCGAGCATGTGGCCAATTTGGCCGGGATTGGTATGCACCGCCCGGGCGCCGCGCGCTCTCTGGGAAGAAAAGATAATTGTTTCCAATATTTATGCTTAGCAGACCTGTGACATTGTGTGTCGGCACACTCCAAAGAGCTGCATACCTTCCTCTCAAATCCTCTCCGTGCTCGGCGGGTGCCGAGAAGTACAATTTCTTTTGGCTGCCTGTTTTCCTTCCAGGGCCTCAGCGAGAAGTAAATGAGTCATTTGCATGCGCGGCACCCCGCTGAATGTCTTGGTGCCCGAACACACGGACTGTTTAGAAAGAGCACAGTGCGCCCAGCACTACGCTGCGACCGGGCCCGGCGTTGCTCGTCTTCATTTCCATGATGAGTTCATGAGAGTATTGATCATCGGACTGGGACCAGCCTCTGAGCCCTCTCCGGTCTCCGTAATGAGCCGCAGCCTCGGTCGCAAATCCATCAGCCCGCTAGCAGCAGAGGAAATACACTCCTTTGGGGAACAATAAATAGATAAATTGCGTTATTGATCCCAAAGGGGAGTTTCAGTGTTGAAGCATAAATTTGCATGAATCGCAAATGAGAGAAAATTTACATAAAGTTTACAGTGAAGTTGGCGGAAAAAAAGAATGAATAACAAATGCGAATGCTAGCATGCCTGCAGGCGCTTAATCATGGCTTTCTTGTAGCATAAATGTGCAGCAGCACAATGTTTTAATGACAGGGTCTGCAGCCTCTGTGCTCATGGGAAAACGTGGAGAAGCGATACTCCGGTACGGAGGCGGCGGTCTTTTCCTCCGCATGGCCGCCTGGTGAGTGACGGCCGGTCACGTTGCCTCATGGTGGAGCAAGGGCTTCTGGGTACTGATTCAACCACAATCACATTTACAAATATACGCCCACAGCAGAGTAGATTATTGATTATTGATCTGCAGCAGTTCCGTATGACTCAGATCTCATACAGGCATTCTTTCCAAATTGAAAGAAAATACTTTATTAGTCCATCCACACACACACACACACACACACACGCTCAGTCTTGTATTTCTATCCTTGTGGGGACCGTCCATTGACTCCCATTCATGTCTAGCCCCTAACCCTAACCCTAACCCTAACCCACACCACAACAAAGCCTAACCCTAAAGAAATGTTTTTGCACTTTTACTTTTTTCAGTAACAACAACATGGTCAAGAAAACACTGTTTCTCCTACTTAGGACCGGAAAAAGGTCCCCACAAGGCACGTCGTTCCACATTTTGCTATCCTTGTGGGGACATTTGGCCCCAACAAGGATAGAAATACGAGAACGCCCATACACACACACACACACTCACATTCACCTCACATTCACACCTCGCAGTTACTCTCACATGCATGTTTTGGGTTGTGGAAGTAGACCGGAGTGCCTGGAAGAATTTCATGAAGAATCACTTTATTAATAAAATGAATTGTGAAAACTTGATTGGTTACTTTCAGGAATGGACAGTAATCTCATGGCAAAGGCGTCGTTAGCATCCATATCCATGCATTATAGAGAGTCTGATTGGACGATCGGATTAAGGGTCGGTCTGCCCAAGTCTAGCAAGTACAGAGTCATAAGAACAGAATGAAGGACGTTTTTATGATTTTGCATGTAACAAGTTGTTGGTGGCAGATTTTCTGGTATAAGAAGACTAAACTAATCTGCCCCTGAGCAAGACCCCTGACCGCCGGCAGCTCCCCAGAGAGCCGTAATGCTGCTGCCTGCAGCTTCCAAGAAATAAGATGGGAGTGAAGGGAATTTCCCCGAGGGGATTAATAAAGTGTGATTAGCTTAGGTTAGATTATGGTCTAAATAAATAAGAGAAAATGTCTTGAGGAAGACAGCGCAGAGATGTCAGAGGTCAGAGGGGAATGATGGGAAGGAGAACCGAGTTAGAATCCTGGTCAGCGGACGAGCCCTGAGCTGGATGGACGAGATCAGATAAAGAGCACAGCGGAAACCTCTGAAAGCAGAGTGATGAGGCCACGACTCATCGGAGAAAGGTCACATTAAGGTCATGAGGTCGGGATCGGGTCTGAACAGCGAGTAAACAGTAATTGACCTTGTCTTTCATCAGCAGCTGAGAACGCTGTTGGTGGCAGGAGGAGGCAGAGGACAGAGGCTGCAGCAATTCAAGCTGCTGTTATTTGAAGACGGCCGTGAGAAGCAGAGTCAGAGGAGAAACCAAAACAAGGTTCAAGGTGCTTCGCCGAGAGATTAAAACAACACGATTTCAGATGAATGCCAGAGTCCAGAGCAGGGGACTTTTCATTTCTTTGCACAGCAAATCTTCAAAAGAGACTCTTTGTTGTTCGCCTTGAGGTGAAATCTCCAGCCTCACTAATCATAATGATAAAGTATCAACAAAAGATGAGAAGAAGAGGCTTGATTCAATGTGGAAAGACTCTTTTGAAATGAAATGCATTCATAATGTGCAGGAGAAGGATCAAAGAGCAACACCGGACCCGTTGATGCAGCTGAAACCAGCAGGCCTCATTTCCACGACAAGGTTTTAAGTGAAAACACAAAGTTTTCATTTAGGAAATGTGTCTTTTTTTTTTTTTTTTACGTGCAATGAAACCACACACATATTTATGCAGAGAACAATCATTATTGGCCATCTACTCCTGCATGTGCACAAGAACTATTTGCTACAGCCGTTTCGATGTCGGCGCTCGCCGGTTCTTGGAGACAATATAAATCAGAAAAATCTAAACTCTTGTGAAAGGTCCATGACTTAGTGGTTGAATATGTTTCGCGACTTCAGAAAAAAGACTCGACGTAAAGGAGAAAAATAAATAAAATATCTTTAAAAATAACACACTGCCCTTCATAAGTTTGCGGGCCTTGTGATTTCGAGTGTTTCTGGGCACCAAACCGTTGATTTCAGCCACTAAAAGCCTCTTCTCCGTGTTTAGCTCCGCTCTCAGCCCACTCCCTCTGTCAGTTTCATCCCTCCGACTCAGTATTTAGCGTTTGTTTTACCGGTGACCCGGTGGTCTCTGGATCGCAGCTGATGGTTGTTTGTGCTCCGCTCCGGCCTCGGCAATTATGAAGTATTACACGGGCGTGAATGGAGCGTTCATTGACGAGAGAGCTGCCTCTTCACAGCCCTGCAATCATACACTGCCCCCGGACAATACGGCCAGTGGGAAAGTTGTGCTATTGAAATCTATTCTGAGGGAGGTTTTCAATCTGCGATGCGTTCCTGCCTCCTAACAGCCGGTAATGCGACGGGTCAAAGCTCAATTGGTGCTTGGTCGTGTTAAACCGGCCGAGGGGCTGAAAATGCATAATTTCCATAAAAGCAGCGCTCTGCGGGCATTAACGCCGATCAGAGGAGCGCTTCGGCACACAGCAGGTATCAAATGTCGTGGAAAAGTGGCGAAGAACTTTCTGTCTCGCTCTATTTTAGAGGATGACAGATGAAGCTCACAGCAGGTGATCGCAAGTCCAACGAGTTCCTCCCAATTGTCCCTGCAGCGACAGCAAAGCGTTTAATGCTCTGATTTCATTGTGCATTTGACATTTTGAGAGAACAATGATCAAGAAAGTGATTTTTCTGTAGAAGTGACAGCAATACTGTCCATCACTTGACACCGAGGTGCAGAACGTTAAGGAAACACAAACAGATTGAAGGCGATGTGGGAGAAGGCTCTGTTTACGCTCCAAATGAAAACGGTTTGAATAAAGGAGATTTGTTTAAACCCCAAACAGTGTCAGTGCTCACGGGTGATATGGTCTTAATTACTTTCTGTCACTTGGATCTGTCATTTTAGTGACGCAATAAGCTGCTTCTCAGTGTGTGTGAAGGTGTGTGAGGGTCAACGCCTGTAGCTCACTTTCTCTACAGCGCTCCTTTCTCTTCCCGTTCTCCTCTGATTCATCCCTTTTCACTCTCCTTTGTTCAGTAGTACATAAGTTTCTGCTGGTCTCCTCGCGTCATCCTGATGTGTTTTTGCCGTGTTTCTCTTCAGTAAATGTCGCTGCTGTTCATCCACGACACTCCGTGGCTCTCTGGCGATGTTCATGTTTTTACACATATTCCAAAAGATTTCAACAGCGTGACGCACATAATGTGACAGGACTTTAAATAAGACAAGAAAACAAATAACAGCAGTGCTTTATGTACACACACACACACACACATTTCCGTGTGATCACTCCACCATCTCCACTAACACCATGCCTGTCTGGTGTTAATGCAGTTGTGGTTCAGTCACTCTGGACTGTTCGTCCTCCGTTCGCATCTCAACTTGCTCACACTTGTGTCTCTTGTCCATGAAAAAAGAGAGAAAAAAAAAAACAAGGAAGCAGTGATGATGACCACTTGTTGGTCAGAAACTCTCTCTTGACGAGATGTGAAACTGAGGAGCGCTCATTCGAAATCTGTCTGAAACCTTCTGCGGCAGAAACTACTCTCATCAAACGCTGAATGTTTAACTGGTGAACAACACCCCCCTACACACACACACACACACACACACACACACCACACTCTTTTCATCTTGAGTTTTTCCATATTTCTCTTGAGACTCCTGGTTCTGCAAGATTCATAAAAAACAGTAGAAGAGTGTGATCGTGTGGCAGCGTCAGACTCACATTTCTGAATTTAAATCAGCACTTTAAGATGCAGACGCCTTTGAATGACAAGGAGTGTCTGAACCTATAGTATCTACATCCAGCAGCTGCACACCAGGCTGGTTTTGCATGCAAGGGATGCACGGCGGCGTTCATCACGTACTCGCCTCCACGCACTGCGATTTGCTCTCCTCTGTATTTGACTGTAAAGACCACCGACTCCTCAATCAGCCGGCATTCACACCCTCGCTTATCTTCAAGATTTGCTCTCTCTAGGCCCTTTTAAGCTTTTTCTTGACCTTAAGTCGCCATGGCAACACCCCCCAGGACGTATCATTACAAAGGCACACAAAAGAGGCGATGTGTTTCGGGAAGACGGATCGTCCGCCTGCTCTTATTGTGTTCATGTGAGATTAGGAGGGGAAGCGTGGCTGAGGTGCTCGGGCTGCAGAGGAGTGTGTCGGGGATTATTTTGGGTCGTGCAGTGGGACATCCTGTCCTCAGTGTCCCATCGAGGGCAGGAAGGAGTTGACCTGTTGGGTTTTCCAGCCCTGATCATGAAACCATTCAAGATGTTCATTTTAGGGCGACAACACCGGAGAGATCATGGTTTTCTCAAGGCTCCCGTCGAGTTGAGCTTTTAATCTGCAGGAACCTAAATCTCCAGGTGAAGCGCTTCCTGTTTGTTTTTCAGTCGTTCCTTTGAGCGATGCCGTTTTTTTCGGCCCTCGTGCTCCAAACCAGGTTTATTTTATTATTCACATTAGCAATCATAGAATTGCATTCTTTATTGACTGACTGTGAATGATGTGAATATTTCATCTTCATTATTCTAATTTGTATTGAGTATAACTTCTTCTATAACTTCTCTCTGTCATATAATCGTTTTGTCTGACTGACTTGTGTTTTCATCCGTTGCAGCGATGCATTAGCAGAGACCTGTGGGACATATAGTCCTCTGGATGTCTGTCAGATGTCAGTGATAAATATTTAACTCGGTGCAAATTAGGCGATAATCACACTGCGTGGAAACGTGGAAGAAATCTGACTTTTGTTCGACCGTATGTCATTAATATCTGATTTTATTCATGAATACAGTTGTTTTTTCCACACATACACACACACACACACACACACACACACATAGTTTCAGTCTGAAAAGTCACTTTGCATTTCATGTCAGTTTCACGTCAGAAGAGGAACCCAGACGTCATTGAGGCGTACGGTCGCCATATTGGATGAGGACCCGCTTCTCCTTCTGTTGAGGAGGGATTCCCTTAAACCACTGAAATAATCAAATTCACACAGTTTGAGGTCAAATTTGAGACCTGATGTCTAATCGTAGCCTCGGTTCACACATATCTTTACACGCCATCGTGTTGTTGACCCACAGTGCTAAGAAATGTTAAAGAAGAGAGTTTTTCAGAAAACAAAACATTGAAGTAATTCTTTACTGGATTTGAAATAGAATTTGGGGCCTTTACTGTTGAAGACAGAGATTCAGGATTGCAAATAAATCATGATCTTAGGCCTTATCTCAGTCTTGCCTCGGCCTTGCTAGGTTTAGATCTCGGTCTTGACTCAGTCTTAGTCGGTTCAGGTCTCGGTCTTGGGTCAGGTGTTCTTGTACTAAAGCACTGCTGTGATATAAAAGGATATCGGACTCCTTTTTTATTTTTTTCACCCTATACTTGACCTTCTCAGGCAGTTTTTCATCCGTTTCCTCAGGAAATTAATTGCCTCTTAAACTGTCTCCTTTGAATTTAACATCCATTTTCTCTTCTGTCTCATTCAGCTGTCGTCAGGACTGGGAAAACCCCCGCTCACTCCAGGCCGGAGACAGGGAACACTCTGGACTGATTGCTTGTCCATTATAGAGCCTGAAGTCAACGTTTTCCATGATATAAATGGCCTCCGAATAAATTACCCAGTGGCTTTTACATACTTATTTCACTCCCCCGGATCCCGAGCAGTGGCTTTGGCATCCACGTCATGTCAGAGCTCAGAATGCTTTTACTTTCAAATCTCATTTGAGTGCAGCTGTGACCTCAGTTTAAGTCTGTTTACTCAGATGAGACTTTCCAAGAAATCATACAACACGTTCAAGCTCGGAACAAGGTTCCAGGTTCAAAGGTTTGGACGGGTTTTCCTGTGTTTAAAGGCAAATGAGCGGGGCTCCCTCAGCTGCAGGCCACAGCAATGAAACACATACAGACAGCGGTGCCAATTATTCCATTAAACTGAATTTCTTTTTTTTTTTAACAGATCTTTTAAATTGTTTGAACCAATGCACACACATTCAGATTCACACAAGCAATCTTAAAATCACTAATTCACCTCAACGATGTGGTTTTTTTGGGAGGAAGCCATGGTACCACAAGCAGAGGAAGAACATGCAAACCCCACACAGAAAAGCCCTCAAACTAAAATAAGTCATATTCAAGAGGAGTCTGTAAGAGAAGAAATCCAAATCTCAAAGTGAACTTTATGAAAGACTGTCTGCTTGCAGAGGCGCTGCAGTCTAAGATTAAAACAAACATCTTATGAACAAGCAGATAAATCTGCTGAATTGCTCACATGGCACATCAAACGAGAGATGCTAAAATTCCAATCGCAAAAGGAATTCCCACAGAAATCATTGAAGTTTTCAGAAATTACTACAGAGAAATGCACGGCTCAATAAATGAAACATCGGCACTTTAATAAACAGACTGCCTGAACAGACTGACGGCAGCATTTGAGTAAATCACATAAATATTGGGGTTTTTATTGTTTTGCCAGGTTAGAGTAGCTCAATGAGCCCATGTTTTTTTTTTTTTCTTTTTAATCAAACCCTCTCTGTTCAGCGTTGCCCTGCAGAGCGGGGTTCAGCTCGGTTCACCTCAGCGATTATGTATCCAGCATTTCACATAATGTCAGTCTGGCATTAGCGAGGGAGCGACTGCCGTCCAGCCAAGTCGATGAGGGTTTTCAATCGGTCCAGCTCAAGGACTATAAATAAAATATGTTGTCTTTTAGGCCTTTTTCTGAGCTCATAAAAAGACCAGAATAAAACTGGATTATTTTAACATACACCTAGTGAACCATGTAAGAGGAGAGAAGGTAAAAGAACAGTGTTTTTCTTCATGTGGGGGGGCGAGGGCACGTGCAACCTTTAAAAAGACTCAAAGAAGTGCATTTTGAATAATATGGCTGTGTTTAATGCAAACGTTGGATGCTTTGGGTAAGCCGGTTTCTAATGCTTTTAGAGAATAACCTTCACTGAACGATAATATTGACTGTGGGAGATGAGCGTCCTCTGGCCACACGCCCATCATGTCACACGGGTTCACAGCTTTTTCCACCAGCCTTTGTGTGGTCAGATCCACCTGCAGCTCCCAGGAGGAGGAGCAGATTGGCTGCTTGACTTGGTAATTTGTTCATATGTTCGATCCTTTTGGTTCACGATGCAGGCCTGGATAACTAACACACCCGTGATGTCGCTCCAGAATTGAGACCTTCCTCTTAATTTTTCAGTTTACAACCTGTAAATGTTTGAAAAAGAATACATATTGTCTTTTTAATTCCAATCACGCTCTCAATAATATTATAAGATTGGTAAAAACCAAAAGAAATCTCATCCTGGGTCTTGTTTTGCAATATTCCCCTTAGTTTTGTTTTTTTATTTAATCATAGTTTCAGATGCGTTAACATCTCTGCTTGTTGCCAAGCAGGCATCTCCTGCCTTTGTGGCCTCCCCACTTCCCACCATCCTCACGCCTCTAATGTAGTTCAGTCAAGGTTGTGGAGGACGTGCCACGGTTATTCTCTCTCCAGCGGTCAGAGCATTTTGTTCCCAACAGAGGACCAATTACTGGCCATGGCTGCGAGGGACGGGCATGTGCCTGTGTGCAGCGCGTCGGTCATTAAGACCGACCAGGGCTGCTTCATAAACAAGGCTCGGACTAATAGAACCATTTACATCGCGCCTTTGTTCAGACGCCGGTTTGTTTTTGCTGTGAGAAACTCAGTTAAGCTAATTATCAGCTTAGTATTCGGCAGGAACGTGTCTGTAGGTCTGGTGAACTTCTGCCGGGTTTTCAACTTTGGCAGCGATTTTCTACAGACAAGTGCTCCAAAAAGCTGCTGTGGTTTGTTGGGATTTATATGATGTCCTTTATGCTGAATTCAGTCTCATTGAAGACTTTGTTGTCAGTTGTTACTCGGTTGAAAACATTTTTTGAGAGCTGCTTTTTTCCAGTTTCTGAAGTCATTCTTCAGATGATGTTTTCACTTTAATGTTTTAATGTTGTAATATTAGAGTCATGCTACAAAAGATCCAGATAATTTCTGCTTCTATCTCGTTCATCAGAGTATTTCTCAGTTTGTTTCCAAGGAAGCAGAGCGAATGCATCCGGCACGTGTTCAGCCAACCACTGCACTGCAGTGTCCTGGACTGTTTGTCTCAAATATCGGCCGGAGAGTTTTAAAATACTTCCCATCTTGTGAAATAACAATTTCTCCCTTTTTCTTTTTTTTGTTATAAACTACAGACTCAACACAACATCTGAAAAACAGATTTAACTGGAAAAAACTAAGCAAAAGATATTCAGAGACTAAGAAATTTTAATTAGTGGTCATGAAGGGATAACTTTAGGTCATAAAACATTCATTTGTGGACACAAAATATTAATCTGTGGCCGAGAAATATTAATTTGTGTCCATTGCCATTAATTGTGCTTCAGCTCCAGACTGCCTGCTGCAGAATGTTTTCTGATTTCGAGTGGTTTTGAAACACTTGGCTGACGGGCCTGATTCACTAACTGTGCAGCACGTCAGATAGAGATTTTATTTTCTGTTTCTAAAGTTAAGACGGGTGAAACTTAAAGATCTAGTTGCGTTAAACACATTATGAGTTATTGTATTTACAAAGCTAAAAGTAAAGTGTTATCAGAATATTAACGGAAATTGTTTATTTTCAGTTCAGAAGATCAGAACAGTCGAACAAAATATCACTTTAAGCATCAAATAGCAAGAGCCACTTTAAAGCAGACGGCCATCTCAAGATGTGGCGTCAGATTATGGAGCCAATTACAGACAGAGTTGAAAATGTGCATCAGCATTGTTCTTTTTCAAAAAACCTATAAGCATAGAATATTTTGTGAATATGAACTTGAAAAAAGGCTCTTATACAGATTGTAAATACATGAATGAAGTTTTTCATGTGATGGAGTATTGATTTTGAAGTCTTCGGCTGGCAGACCATCTGTCATTGTGTTTATGTTTCAGACAGGGACAGATATAAGATTTTCTTCTTCCTGCTCCTTTTCAATCATGGCTGTACTCTGAGATATTTGCAAATGTATTTTGTTCTGTTTGTTCTGAGGCTGTGCACAGCTATGTGTGAAAAAAAAGCTGAAGTCAAAACTGTTGTTTCCTGACATTTTGTTGATTCTATTACTTTTAGAGTTTAATAAACTGCACATATTAAGTGTTTTGGTGGCCTCTCCATCAGGGAAAGATCGAGTTTGATTTTGACACACCGCTGGTCCATCACAGGGTCAACACATTCACAACGGCTGTCATTACAGACACCATTGACTCCAACACACACACTTTTTGGGCTGTAGATGAAGTCAGGATATCCAGATGGGCATTAGTGACATTAGCCACATTAGTGAACACCCACACCAGCAGTGCAGAGAAGTTGTTGACTTTGTGAACGAGTGGAGATGAATGGTCTGACTCTGCTTTGTTTTTCAGGGGCGTTGACCAGTCTCTGATGGGATCCCACCAACCTCTCTGGATTATCATCCCTTGATGCCTCCATGGAGCTCATCCAGGCAACCCAGGTCTCTTTGCTACCTCAGGAATCGTCTCCGGCTGCGTGGAGAAACGTCTCTGCACCGCCCTACTCCCACTTCCTGCTCCTCTCCACTCCCTCCGAGCCGCCTTTCAGTTTCAACTCAGCCTTCCCTCCGAACGCTTCCTGTCAGAACTGCAGTCAGAGCGGCCCCGACTCCCTCCCCGGCCTGGCCGGGATCTTCATCCCTCTCATTTATGGAATCGTGTGCGTCGTTGGACTAGTGGGAAACAGTCTGGTCATCCACGTCGTGGTCAACTACACCAAGAATGAGTCCGTCACCAACATCTACATCCTCAACCTGGCCATCGCGGACGAGCTCTTCATGCTGGGCCTGCCCTTCCTGGCGGTGCAGAACGCGCTGCTGTCCTGGCCCTTCGGATCCCTGATGTGCCGGGTGGTCATGACGGTCGACGCCATCAACCAGTTCACCAGCATCTTCTGCCTGACGGTGATGTCGGTGGACCGGTACCTGGCTGTGGTGCACCCCATCCGGTCCTCCTGGTGGCGCCGCCCCCGCGTGGCCAAGGCCATCAGCGCCACGGTCTGGGCGGGGTCCTTTGTGGTGGTGCTGCCCGTGGTGGTGTTTGCGGACGTGCTGAAGGACGACGGCAACTGCAGCATCGTGTGGCCCGAGCCGGCGGAAGTGTGGAAGACTTCGTTCATCGTGTACACCTGCACCGTGGGCTTCTTCTGCCCGCTGACCGTCATCTGCCTGTGCTACCTCCTGATCGTCATCAAGGTACATACGAGTGTTCGCAGTTTGAAGCTCTTTGCAGCTGTGGCTCTGTCACGAGTCAGAAAAACGGGGTCGCCAAATGTAAAATGTTTTGGAGGCAGCTGTCTGGATCCATGGAGGTTAAAAAGCTTTTGTCGTGTAAATTAAGTACTTCTATTGGATACCTGAGGAGTCATTACATATCCCTGTCAAAACTTCATACTGAAGTCCTAAAAAAATGTTTTTTTATTTGTTTCATAGAATACAATGCCTTTTCTTATCAGTAGCATTTAGGATGTATGATTTGTAGAAAGGAGGCTCTCCTCATCCAAAACACTAAAATGACCTTTTGGAGTCATAATCATAGAATCTGTTTCATAAGACAAAGGCCACTTCAGATATTTGCTGTTTTTCTCCACAAAAAAAAAATCTCTATTTGTTCTTCATCCTGGCTTGGCTGACGTCTTACTGATGGATTAGTGAAAAAGATACACGACAATGTTGCAACAGCAGACCCACAGTCCAAACTTCAACAGATTTCAGCAACAGATTGTGTTGTTTGTTCAGCCAACTGCCTAATCCCCCTCCTTTTCTTGCTGTCAGTGGCAATTGTCCCCACATCTCAGGCACTGTGATTGTTTTTTTTAGAGCATGGCTCCTGTGTGGCTGAAGTAATACTCTCTGCCCGAATCAGGAGGTAAACAGGATATATCTTTGACTATTTTGTTTCCAACCAAACAACCAGACTCACAGCTGCCATTTCCCCAGCTTGTGTTTTGCCCTTGTTGCCCTCCAGTCACGTCGTCATGTGCACCAGTCACAGGGAATTGAAATTACTCTCCAAAGCAGCAGTGACAATAGCTCAAATCAAATGAAAACCTCCTCATCATTTTAATGCCAAATGCAATTTTACTAAAAGTGTAGTTTTCTCTCATTTATAAGGACGTGCGCTTCAGATAACGCTGCTGAGCAGAGAACAAGCGGCTGGTATTGAGGACTCCGGTGGAAAATACTAATATCCTAATTGAAAGGGTTGTTGATAAAATGAATGACGCTGAGGGCACTTCTGCCATTAATAAGAAGAATTTAGTGATAAGGTTAATTCATTTTTGTGATGATATTGTGGAGAAAAACTCTTGCTCCATAGCCCAGTCAGTCCACTTTAATGTTCAACAGATACTTTCACTAAAGTGAATGTGTGTGTGTGTGTGTGTGTGTTGAAATAACTGTTGAATATCATTTCGAATCACATTTTTTCATTTAATGACTTTAGAAAGAAGCTTTTTTGTCATAGATCACATTAAGACCCTGTTTCTGTGAAAAAGTTTCAAGTGAAAAGGTAAAACTTCCGTTGTATTTTAGGTGTGTAGCCACTGAAAATGAGACTTTATGAAAACAGAATTACAGGGAAATAAAAGCTCCGGCTCCATTTCCATGGAAACGGGGGAAAACACAACTTTTCCATAACGTTCTGATTCCGTCCGTCTTCTCTACCACTCGGTCTGTGTGTGGTCTCTGTGGCAGGAAAGACAGCAGTGAATGGGTGAAAACACAACATTTTCTGAAGTGGTGCTGCTGAGTCAATATTTCTTCCGCACATGTAGAGGCAGATGTAGATGGATAATAACAACAATGGCCTCCAGAGTGTCACGACTCCCAGCTCAGATTCTCCTGGAACCTGCTCGTTTTTATAGCTCAGGGTCACACAGTAATCCAACTTCTGTTATCTGTCCACACGAATGTCGTCGCACTCGCTGTCCTTAATGTTTGTATCGTATTGTTTTCTGGTTTTATTACAAAACAATCAGCTGCCCCCACTAGTGGCCCAGCCATTGACAGTATATAAAGATGGACAAAAACTTATGTGACGTCGCCCACAGCGTTCTGAAACCCCGTTCTGTTGATTTGAGCAAGTCGTCTCCATATTAAACTTTTTAAACCAGATTTAATGTGATTGGTCCAGCCTGTCAAGTGACCGCATCACGGGAACAGAGGCTGTCATAGGGTGATTTATGCAGAACTTTAACTCATAAAATAAAATCAACAGAAGATTCATGTGAAAATCAGAGTCTAGTCAAGACGACTGGGTTATAGAAACTAGTGACAGAGACCAGAACATGTTCTGGAACCGGACGCTTTTTATGTTTATTTGCAATCTGAAAATCGACCTTTTTGAATGGGTTCCAATGAGACCCGGGCTTGTTTTCAAACCAACATCATCGCCCCCTGCTGGAATTTCCATGGTATTACAACTTTTCTACACTTCTGCATTATCTTCACGTTTTACCAGCGGAGGTTGGCGCTTGGGCCCAACATGAAACCTCCATCATTTCCAGCATTCCCGACGTTGCTTTCAGAGCGCGGTGGTGTGAATTCCTCTGAACGTTAGCGATGCAGTCTTCCTTGACTCGCCGTCCCGTTTCTCTCCTTTCTCAGGTGCGAAGTGTTGGAAAACGCGCTCAGGCCACGTCCTCCAGACGCAGGAAGTCCGAGCGTAAAATCACGCGGATGGTTGTGGTGGTGGTGGCGGTGTTCGTCCTCTGCTGGCTCCCCTTCTACGCCCTCAACATCCTCAACCTGCTGGTGGTCCTGCCCGGAGACTTCCGGGGGCTCTACTTTTTCGTCGTGGTGCTTTCATACGCAAACAGCTGCGCCAACCCCATCCTGTACGGGTTTCTGTCCGACAACTTCAAGAGGGGCTTCAGGAAGGCCCTGTGCCGAACGTCACGCCGGGTGAAGAGCAACGAGCGGACGGGCACCGAGGTGCAGCGCCCCACAGAGGAGTGGGGGGGCATTGCGCTTCAGGTGCAAAAGAGCAAGGGGGTCACTGGCGTGAGGGCGAACGACGGCGGTGGAAACAACGAAGAGGTGGGAACAAATGGACTGGAGGGAGCTGTGCAGATGAAAGAAATATGTAGAACCTCACAAAATGGAAATCAGAATAGAATAAAAGACATTTCAAGGACGGAGGCGGCACAGAGAAGCAACCCTGAGCTGAGTGCAGGCGGCGATTCTGTCACAGCTGCCTCATCAAAAAATAAAAACGGCACGTCACACTCCGAAGAACACCCAGACAAACAGGCTGTGCTTGATATCAGCTACCTGTAGCGGAGGGTCAGAGGTCATTTCAGAAGCTATGGCTGACCTGCCGTTTGTCTGGCGTGCCTACAGTCCAGCCGCCACTTCAGAACCACGAGTGTTTTCCATTATGTGGAACAGAGCCTGTTGATACCGAGGCTGCAGTGAAGAGGCAGAATGCATTTCACAGCAGACAACAGTCAGAGTGGAACTCGGACTAAAGGGTCCAGGTGTAAACTTCAACCAACATCAATGAACAAAGGCGTTACCAAACACACACACAACCCACCCAAACAAAAAGAGCGAACAACCAAACCTTGGTCTGATCTGAAGGACGATTTCTGTGCATATTTTCATTGATGCATTTGGGCGACTGAATCAGGTAAACTGGACTTGTTTATTTGTTTATGTCTTAGAAGATGACCCCCCCCCCCCCCCCCCCCCCCAACACACACACACACACACACACACACACACACCAGACAGGTCAACCGCTCCACCATTGAGAGTACCAACAAAAAGACTTTAAAACTGGGTCGTCGATCGTCGATCACCCAGAGCAGCTGGATTTGTTCGTCTGGTTTGGGGAAAACATAAAACACTGTGGGGAAAAAGCTAACTGGTGGAGATGAGGCGACGCTTTGGCCAAAGTTCCTGGAAAACCTTTGACTTTACTTCGTGTAATTCTGTCCACATGAACGATGTTGCAGCTCACACACACCAATCCATAGAAAGGGTGTTTCGATGGCCGTGGCCTCTTTCAGCCCTTTGCTGAGATGATTCGGATATACTGACACTCTAAACCTCATTATCTGTAAGATGTGTTGGCCAAACCAGTCTAATCCTGAACTCCAGGACCTGCCGCTGATGTTCTGGTACCTGATCAGCGTTGAGGACCTTTACAGCTTTGGATGGGTCTTTTCCTCAGAGAGCCGAGATCAAGGCTGAAGGTTCCAGTCCTTTGGCTGACCTGTGTATATTAAAATGTGCGAGTTGCTTGTCGTGCCAGTTTGTGTGATCTAACAGTGTGACGTTGTCGATGCGGATGAACCATCCTGAGAAACAGGTTTTCATGTTTATTAGCTAAACAATTCAATGGAACGCTCTATGTTGTTAAATAGCTTCAAGTGCCATGAAGAGAGCGAGTTCCTGTGGTACCTCGGAGGCGACGGAACCCGCGAAAAGGCCGTGCAAAAAAACCGAGTGGCTCACATCTGCAACCACATCACCATGGAAAGACCTTCACTTGCCTCCGTGTGCGTGTTTGAAAGAAGACTGCCACTTTTCCAATTAAGAACATCTTGTGCTGAAATGGCTAATGCACTGCATGAATCACGTCCCAGTGGGAGAAAACACAATTAATGACCTGTTCTGAAATGAAAAATGGCAGCTGTGTTTACTTTTACCGCTTCGGCTTTTTGACAGCAGCCCACAGGTGGAGCTTCTGCCAACATGTCTCACAGTTTGACACGTCTTCACCGAGGAGAACGTGAATGTATGTCATTAACAACACATGTTTAAAGTAATGCTTTAGTCCCTGTTAAGGAAAACTAATGAAAGTTTGCTCTTAATCACCACCTGGGAGAAGTGCAGCAACACAAACGGCAGCCTTTATTCATATTAGTTGTATGTAGGGATGCACTGATACCGATGCCGATACCAGCACAGGGTCCAACACTGCACAGAGTTCTCGTATCAAGAGGAGACGAAAGTCAGTTCATGCAACACCAGAAACTTAAAGCTATAGTGCGTAACTTTAAACGTCTATGAATGTCCGTTTTAGCCAAGTCACTACTAGTGGAGATGACAAAATGCAGATTAAGCCGGTCGGCTCCTCTAACATCTCGCGGGATTTTTCAATATATATATTTCTTGCTTTGCGTGTCGACTGGCGACATTCCCGCGCTGGCGCGCAGTAAATTACGCATTTTACGTCACAACAAGAAGGGAGGGGGAGGACGCACAGAGGGTCTCATAGCAACAGGCAGGAGCTCAGGCAGAATGAGGAAGCGACATGGCGGATAATCTAAAGAAACGGCCGAGAAAGAGTCCTGAAGTGGATCCTACCACCAAAAAAAAGCCTGGACGGTCGGCAGAAGGACTGCTGGCGAAGAAGGAAAGTGACCGACGGAGAAGGCAAACGAGGATTTGCATTGGCGTGGCTTTTCCTCGGTGGAGAGCGTTGAAAGCAGAAACTGGGCTGAGGGCAGACACAGATGTTGCCTTGCTGCTGTTGGATGAGTAAGTGACTTGGTTTGTAATTATATAAGTACTTTATTATTTGGCAAAAAAAAAAAAAAAAAACAATAATTACCTCTTCCGAAGAGTCCATCTTTTTTTCACCAGCTGTCCTTATTCACACAGAATAAAAACCGTTCCCAACGGCGATTTGCGCTGTGGAAACGCGAATCACCGTGGCAGCGGTTGGGGGGAGAGGGGGAGGGGGGACACCGGGGACAGCTGGGCGTACGTCATGTGGAAGCGCCGGCTTTATTGTTGTAAGAACGCAGAATTCCGCTAGAGGGCGACCGAAGTTACGCACCATAGCTTTAACCCGACGCTGCTCGTCAGTTGAACAGGTCAGTGGATCCAGGAGGAAACTGAGATCAGAGCTCAGTATCGGCACATGGCTAAATGTTAGGACCCGTACTTTAAAAAAAAAAAAGAAAAGTGGTATCGGCGCGTCTCGAGTTCCACCTTTGGCTCGGTGTAGCTTCATGAGTGCTATTTTAGTTTCATGTCAGTTTACCCCCAGTTTCTCCAAGCACATCTTAAATTCTTGGTACAATTGAACCTAAAAAAGCTGCACCGAATTAAAAAGAAAAGAAATATTTGTTTCTAGTAGCTGTAGTCCATGATATGCTATGAAATCAATTTAAAACATTAAAACAAGTCCTGATGAGATCCTGACAGACTAGATCACATTTGAATTCATGCTACTCTTTAACTTTGGTTACCATAAAAGATATCAACATCTCTCTGCCCTGATGGGTTTTTCTATTTAAAAAAAAAAAAAAAACTGCACTCCTCGGTTGGTATTTATTCTCATGTCTTTGTGAATTACTGATAATGAATCACTGATATTTGAAATTCTGTCATTGTGAAATTGCAGAGCATGAATGTGTGAAACATAATTTACTGCGCTTTATCTTTATGTGTATTTTGTATTTTGACACCACGATAACCGTGAGGGTCATATATTCTGCAGATCTTGGTTCAGAGTTTGGTTTTGAAGTCTCTTCCCTGCTTATAATTACATATTTTAAGAAAATCAATTGCAAAAATTCATGCAACTTTTTTCAGCAGTGAGCGCCAGACATAAACCACAGACTGCAGCAACCAGCCCATATAAAGTGAAGCTACTCTTTCTTTCGAGCTGAGGCATCAAACATAAGGCCCGTGGGCCAAAACCAGTTCTCAATAGGCTCCAAACTGGCCCAGAAATTTTCATAAAACCTTTTTCTTTTTTTCTCTCAGCAGTCATAACTGTATTCTCCTGCAGAAAGTTTCATCAACACTGGCTTCATGTTGAGATTGTCGTCATTTTTCAAAAGTAACTGTTTGGTTTAGTGAAAATATCAACATTTTCATCTTCTCTTCTCTGCACTCCAACAAAGAAAAGCTTTAAAGTTTAAATTTAAAGGTTATGAAGGCACTATTTTTCAGTTCCGGCTCAAAACTGAGCAACACTGAAATGAGTCAGACAGGTCTACAGTCATCTCCAGTTAGACATAATATCAAAACAGAAACAAGCTCGAAGGAAACTTCAGCAGCTATAACAGTGTTGATGCCGATAGCAACTATTAAAAACTAGCGTTCACTTCTTAAATGTTGACTCAAACACTGTTTATGAGTGTGTTAAATCGCCGCTATTAAGAGGGAGGTTATGGCAGTTCTGGCCACATTTGAAGACAAATATCAACTCAAAAAGCACACAATGAATACCCATGCAAGAAGCCATTACAAAAACACCACAATCGAAGTAAAACAGTCTCAAAGCTGACAATTTAAAGACAAAAATATGGAAGGTTTGAAAGCTTTTAATATTGATCGAAACACAGAATTTTAAAATACAGAAGTATATGTGAAATAGTATTGCAAAGTACTTGAATGTGTGCATTGTGATACAAGAAATTACAATTAGGACTCTTGAGATGTGTGTTTTTGTTTGTTGAAGGAATGTTTGGAGATTTTGGAGTTAATGACCTGAATGGAATCTGTACTGAGGCTCTGTTTACACCACAAGGTTTTCAAGTTGCGGAAAAAGAAAACCTCTTTGTTGTGTTTTGGGTGAAAAATTCAACTTTTAGAAAATGGCTCCCGAGGTGGAAATTTATGAAAACATCCTGAAATATAGAACTTTTGTGCGTTTTCAACCAACAGTGCCAACTAGTGGCCTGACACGCTCACTACATGGTTTCCATCTCCGTGGAAACGGACCTCATTTCCAAAACGTTGCAGCGTGAAAGCAAACCTCTTCTGTGCAACGTGGGCCGCAGTGGAGCCAGCTTTCATCAGCAGAGCTGTTCTCTGCGCCGATCCGAGGCCGCGGCCTCACGGGGAAGGTCGACGGTGACGAATGCAGATGTCAGATCTACAAACGACGCTTCTTTGAAACGGCGCCAGGAGTCGACGAGGACATGATGGACACGCCTGAACGCTGACCTCTCCTCTTTCATGCTTCTATCGCGTCAAACTTTAATTTAATGGTAGAAGATGAGTCCGGGCCTGTTGGAATGTGACGGACATCCTTTATGTTTCCTCATAGAAACGTTGATTCCCGTATGAAGACAGCAGGTTTGTTGCGTCGGCTGACAGTAGGAGTGTGTTTGTCCTGTACTGTGGATTTTGTATTACTTGTCTTTGCCGGTGGATCCAGCTCGATCCACAGATTGCTTTAAGATGTTGTGTCCTCAGTGTCGTCGAGGCTTCGGTGGAGTTTTAAAGCCAAATGTACCGCAGTGACACCAGTGAGCGGAAAAAAAAAAAAAATCTCATGATCTGAACACTGCAAACTTCAACTGTGTGTAGAATTCAATGTCATGCATGTAAATGTTTTCACAAAGAAAGACTTGAAAACCAAACATCAGTCTGCAGCTTTATTTCACCTCAATGCTTCAGTTTGAGTTGAACCGAGGCCAACGCTGCCCCCTGCAGGTAAACACGCTGAAGGGAAGACTCATGTACAAAAAACAAACACACTGGACTTCTTCTCCTTTAAGCTTGATTTAACAATGATGATTTGAACTTTCAGAATGCATCAGGCTGGACTTTCCCTCTCCTCCTGATCCGCCTTCACTCGGGCACGACGTCTCCGATCCACCGGAGGTACGGCGGGTTCCCCTGCTCGATGGGCAGGCTGATGACTTCGGCCACTTCGTACGGATGGTTGGAGCTGCACAGCGTCAAGACGAGAACATCGGAGCTGAAACTCTGCTGACGCAGTGGGGGCTTGGTTCAAGCGCCGTGTTTCCCTCACTTACCGGACGTATTCGGCGAGAGCGGGAACTTTGGAACTCCTGGTTTTAATCATCTGGATGAAGAGAAGCGACAAAGTTCAGCCTCAACACTTCTGACTGACGCAGGACCTTAAAGAATTCCCAGTTCTTATCTGTACAACACGTTTCACATGAGTCTGAACTCCTGTAAACTGTCCCAGGTAAGAAGAATGAAGGATCCATGCAGTGGTTAGCTCTGTTTCCATGGTTTCCCGGGTTCTGTGTGGAGTTTCCATGTGCTCCCTGTGCACAGATGTCCTCCATGTACTCTGCGTTTTTGCCACAAGTCACAGCTCACCTCTCTGATCACCTCTCTGCTCCTCTCAGTTTAAACTTTAACTCTCCATCTCTTCCATCCATTTACCATATGAAGCACGGGGCTCGGTTTAAAATACAGTCTTCATCTTGGGGAAACAAAATGTCTAAAATAGATTGGAATGTCAATATAATAGCTAACATAGATAAAAAGTATTATATGAGCTAAGAGAAAGGAGAAGCGATGGCTGATATTTTCCATTCAGTCGAGCTTCTTTCTCTCTTTCTCGGATGATTTTGCTGTAAATCCAGTCACTTTTATATTTTCTGATCAACTTTTTGATCAATCAAAGCAAGCACAGCTTAGTCTGGCTTCAAAATACAGACTGATCATGAAGGAAAGCTGTATATTTTCCACTGTCTGCACACGTTTTGTTCACGCAAATGTCAGATCAACGAATGATTTCGACTCCAGCGTCATCTATTTCTACTTTCCTGCCAGCAAATGCAGCAAAGCGACAACGTCACACTTGATTTCCGCCTCCACAGGAGCACCGAGGCCTTCTTTATGAAGGATGTTTAAATTAATGTATTGCAGCGCCGCACCAACAACACATCTGAATCACAAAGCTCGTCCTCACTCACCAGGAGAACCTCGCTGTCCTCTTCAATCTTCCCCTGCCATTCATATCTGAAGTTAATAAAAAAAAAGATGTCAATCTTCCCTGATAGTTCTGTAGAAAAACAGTTTGTGGGTGTGTGTAGTTTCATTACAACCAACAGCACCATCTTGTGGCCTGACGTGCTATCTACGTCATGTAAGCATTTTGGCTGTTAGCGTATAAACAGACATTGTTTTTAAAACATTTCCATATAAATGCAAAAGTTTTCTGAAACAAAAGTGTAAAAAAGGTTGCACTTCACTTGAAACGTTGTCGTGTTTACAGGGTCTTAGTCTTGAATCTTCAAAAAGCCAAAACTTACATGGACTTGATTGCTGGCACGATGTTGACACAAGCTGCGAGCTTTTTCTCTACAATCCCCCTGAGGGACGGAAGAACAGCATCATGAGAAAACCCTCCTTCCTCCTGCTGCCCGGAGTCCAACCGCTGACGTCTCAAGAGATCTGTGACTTTCTCATTTTCTCCAGAAGAGAAAAAAACAATGAGCTGAGCAGAACTTCACCGGGCCAGGTCTCTCGCCACTGTGTCGTTGGGGCAGGTGACGAAGGCGGCGGAGTGCGTGCCCGACGTGTACGTCTCGGATGCCATGGAGAACGCCCTCAGTCCGACAGTCCTCAGCAGCTGGAACATAAACCCGCTCAGGAGCACCGTCTGGAAAACAGAAAACTCTTGTTAATTAGTTTACATAAATCCAAAGTGCAGGTCTACATAACCACAGCTGGCACGGGACTCCATGCACGACCAAAATGCATACTGTCATGTGCCGAGTAGAAAGAGTGAACATGCTCACCACAATCAGAGCCTTTAAGGATCCACCTTGCAGCGTCTCTGTGCCGGGCAGTCCAATGCGCATCGCCTTAGCAGGTTAGAAACACACACACTGGAGAGTTAGTCAGCACAGAGCACACACATGCTTTCAATGCAGTTTGGCAAGGAGGAAACTTTCACATACAAATTACTCCATTAAATGTACAGAACGTGCAGAAAATGATTGTCATGTCTCTATAATGTTGCAGTCAAGACCAAGATTTTAAAGAGCTGAGAACAAGAAAAGACCAAGGCCAGAGCCTCCCAAGACAGAGACAAAAGGATGATCATGAAAATGAAACACATCACAACATCTGGTCAAACCTCCTCATGACATTTACTGATTTTATTATTTTAATTTTTGCTGAAATCAGACTGTGCATTCATGAAGGATTATAACACCACTATAATGAACCTTAGAAGTCAAAATTTTACTCATATTGTTGATATTTTGCCCTTTTTTGACTCTTGTATCCTAATAAACAGGCACGAGTTGTATAGTTAAGGAAAAATAACACACAATATTGAGTAAAACCACAGAGTAACCGACGTAACTGTGCTCACAGTTTCAAAAATCACGTATTTACTTGCAGAAAGTGCAGAAAATGCCTCTTTTCAGATATTTAAAAGTAGCGGAGCGGCTAATAATAGTTAGCACGTGTGAGCTTTAGCTGGTATTTCCAGAAGATAAAGACGCTTTGCAACAGCGACACGGACACAGAAAGGTGTTAAACCGGGATAATAACGCGGTAAACTGAGTAATAAGTCAGTATATTTAGAAGAAAATGTCTTTATTCGCAGACCTGACGTCTCTGTGCAGCGAGCAGCGAGCCGGAGGCCGTAAAGTGTGACGGCGGCGTGTTTGTGAAAGTGTCGCAAACCAGCGGCGAAGTTGCCAGATCGTGCTGACAGTTTTCAGCAATAGATACTAGTTTAAACCTTTCCGCCTGAATGAAATTCACACTAAAGCGCAGCCTCCCACGAAACACACGTTAAATACTTTGAACATATGTTTAGCAGGCGAAAAGAAGGAAACACTTTTTTTTTATGCAATAAATGTCCAAAGACAAAAACAAGTAGAAACAGGCTTTCCACGACCAAACAGCCAACACAGAGTTTTGTCTAGACCTTGGAGTCATAAGTTTTCAATCAGTTAAACTGTTTTATTTCTGGAAAGTTCTGGATATAAGACACATATTTCAGCTGCACCATTCACACACAAGGAAATTCACAATTTTTTTGACGGAAATAAAGGAAATAAATCAAAATAAGGTGATTAAGAAGAGCATTAAAAGGAGCATAAGCAAACACAAATGTGATTTAAACAAGCAAACAAAAGAAAAGCTAAATCTATTACTTATTGGAAAGTCTGATGATAATAACGAATACTGCAACCCCAAAACCAGAAATGAAGACTCCTTAAACCTTTGAATGGTCTCAGGTCGAAATCCAGGAAGCAGCAGTGTTGTTTCACTCTTTGGTCACATAATGGCAGCTATCCTCTTAAAGTTTTCTCTCAGAAGCCGTTGAATGCTGGAAAGGAGCCCAACATTCGAACAGTCTATCTAGCGTGACTTTTTCCAGCCCAGAATGGCAGCATTCCTGGTGCAAATCCCCACCTTAACCCTAAACTGAAGGAGTTCTGGTGATATGGATGTTTCATACTAATTTTTTCCCCTTTAAAACAAAAATAAACAACATTTCATTTTATTTTTGCAGTATTTTTTATTTTAACACTTGACTTAAGGAAGGAGAATCCAGGATTTAGCATGCTTTGTCAAAATATTGGATAAAAACATTTACTTATTCAGACCATTTGAAAGGTGGAGTGCTGTTGGGCGTGGGAACAGGTGCATGTGTACTCTGGTTTCTTCCTTCAGCCCAAAAACAGGCACTTGAAGCT
Source organism: Salarias fasciatus (assembly GCF_902148845.1). Classification (NCBI taxonomy): domain Eukaryota; kingdom Metazoa; phylum Chordata; class Actinopteri; order Blenniiformes; family Blenniidae; genus Salarias; species Salarias fasciatus. Next base: position 5,258,622 of record NC_043750.1, on the reverse strand, counting down.
ACTCTGTGACTCTATACTGCATCTGCGGTGAATATTATGAGCCTGTGAGATTTTCTGGTTCTCCTGCGATGGATGCACAAATCAATAAATAATTCAGAAACCTGAAAAAAAAGAATCAATCAATCAATCCAAATTTATTTATATGGCACCTTTAAAGGAATACTCCACCCAAAAAACGATTTGGCCTCATTTTCTACTCACCCTCATGCTGAGAAACACCCTGGAGCAGTTTTTTGACGTTTCAAAGGCAGTTGGAGATGTTTGGGGACTTTCATAGTCAACAAACATGGACCGACAGAGGCCGACAGAAAAAACGGTCCATAAAGTCCACAAAAACGTGCCCATTTTCCTTCATACTGCTCGTCCACTGTAATCCAAGTGTCCTGAGCGGGTAACGTCCATAATTAATTCTTAACGAGGTCATTTAGTATATTTTAAGAGCCTAAACAGGGCGCTCTCATACAGCTCCACTGCATGTCTGCGCGCGCACCCTGAACTACGGAAGCCGCAGCAGACCAAGCAACACGCTTGCGCGCATTCAGCGACTGCTTTTCTAAATAGCAAGCGTAGAAGAAGAAGTTCCGCTGTTTATATTCTGCTGTGAGTGACCGAGCTGTGGACAATCACAAAAGAGATTGGCTGCTGTTTTAAAGCTTTGAATTCGGTGTCCTGCTGAAAGGGCACAAGAGTCTGGCTTGGTCTGCCGCGGCTTCCGTAGTTCAGGGTGCGCGCAGACATGCACCTGAGCTGTACCAGAGCGCACTGTTTGGACTCTTAAAATATACTAAATGACCTCGTTAAGAATTAATTATGGACGTTACGCACTCGGTACACTTGGATTACAGCGGACGAGCAGTATGAAGGAAAATGGGAACGTTTTTGTGGATTTTATGGACCATTTTTTCTGTCGGGCGCTGTCGGTCCCTGTTTGTTGACCACGAAAATCCCCAAACATCTCCAACTGCATTTGAAACGTCAAAAAACTGCTCCAGAGTGTTTCTCAGCATGAGGGTGAGTAGAAAGTGAGGCCAAATCGTTTTTTGGGTGGAGTATTCCTTTAATGTACTTGAATCCATTTCAAAGTGCTCCACGCTGAAATCTTTGACCTTTCAAACCTAAATACAAAGTTAATGTTGACTATGCACAGGAAATGAAATACAAAGACAAAAGGAAAATATCAACCAAACTCAAACCAACCTATTCAAAAGCAATCTTTGCCAAACAGAGCAAACCAAATTCACTTTTTTAGAAAGACAATCAGACAAGTAACAACAGAAATGGAATCTATATGAAGCCGATCTCTTGGGCTGGTTGATGCAGCCAACTGGGAAACTCCCATTCCCAGTGGGAAAAATGCATCAGAACACGTCAAACTGGAAGATTCCCACATGGGAGGTGGGTTCTATTTAAAGTTGGTGTAAAAACATGAAACAAAGCAGAAATTTTAGTTAAAGTTAAGGAATGTACCTGCTGCAAATACTCATTACTTCTTCTCATAACCTCGATGACTCCAGCTCAGAACTACAAAGTTTTACAGCAAAGGTTATAAAACTGTAACTTAAGTTAAAAGAAGAAAAAGTCATTGTTCAAAAGTGTTAAAAGAATTAAATTAAAGTGAAGAGTTCATCCCCTTAGTATGATGGCAGACTGATTTCTGTCTTTTCTGGTCTCTGTGAAAAAAAATTTAGAAAAATATACACTCATGAACCTTTCATTCTGTTTTACTCACTCTATAAGATCTTCATGTGTTTGTTCATGAGTTTGTGAAATTAATGTTACTTTTGTTGTTTTTACTGGATCTGTTGATATCATAATGAGTTTTCCATCACTTTGTTGAAACTTGAAGTATAATTTGATCACGGACTAAAAAGAACAGAAATTACATTTTCCAATCCATTCACACTCCTACATCGTTAGATTTAATTGTACACAGCTGAGTAATTAGTTATTTACAGTAAAGTGGTGAGTTGGCAGCGTTGGATCAATAACCTGACCGGCCGCTGTTGTTCTGTAAATGTTCCCACATTACCCAAGCCCCCCCCCCCCCCCCCCCCCCCCCCAACAAAAAAAAGACCACAGTCATAAATTCATGCATTTTTCTTTATACAAATTTTTTCTTGATCTAATTAGTTTCTGAAGTTTCTTCCTTCAGGGTTCAGTGAGTGTTTCTGAATTATAAAGACTTCAGGCAAAGTGCGTCTCAAAACAAAAGAAATCACATCGCCTGTGACAACGTTCATGGCTGATCAGTTGTGTTGGAAGGTATTAGATTACGTAATGTGGAGTCGTGATTTATAACAAGAGTGGAATAACAGAGAGTATCGATCCAATGCAGTCACTTCACCGTTTTCCTGGACGGATCACAAAGACCTTGACAGGAAAAGGCTGAGAACACCGGAACATCGCCTCCGTTTGAATATACTGGACACACTGTCTGTGTGTGTGTGTGTGTGTCTCGGCACACTTTCAGCACCGTTCATCCCGGGACGCGAACTGGCTCGCTTCCAAAACCCAGAGAGACGTATGTTGGCGTTAAATGGAGACAGTCCGATCGCTTTGACTCTGATGGATCAGTGACCTCCTGAAGACAGACCATACATACATCGCTGGCAGACAGACTGAAGCCATCATGACGAGGTCTGTTTACTCAACAGGGTTTGGAGTCATTGAAAAAGCTCAGCGGTCCGAGGTGCAATTCTGTCAAAACGGCCAAGAGCGTGAGAAATGTGACCATTTTAGACGCAATAAAGTCCATAATGACAGTGATTTTCATTCGATTCAGGATTTCGCAGTGACACCCTGAGAGGCCGGTCGAGCAGAGCTTAAGGGCCCCATGTGGCCCCCGAGCCTTATGTTGCCCGGGCCTGATCCAAGAGCAGACAGATGCAGTGGCAGCGAGGAGCCACAGGGGGGCAGCCTTCCTACAGCAGACACCAAACAGCTCAGAAGCCACTCTGCTTGACAGTGTCCAGCACCTCCCCCTGTCCTCCCCTCCTCGTCCCTGATTAAAGAGTGAGAGACAAGCGTGTCGCACATACCAATGTGCGCGCGCACGTGCGCCGAAACCGGCACGTGCACGCGCGGAGATGTGAAGCGAGGAGGAGCGCGGGGAGAGCTTGTCAGAGCAGCGAGGAGCGATGGAGGGAGAGGGGACGTGTGGGTTGGTGGGTGGTGGAGGCGGGAGGGGAGGATGGGGTATGGAAGGGAGGGGAGGGGAGGGGGGATGCTTGTTCCCATGGAAACTGTGCAGTCAGCACATCTGTACGTGTTATGCGCTGTCCTCTCTCGTTGGCATCCCGCGGCCTCTCCGCACCACAGCTGGACATGACAGGCGCGCACGCAGCCCGTAGGACACCGTGCGCACGCACGCACGCGTGTGTGTGTGTGTGTGTGTGTGTGTGTGTGTGTGTGTGTGTGTGTGTGTGTGTGTGTGTGACAGAGATCCGACAGACACACAAGTTGCAACTGGCACCAGGCAAACTGTGTTTCCCTCTCTGTTCCTTCACAGACCCCCCCGTCCTGTTTTAATCTTTCTCTACACCTCCTCTCTCCTCCTCTCTCCTCCTCTCTCCTCCTCCCTCCTTCTCTCTCCCTCCCTCTCTGTCTTTCTTTGCTCCTGTCTTCCTCTCCTTCCCTCTCTTGTCTCTCGCCCCCTCTCCCCAGAAGCATGAGGAGAATCAATATGTTTTCAATTTGCAGCAGCGCCGTCCTCCTCTGCATTCTAATCAGGCTCCGCTGGCCCTTTAACTTCCTCCAGAGAGAGAGAGAGAGAGAGAGAGAAAAGGGGAGAGAAGACGAGAGCAGAGGAAGAGGAAGAGGAAGGAGTGGGTAAAGGCGGACTCCAGCCAGAGGACATTCCAGCATGCGGCTAAGATGTCAACTTGTGGCGCATGCAGTTGGAAACATGTCTCTCCAGATTGGCTGCAGGCTGCATGAGGACGGCTCCTATAGCGAGCAGCAGACCTGACGTCACGTCCGGACCGTCCTCAGCCAAACGCCGCTTCTGTCATCACGTCACATGACGCTTCTTCAGGGTTCGACGGAATGAAGAGACTCTCATTTGGCCCTCGTTCGTCTGCTGCTCTGTCCTCTGCCGGAGGATTAAAAGGGGTCGAAAAGCAACGTGTCTCCGTTGGAATCAGATGTTGATTCAGCGAGTGACCCCGACAAGCATCCGCACTCATGAGTTCCTGTTGTCACAACTGTTCCAGAAACTCTGAAAAGCCTCTGCTTGGTTCTAAATGCTGCAGTGAGAGCATCGTCAGGAAGGGAGGAGAGAGGTGTCATTTCTCCCAAACCGGTCTCCTTCCTACAAACCCGGCAAAAGAATTTAAACTTCTTCAAATACAGAAACCTTTTCTGCGCCCGCTCCATGCTGGACGGTTTGGTTTCCACTGTCACGTGGTCGCAGTGGGTAGCTCTCTTTCCTCACTGTGAGAAGGTCACGGGTTCATGTTCTCTCTGTGGAATCTAAACTAATCAGACTTCATGAATTCTTGTTTCTGCACATAATGAGACTTGATGGGGTCAGGGGTCATCCTCACTGGTGACCTGTGCATTAAGACTTTCAGCTACTCATACAGTCAAAAAACAAACATTTGAAGCTAACTGGTGGTGACCCGGAATGGGAGTGTGGTTGTTTTTCTCTCTGTTCGCGCTGGGATGAAATGGCGACCTGTCCACAGTGTTCCCTGCATCCCTCCACCCCGCCTCATCCAGCCTCAGCTGGGATCGGCCTGTGACCGTGAACTGGATAAAGCAGAATGGAAGATGAGGCCTGTAGTTGCTCTTGATGATTCTCTTGGACAATGTGCGCATCAGCTGTCCGACGTGTCTTTCATTTGCATAATTGAATTTGAGACATTGTGAAGCAGGGTGGTCAAACATAAGGCCCGTAGGCCACAACTAGTGCGCAAGAGGCTCCAGTCCGGCCCACACACTCACCAGAAAATTGTAAAAATTTCAAAGAAAATACATTTTTTAAAAACAAATTGCAGTAGTGTTGGAATAGCAGACACAACACAACGCTGAGGGTGAATGTATGAAAACATGCCTGATGCAACAGGAGACGTTTTTAAGACATTTTATTGTATTTCGTACCAGACGTTTCGTTAAAATCAGCCGTGTTGAGATTGCAGTCATTTTCGGTAGGAACTGTTTGGTTTTGTGAAAATATCGACATTTTCATGATGTGCACTCTTCCATACAACAAAGCAAAACCTTAAAGTTTAAATTTAAAGGTCACTCTGGCATTATTTCACTAGTCTGACCCACTCAGAATGAAACTGGGCTGAACCGAGGTGTGTGTGACACCTGTGGTGTAAAGAAGGTGTAAAGCGGAATCCAGACTGCTGATCTGTGATGTTTTCTCTCCTTTGAACACAGCCTGAAACGTGCAGCTGCAGTCCAGATGCAGGGCTGAGTCACCACAGCAACATGCTGTCAGCCCCGGATATGTTGTGCCGAATCTGTCGTAATTGGATGATCAGAAAGGTTAATGCGATTGGGCGTCTTTTCCGTGTTTCTTCACTATAAAACAGCCTCGATGTTCTTGTTCTGCTTTGACGCGCTCCGCAGCGGCTCTTTGATGCGGCGTTTACTTCCACCACTCGCCACGCCGTCCTCATTAGAAGTGTTGAAGCTCGTTTCACATGCAGCAGCATGTTTGCTTGATCACATCCTGGAGTCTGTTCCTGTTAAGTCGACGCCGCCTGACGCCTGATCACCGAGCGGACGGCTGTGACACGATGCTGTTTGCATCGCAATCGGTTGTGAAAGTGTCCAGCTGTGTGTCGGCGCTGTTTTAAATTGATTGCTCCACTGGGACCACCCGTCCCCGCCTTTCCCTGTCCCTGCATGACGAAGAAACGACAGTTCATTGAGACACATTGTGTCTGGATGACTTCTAATGACGCTGTAATGTGCTTCTTTCTGTAACACTCTGGGGAAGATCCACATCTCTGATCTACGTGGGAGAATCTGGCGATTTAACAAGAGTCAAGGCATCGAGGAGATGTTGGCCAATGAACTGAAGGGGCTGGTTTTGACAGACAGTACGGGTCTGTCAGTACTATCCACAACTTTAGACGGAGCAAACACTCAACGATCTGACTCGTGCTGCGTCGCACTGGTATCTGTACGTTGATGAAAGTGGATGTTTTTGCCAGAGGTAACTTCACTGTAACATTTTAGCCGATTAAATATCAGAAGGGCGGTCCGCAGTCTTCCCCGGAGGAAACCCGCAGGGCCTCAAGAAAACAGAGCCGCTGGCTTAGCGCTGTTGTGAAACTGTAATCAACATTTCCACACTTGAGCGACTCATCGTCTGACAAACAGCCGCATGAATCAGGTCAGGACTGTGGGTCAGAGAGCCAATCATCCGGCAGCATGCCTGCTCCCAACCATAAACTGAGGCCTCTATTCAAATGCACCGATAAGTGCAGGAATGAGTGTGACGGCGGGAAAAAGGAGAGACAGGCTGATTACTGTGGATTTTCAGACCCTGCTGTGACTGAGCCGAACTTCTCCCTCCTCTCATCTCCTGGGTGAAGAGGAGGAGTCTCGGGGCGACCATCCCTCCTCGTGGCAAAGAGGAAGACGGGCATCGAGATTCCTTTATGCTTCTGAATCTTTCTCTTTTCTTTCTTCCGTCCCTGTAATTGAACTCAGTTCAGACCAGTCAGTGTTTTTCAGTGTCCAACTCTTTCCTTTTAACTAAGATTTTAAGTAGATATATAAAGGTGAGCATCGAAGCAAGTATTGTCCATTGAAAAGACATTCGGGGCTCCTGTTAAATAAATACAGAAATTAAATAATGAACAACGGACTGTCCCTTCGTCCATCCATGTAGCTTCTGTCCCTCTCAGTTCATGTTGTGTGGAGGTGGCAGAGCAGAGAGCAGATCTGTCTCTGTCTCCACCTGTCCTGGACGGACCTCGAGTCCTTCCCAAACCAAACCAGAGGCATAAATCCTCCAGAAGTTCTTGGAAAGCTTCAATGTTTACAGTGAAATTTACAAGATGGCGTAAAAAAGCTGCTGGAATAAATACAGCTTGAACCCAGAACTGAAAGGAGAAACTTAGGAGGCGTTTTGCTGGTAAAGTTTTGCTTTTGAGGATTTACACCATTTCCAGTATTTCTAGTGGGGAGAACCACTCTGTGGTGTGAATCCAGCTCAGTATTCCTTAGTTGGGGCGAGAAAACACCAAATATATTTACATATGGAAGCATCTGCACCGAGAGCTGCAAAGACAATTGGATCTTTTGTTGTGTGTGTGCATAAACTTTACAGAGCTGTGTACTTTCTAATGAACAGATTCAGTTTTGAATACGTGATCAAAGCTGCAGCTGAGCCAAAGAACGGAGAGGGGCTGGAGTCTGCTTTGGCTTTTGCGAGTACAGTAACAGTGAGCGTGCTGCTGTTTACCCCTCTGGTAACAAAACCTCTGATCACCAAAGAGGAAAACCTGACCGGGTCACTTGATGCGAGGAAAGAATTGGAATATAAAGTGGACCAGAAAAAAAAAAAGCTCTGCAGCTTGTAAGATAACAGCAGAGACATTTTTATTGCAGGAAAACTCTGACCCATTTTAATTTGATTGTCGTCTCTGTGATGGTCTAATTTGACGGGGATAATTATCATCATGTCTGAAAAACGAGTGCAGATATGATTTATTTAAATGGTACCACTTTAAATGTTTCCGAAAAACGGGGACGTTGAACAATAGGACAGACAGACGAGGGAAGAGTTTGCGCACGATTCAAAGGAAGTGGAGCGCTGTCAATGAGGTAAATGTGCTCGGCTTTATCCGTCAGCGCTGCAGACCCGCCGGCCCGCCGGCCCGCCGCCTCGCTCTCTGTCTGCCGGTGACTTTGCTGGTGGCGCCGGGGCAGAGCGGAGGAGGAACTGCCAAAGTAGGCCAGGTTGCAGCAGGTAACGCAGAGTCATCCATGCAAACGGGAAGGTGGAGAGAGCAAGAGGAGCGGGACACCCGGGCCGGGCCTCGGGCCACGAGCGGCAGAGAGAAAGGAAGCGGCGACGACGAAGTGCTGGTGGTAAAAGAAGAGAGCGAAGGAAGCCTGAATAGCTCGAACCGGACTCTGATATTTGCAGCAGCAGCAGTGCTGAAATCTCCAGTCGATCGCTGATAAACTGCGATGCACTTCTGCACGAACACGGTCAACGTTTTGAAGGAGTGAGCACAAGGTTCAGTTTTAATCGTCCACGAGTGCTGGAGAGCACAAGATTTCTACATTGCGAAAGTTTGTCGGACCCGTTTGATTCCATGACGGAGCTGGCGGTTCCCCGCCGAGGCCACGTGCTCAAAACTCATTTATCTCTGAAGCTGACAACGTTAGATCAGCAAATGTCAAGAAAAATCAGAATAAGATGCTTTGTACAGTTTAGAAACAAACTCTTGCTTTTCTTTTAAACAATCAGAGATGGTAGATTTGGGTCTGCAGTCGTTTTTCAAGGCTTCACAAAACGACTGATGAAGTAATGTGATGGTTACAAGAGGAAGTGGGAGTGATCAAGAGAGAAGAGAGCTGAAAAAAACCACCAAAGAAGATGAAATGTTTTAGATACAGAAAACGAGAAACGATACATCACTTTTAAAACCTCTTAGAACGGCATGACAGGGCGGCACAACACAAGATGAACCAATTAACCGTTATGCAAATCCATCCATTCAGTGTGTCAGTTTTTCAGTAATAACTTCTCCCAAAAAAATTGAACAGGTTTATTTATTTAATTTCACACTCCGACATGGATGGTTTCATCTGAGAAAGTTCCTTTCAGTTGATTAGATAAGCTGTTTCTTGGTCCAGTAGATGGAAAGTTTCAGTTTCAAACTCGCTGTGTACAATAAAGATATAAATAAAGAAATATAAAGAATTTACATTTGAAGTAGCGCAGGTCTTCAGTACCACCGCAGTGCTGAACATGGATCTGTGAGTGGAGACGCCCAGGCTGGCATTAAGGTTATTCCCAGTGTTCCCGTCAAAAAGCACAGAATTATCAACGTCAGCAAAATTTTTAAGAAAAGCTGAAGCTAAAAATGATCAACAGGATTTTGTTTGTTGCGTGAAGTTGCGTTTTCTGAAATATTCACGGAGGAGGAGCCAGAGTGTTTTTAAAAAGTTCCACCTTTGGAGCTGTTTTCAAAAAGCTGCATTTTCCCACAACGAAAGTTTTCATCTGAAAACGTGACGCGTCGACGTGGCCGGCGTCCGACTCACACCTCCTCTCCATCTGCAGTAAAACAGATTAAATCATGACTAATGCAACGCTTTTCAGAGGTAGCAGATCAGGTTGTGTTTTGAACATTATTGTGTCTGCGGGAAATCCTCATAGTGTTTTTCAAAATCTTGGCCACATGCACAAAATCCCATATTCCTGAAGGGAAACGTGCTAAATTGAAAATATGTGTTATTTTGTGCATCTGTCAGACGCGATCTATATATCTGTCACCTCCATCAATATCATTTTTAAATCTTCAGTCGACTGGACTCTTTGCAAACACTTTACAAAGCAGTTAGTTAAACACATATAAGCCAAAAACTTGGTATTTAAATTTATCTTTAGTAAGTTTTTGCTGTAAAAGAGTCAGAACTTGCACACTTTTGTTAACAAGCCGGGTAAAAGTCTTTCCAGAAGTAAAAGCCAGACCAGCAGAGACAAACAGGTGTCAGACATCGCTCGTGCCGAACGGCTTCATAGGATGCAGCAACAACAATGCGGTAACAAGGCTGTGCCGGTCATGATTAAGGGATTTTCTGTGCCTCTCCTCTCGTCTCTGGCCATCAGTAACCAGAGTGCAGCAGGGACTTGAGGCTGTGGCTGGATGAGAGGAGAGGAGGAGGAGTAGAGTAGAATGTTAAACATGTCCTCTAGACCCCAGAGGAGGGAGGAGGAGGGAGGAGGGAGGGCGGCCAACATGGCAGCCTGTTCTCTCTTTTCTCTCCATGGCTCTGTCTCCATTCCTCTGGATCACTTTCTCTCACTTTTCTTCCTCCCACACCATATTCTCTTTCTTTGGAGCGTTTTTTTGTTCCTTCATTTGGAAGCTGTTCCTACATTCTGCATATCCTTCTGAATCCTCTCGAATTTGTGTTTCGCTCACTGAGAAAAACATTATTCGACTTGAGAATTTGCGTAAACAGCACATTATTGAAATGAAGTTATCAACACTTTTCTTTTGCACACAGTGCGAGCACGACCCCCTCATCCATCCCTCCATCCATCTTCTCCACTGCATTATCCAGTTGAGGGCGGCGTTACGGCGGATGCAGGGAACACCTTGTTCAACTCAGCCGTCCATCACAGAGACGCCCACAGGCAGTGCACAGTCACCTCACGGAACCAAATCAGTGTTTTCCCACTCAAAGTATTAAAATGTGAAATGTAAATGTAAACTAAACGTTACGCTGAAAAGGTTGTTTTAATCTGGCTTGATGCAAATTATAATTCCAGTCGCTTTCAAGTGATTTCAGTGAAGTGCCATGCAGGCCTGCTCCCAGCGTTTTGTCAGCCAACGGCGACTGAAATCCTTAGAAAAAATACCAGCAAGTGGTGAAACAAAGACTGAGATGCAGGCATCATGTAAATGTTGTGTTTTCAAATTTTGGAAGCAAGGCATCATTTACCAAGGGGAAACATTTGGACAACACGCCTTTGTCCTCATGGGAATGGGGGGAAAATGCAACTTCGTGAAATTGCTGCGACTGCACAAGCACACCACACGTGTAAGTATAGACAACCATTACAACAATGGTGGCCGTGGGAGTGTCATGGGTCCTCGGCCATGTTCCTAAACAATCTGCTCCCCACTCATTTAAAAACTCAGAAACTTGGTGCTAAATGACATTTTTCCTGTTCTGATGCTTTAGAAACCCAAAGCGAGGCCATTCTGTGACTTTCTATCGGCGGTCACGCAGAGACGCCCATGCGGAGAACGATACATGCATGAGATGGCGTGATGTGTCCACAGGCTTGGACGGAAGCGTGTTTGAACGTGCATGTGGACAAAAGCAAAAAGCGATACTGCACATGTCATCGCCTACAAATGGTGCAGGTAGCTGTAGGGCAATCTCTGACAAGACAGAGCTTCTCTCATTACGTCCAGATCTGAGTGGTGCCGCAGCGCGCGTGGCCTTTCAGCATTCGATGTTTTGACATTTAATTACAATATCCCCACCAGGCAGCAAAGTATAATTCTAAAAATGCAAGAACAATGCCAAAATCCGGGGTTCCTCAGCAGATAGTTTCACAGACATCCATCCTAAATGTTGGACGAGACAACATTGAAAAAGTCTGAACTGGCCTGCACGGATCTGCAGCGTCAAAACTGATCGTATCTGCAAGAATTAATTCTGTGACTTCATTGAAATTCAGTTTTTCTTTGCATTACCTTCAGCCCAGTGTTTCCAGTCAAGTGAGTGAGCACTCCAACCAGGCTCTAAACTTGTTTCTGCAGGTTTCATCCTATTAGAAGAGAGTTTTTCTCTTTCCACCGTCTCCATTTCTTTCGTGTGGAATTGGTTTTGCTTTGCAAAAGTGCCTCGAGATGATTTAAGCATCATGCTTAAAAGCTTTTATCATCCTTCTCATCTTGCTGTTACGATGTGAAGATCACAGATTCTGGAAGTTTTATCTCATTTTTGTACCAGAGCATGAGAACACACTTCCATACTCATGTTAATGATGAGACATGAAGAGATTTTTTTTATTGTGGGAGAAGAAGACCCTCGCTTACAGAGCTGGAAACACACTGCACCAGTCCATCTCCTACAGCTCCAGACTCAATGTTGCAAAATGCATTTCTTAAGAGAAACTAGTTGCTGTTCCCTCCAGGAGAGGCTGCTGCACCGACTGTCTGGGTCCGTATACCTGGCAGTCCTCATGAAACCAGCATGTGCCTGCAGCACAGCCTATCACAAGAGGGAGACAGTTGCCATGCTTGTGGATCTTCAGACGGAGCTGTCCGGTTCAGCACCACGGAGCGGCAGCAGCAGCCAAACATGGCACTGATCAGGCACAAATGACGACACAAACCGGAGCATTTTCCTGCTTCATGATCATCAGAAAAAATGAAATTCGATCTTCTTCCATTCACATTCAAGGTGTCGCACTGTTCCACAGTCACATTTACACGTATTCCCAAAGCATACTGGACTTAATTTAGTAGCACGTGCAGCAAAGGTCGAGGGAACATGTGTAACATGAAGTATAATTCAGCGCTGGTGACAGTATTAGAATCATTGTCTTTTCTGCAAGGCGAGGAGTGGTGGAGGGGGTGGAGGGGATGGGGGGATGGGAGGGATGGGGGGGCGTTGAAACATATGACAGAGTCAAACATACAAGAGCACGGATCAGTGAGTTTTACAACCTAAGCCATCTATTCCTGTTGAAGCCATCCAAGCCCTTAACCCGCTCGGTCAGGTGTTTTACACCCGCCGCTCGCGCCTTTCATCATTCCGCGTCTCGTATCTTCCTCGCACCGGGAAATTAAAACACGCAATATAGACTGCCGGGAAATAATAATCTGTTGATGATAATAACACGTCACCTTATTGATCCCGGTCGGACAAGTGTCTCTCTTTCAGCCTCTCGGCCCACCTCCCCCCGCTCGCCTCCACTCCACGGCGATGCAGAGGTCAGATGTTAGAGGTCAGACGCAGAGCTACCCCCCCACCCCCCCCCGGGACTCGTGAGGCTGAGTGATGCTTCACTGCAGGACTCTTCTGCAGAGTGCGCTTGATTTGCGCACCTTTCGAAGCATCCGCTGCATAATGTAATTGAGTCATCATCGCCCGCCTCTCCACGAAAACAAGGGGTGAATAAATGTTGGCATTAAGTAGAACAATCTGACCTCCCATCCCTTCCAGCTGACAGAAGTTCAGGTGCTGCTGACATGAGAACCACGTAGAAAACACTTCTTCTGCATGCGTCAGTCAGATGATCGATAACAACGATGGCGGCCTCCATGAGTGTCATGACTCCCAGTCCAGATTCTGCTGGGTCTTCATAGTTTTATAGTTGAGTCACCAACATGGTGGCCTGTTCAGAAAGTCTGCTTACTCATTATTGTTAATGTGCATGTGTTTATTACAAAAACCATCAACAGAGCCAACCTGTGGTCTGGCATGCTAACTACATCGTTTTCACCATTTCTGCCATTTCTGTGTGAGCAGGCATCACTGCCAAAATGTTGCAGTGAATATGCAACATTTTTCTGAAATGACAATGTAAAAACGAATCCTTTGCATCTGAAACTTACTTTTTTTGTGAGGGCGAGCTGTTGTTTATTCAGAGGTGAGTCGGGGAAGGTTTTCGGGACGGACACAATGGAAGTGAATGGTATTTTTGTTCCCCCTCGTCAAACTCATCAAATACAAAATCCAACAACCCCAAAACACTTTGGTGGACACGTTATAATCCACACATTCACTACACTGTGGAACACCAACAAATAATATTGTAGCGTTACGACACTGAAGCAAATACTGGGAACTACTTTTTCTTCTGAAATCACTACACCCAGATGCCATATTTAGTAAGTAGTTCCGTCTTAGCAATCTTCGCATAAACAACTCAATCTCGTAATTTTGCATTAATATTCCACAGCGTAGTGAATGTGCGGATTATAACGTGTCCACCAAAGTGTTTTGGGGTTGTTGGATTGTGTATTTGATGAGTTTGACGAGGGGAAGCAAAAATACCATTCCCTTTTGTTTGAAATGACTAAGGAATTGCACTAAATGGGCCAATTTGCCAAAATGTTGAAGTATCCCTTTAAGCTTCTCCAACAGCAGCCATCATAATGGATGTGAGAGCGTGAAGAGATTCAAAGCTTCAAAAGGCTCTGAAACAAGTCAGGCAGTTTAAGACAGCAGCACTGAAAATGGCTTTAAAAGGCATATTTTCAGAATCAGAACATTTCATATTTCACCAAGGTAGTTCATCTCAGAAACATTTGAAACAGGAGTCAGCATTTGTAGGTCAGACAAATACTCAAACAATCCAACTGAAATCTTAAAAACATAAAGAAAAAACAACAAATAATAAAGCTTTTTTTTTACCCAAAAAACTGCTGATGAAGCCTTTCCTCTGGACATCACCAGTTTAAAAGGCTTCTGGAAAAAGAAAATAAGTCAATTTGTGTCTGAATTACAATTTAAAACCTGCAAAAGCAGGTTTGTATGTGTGCACTGCATGTGAGTGTGTTTTGTTATTATCTGACACCTGCAAGAACGTGGAAATGTCTGTTTTCACCTCCATCTCAGTCAAACTTTACTTTACCTTTCAGGTGGATTTGGTGACTGCTCTGTGTAATGCTGCTTCGCCCTGAATGCTGACTGGCAGGCTCAGTGTTGTCACTGTGTGCCTTTTCATCTGCACTGAGCCTTCTTGGTTATACACCTTCCATACACCAAGCATCACTATGGCAGTGCTCAAACTTAACATTACAGGTCAAATGAGCCTGCAAGACAAACTGCAGGGACACAAATCACAGGAACGCAGATACATCTATCAGCGTTTCAGAGAAAAATCCACCGGAAGAGGTCCAGAGACGTCACTCTGAGGTTGAAGTATGTAGGCATGCAGGACCCTCAGTACTCACTCTCTAAATCTATTATACACACAGAGCTCTCCACACACACAGGTCATTTAGAGCTACTATAGCCCCGCAGATTATATAGATGGTTTCGTCCCCTCGAGAAGCAGCTTTTGGCTTTCCAGTCCAGAGTGGATAACCTGATATCAGCCTCTTTCCTCACACCAGCTGAGGATACAGGCGAAGCAGTAAACGTGGTCGGCACAGCAGACATCCATCCATCCTTCCATCCATCCATTTTTACCACTTTCTCCTGTTGAGGGTTGTGCGGCACTGGAGTCAGTCGCAGCTAACTATGGTCGAGGGCAGGATTCACCCTGGGCAGGTCATCAGTTCATAACAGGACAAACACAGAGAGAGAGAGAGAGACAACCACACTCTCACTCTCACATTGAGGTTCGATTTAGGGTCACCAGCAGAGGCGGAGCGTGGGTCTCAGTACAGAGGGGGCGGAACATTCTCTACGGGCCCTTATGACAGTAATTTTATCATTCAAACAATCCCTCATGCTACCATCAAACAACACACTAATGCTCACTTTTATTGAGCCAAGCAAACCTATATGCCTCAGAAAGCAGAATAAAGTCACAAACCAGTTCACAAACTTGTTCTGAAGAACAAATACACATACGCACACACACACACACACACACACACACACACACACACACACACACAAATGCAGCCTAGGTGTCAATCTCAGAGTGTCCGCTGTCCATGGTGCTGAAAGCACAGATAAAAACTCACTGGCTAAATCTGTACCATTTTTGATACATCTCAAATATAAAACAGACACAGCTGGTCTAAAATTACACAATCTATTCAGATAGATATAGACACAGTTATCTATATCTTTTGGAATTCACGTATATTAGAAAAAAAGACTCGGCGGTCTCTTATAGTTAAGAGCAACACAAGGCACATTCCAATAGGCAGGTGTTTAAGACCACAGCATTCTGATGAAGATAATATTTTTGAAGGTTTCACTGACTCACCAGTGGCTCCGATGTTAGGTTTTGGGTAGTACCGCTAGCAGCTAGCATAGTGTTTAGCATACTGTTTAACTTCCCTCCAAAGATTTCAGATCAAGTGCAAAGAAAAAACTGGTTCATGCCGCACAGCCAATCAGCGCTGGTTTACAGCTCTGATGCATTCAGGGACAGTCGTAATGTAAGAATTGGCAAGTTGGAGCCCACAAGCATACCCTCTCTCACACACTGCACATTTTATTATAATAATTAATTTACGAGTAAATGTGAACACATCACATGAAAAGGGGCCCTATGACCTTGTGGGCCCTGGGGCGACCGCCCCCTTGCCCCCACTCTGGCTCCACTACAGGTCACCAGTTAGCCTCACGTCATGTTTTTGGACTGTGGGAGGCAAGTGGAGTAGAGACAGGTTTCTCCATATACATGCGCATATACATCTGTGCATAACACGCAGATGCACAAGAAGAACGTGCAAAGTCGACACAGAAGGGCCCGAACCTGGACTCGAACCAGGGATTTCACTGTGAGAAGAAAGTGTAAACCACTAACCACAGCATGACTCCTGTTGGATTCCCTGTGTGCCTTCGCTTCAGCTATCCTCCCACAAGCTCTAAAGATGTATGTGAGGTTAATCTGTGACCCTAACTTTCCCTTCAGTGTGAGAGTGTGTGTGGTCGGACTGGAGACCTGTCCAGAGTGTATCCTGCCCTCGACCACAGCTCACTGAGATCGGCAACCCTGCACCCGGTACAGCAGGTGGATGGAGGAGGATTGTTTATTACTGAGGCATGATTCATTTACTATGTAAGAACAAAATAAGAGCTATTAAGATAGAAAGACAATGAATTGGATTTATTAAAAATCAAACATCCACATTATAGATTTTATTTTAATGAAATATACAACTTTAAACCAACTGTTGAGTTCCAAATGAGCATTAAGAAGTATTTCATTTTCCTGTGACTTTATAATTCGTTTGAAAACAGTTTTTCCATTTCTCCTGGTTTTGAGGATATTTTTCCTGATTGCAGTGGAATGTGGTGTTTTTCCGGATAAAGGTAAAGGATAAAGGCACCAGAAGAAGCTTTACATGAAGATACCGGAGAGGAATGAATCAAGCAGGTTGATGGGAGTTTTTATTCTTAAACGAATTTAAGAAAATGGAAAATAAAACACTGATATGTCGCTTTTGCAGGAGCTTACTTGAAAAGGACAGGTTTTTTTTTTTCCTTTTTTTGCAGTGCGCTTGTTTTTGCGTAAAGTGCTGCGGCTGCTGCGCGCGGAGCATCTCTCTCTCTCTCTCTCTCTCTCTCTGCTTGTGTCGGTTTTTTCATCCTCTGCTCCTAACCATCATCCACCCCCTCCTCCTCCTCCTCCTCCTCCTCCTCCTCCTCTCCTCTCTCCACTTCTATCTCAGCTCTGCGAAGAAGAAAAACGGGGAAACCGAGGATTGATGTGTTGCTCGACTTGAACATTTTCCTCCTTTTTTTGCGCACGCGTTTCGCCTGCCGCCTCGTCTCCACGCACATTGTTTTCTCTCTAAATCTCATTCTTACATATGTGATTTTTTTCCTCTTTTTTTTTTCATTTTTTATTTTTTGTAATTTTTCCTTTTCCCGGTGTGATGCCAGTGAGCGGCTGCGCGTGTTATGTGTTTGCCGCCCGGCCGTGATCGCTCCGTGTCGGATCGTGTGGATGCCGGAGGAAGAGGCGCAGACGCTCCGGGAAGCTTCGTCCATCCTTCCGCGTCCCCCTCACTCGCGCGACCGGCTGCATGACCGGTGATGCTCGGCCTGTCCGCCCGGATGCGCCCCTCTGTCCGCGGTGCGCCGCCCGTGTCCCCCTATAGCAGATTTCCACTGTCGCCGGAGAGAGGTCTAGGGACCACATATGGAAACTGGGGATCAGAATTTTAGGAAAAAGGAAAACTAAGCAGGCTGTCGTTTGATTTTCATAACTTAACATTTTTTTTTCTTTCCTTCTCTTTCCTCCTCCTCCTCCTCCTCCTGGCTTGATTTTTTTGTGTTTTCATTTTGATTTGGAGAGGGGGGGTGTTCGTCCCTGGTTGGTTTCTGTTTTTTTTGTTTCTCCATCATGTCTGAAGGAATGGCTGGTTTTCATGGCAGTCATGGTGCCGGCTCACATTTGGCAGTATTTACCATTCTGTCCTTGATTCTGCTGGTTTGACTCTGCTCTTTCATTTTCTTTCCCCGCTCATCCAGCCCTGGCTTATTTTATTCACTCGTTTCGATTCCTTCTGCATATCTGCGGGCCCTGCCTGTCTTCTTGTCTTGCCTGTCTTCCGTCACCCTCTTCCCTCGGAGTCCATGTGATCGCCCGATTGTTCGGAGAACGTCTGACATGAGCCTCCATCCTTCACTCCATCCTCTGGGTTCCATCGAGATTTAGTGCTGGATTGTGCCGTCATCTGTTGGAGGTCTCCGCTTTTGTTTCTTTGAGAGAGAGAGAGAGAGAGAGAGGGAGAGAGAGGAGCAGAGGAAAGGGGGGTAATTTTAAAGAAATCAGGCCGCCAACTGTGTTAGTCTTAACCACACTCCACCCCCACCCCCATGTTCCTTCATCCCTTTTCAGTATGAATTAATTCACACTGCGTGCATGCGGGTGCTCGTCCACATACAGGTGTGTGCGTGTGGGTGAAAGTTTAAGTCTGTGTGAGTGTGTGTGTGTGTGTGTGTGTGCAGGAGGATGACAGTGTAGACTGTGTGTGACACTGTATGTGGGGAAAAGAAAGAGTCGAGCGCTACATGCACCCCGTTCCCTCGATCACCGTCGAAGCTGTGAGGATTGTAATACATGCTACCGCTGTAGTCAGCTCCGAAAGCCAAACGCAAAAAAAGAAAAAACCCTCCATCTTCTCATTATCTCGGCCTTTCTCAGAGTTTGACGTTTAGAGGCCTTCCATCTCAACAAAGTAGGCCCCGATCCCAGACCAGGTCTCTGGTGGGATCTGCTCGAAGCCTGTCTTTTTAGGTCAACATCTCTTTTTTTTTTTTGCTGTTGTTGCCAGAGCGGGGCAGCGTCCTGCCACCGGAGGCCCAGCCCTCAGGGAGTCTGGTATCTGAGGGGTTCTGTCGTCAGCCCAAGCCCGTTTGACCCGCTCGACTCGGCTCGGCTCAAACAGGCCAACCCCCCCGCCCCAAACAGCCGCTCAAACTTCGGTCTTATTTTTCGCCTGTTAGTGGAACCCCCCCCAAAACCAACCATACGATTTCCCCCGAGCTCCCCGAATTCCCCCGCCCCCCCAGCGGCCCCCCGCTACCGTCGTCCGCCCGACGCCGCCCACCCCCCGTTTTCCGAGCTGGCGTGGCGACGCAAACTCACAAATATTTACTTCCTGTACATCAAGAGGAAAGGGGGCCCCCCTTTCGTGGAATGCGGCAACATGGGCGTGTTTGACCGCGGAGTTCAGATGCTGCTGACCACGGTGGGGGCCTTCGCCGCCTTCAGCCTCATGACCATCGCCGTGGGGACAGACTACTGGCTGTACTCGCGCGGCGTCTGCAAGATCAAGAGCACCAACGAGAACGAGACCAGCAAGAAGAACGAGGAGGTGATGACGCACTCGGGCCTCTGGAGGACCTGCTGCCTGGAAGGTGAGCCGCAGCCCGGCCCGGAGCCGCTTATAGAAATATATATTTATATGTATGCACACGCACGGATACACCGACGGCACACAAGCAGATCGATGCCCGGGTGCCCACACACACACACACACACACACACATTTCACGCAGTCCTGCATTTGCACTCACATGCCTACACATACGCTCGTGTGCCCACACCATTCTGTATGTCCTCTGCAACTATTTCCACACATCTATCTATCTATCTATCTATCTATCTATCTATCTATCTATCTATCTATCTATCTATCTATCTATCTATCTATCTATCTATCTATCTATCTATCTATCTATCTATCTATCTATCTATCATTCTTCTTCCTGAGAGGTCACTTGGATGACAGAATCACCAAATGTTGGTCCTCCAGGACGGGGACGGAGTCCATCCTGTCTGTCTATCTGTCACAGTCAGCTGGTATGCATGATCTTTTAATTGCCCCAGCAGCGAGCTGCTAGAAACCCGGCTCCGTGGGTCACACACCCCACTCTCTGGGTCACACACCCCACTCTCTGGGTCACACACACACACCCCACTCTCTGGGTCTCACTTGTTCCTGCCAGGTGCAGGAGTCTCTCACACCAGGCCTCCGTCGGTTCTCGTCCACGCTCAGCCTCGTGGTGCGGTTTGCTGGTTTCCGGCTGAACGATTTCAGGAAGTCCAGAAGTCTTGTTTGCTTCGTTTTTTAAATTCTGGGACAGAGAGCAGTTTGGACATGTTTTAGGACGGATCTGCTCAACTGGCAGTGTGCGGAGAGAATCAAACATGAGCCCAATATCAGTTGCAGTCGTTCTTTAAGCTCATCAAAAACACGTCTTTTCATTCTGCTTTCTGTTTTCCGTTCCAGTTTGTCTCATGGGGGGTGAGAAGAGTGATAGGAGTGTTTCTTCCTCGGCTCCAGTGTGGGGGGTGTTGAGCGAGCTCCATAATCCTGCCTGTTCTTCATTCTCACCTTGAGTTCTGTGCTACAAAACCTGTACGAGTCTGAAGGAAACGAGGACTAAACCCCCCCAAAACCCTCTTCTCTTCTGAAAGTGTCCTTCCAAATTAAAGCAGAGTCACTTTCCACCATTTCGTTGGAATTAAAAATTATAATAACTCATTGGGTTTTATTAAAAAAAAAAAGAAACCAGATTTATCCTTCGACTTACAGCTTTATCTCTGTACTTTGAACAAAGAGCCAAAAAACTTTCATTCATGTGCTCAGCTGAGATCTGGTTCGACTGTGGCATTAACGCATTTTGCAATCCACAGAAGGGGAAGAAGAGCGCTTGTTGATGCAGAGAAATGGAGAAAGGGAGAGATCAAAGCATATGTGAGTCGTAGTGGGAGTTTATTTGTGATCATGCAAAAAGGGAAAAAGCTGTGAAATGTCTCTTTACGTGCGAAAGCAAATCTGACACATGCACACAAACGCAGCACGGAGCTTCATGCGCTCGTCCCTGTGCTGATCACATGCAGTTTTTTTTAGAGCTTCTTTATCTCTTTTTTTCTTTCTTTTCATCGACCCTGTGTGTTTTTCTGAGAAGGAAAAACCAGAAATACGTACAAGACGCCTTCTGATGGCCGTCCTCGGACGTGATGGACGTTGTAATTATGACGTGAGACTGACACGCTGCTGAGCTGGAGTGTTCGCTGCAGTTTGATCCGTGTCATGATAATAAGCACCTAGCTTATTCCTCACGCTGTGTGTGTGTGTGTGTGTGCGTGTGCGTGTGTGTGTGTGTGTGGCCGCCGCGACGTGACGTGGCTCCCCGTTCGTGACCTCACGTTGTCACATCGGTGGAGCCGCGCAGCCTGATCCCGTCACACACACCTTGTTATTGCTCCTCGCCAGGCCTCATTAGGAGCTATTATAAGACGGACTATAATGAGCCTGTCACCTCGGTTCATCGGGAGTCCTGAAGCTATGCTAGCATGTGGACGGCTGCTGGAACGGCCCTCATCTCGCCTCATCCTCCCTCAGAAATGCAGAAAAGGATCGTGAATCGTAGCAAAAGAGCACAGCAAGACGACAAAATGAGGCTCCTGGCTGCTTATTAGCTTTTTTCAGCTCTGTTCTGTAAACTCAGGCAGCTTTTCAAGGTTTTACACTTTTGCTCTCAAACTATTAGTCGATATGATTTCTCCTGTTCTTGTGGATCAAGCAGGTCAGACTGGAAGCCCGCTCAGGTTCTTGCGAGTCGCAGTGTGTGGAGGGTGGAGACGAACAGCGATATTCACTTTAACGACTCTTTCACTTCATGTTGATTCTCAGTGAAATTTCTCTTGGTGGACTAATTGAAACATTTAATATGGATTTCTAATTTACTTTTAATAATAATCTTGCAGTCAGTGGAAAAATTGCTCTTGATTAAGCAAGTTTATTCAAATACATCACGTTTGTGCATGAATTTAACACCATGTTAAACCTATAACGCTATTTGGCCAGCAGAATTACAGAGTTACACCAGAGTCAGTCAAAGAATTCCCATTCTATTAGTCTGATGAATGATCTTTCCATGTATAAAAAAGGGAACCTATTGAGGTAAATCTCCATCAAATAGGCAGAATTATTATATAGTGCTTTATCAAAAATTCTACCATTGAAGTATTATACTCTGTAATGTGTCAGACAACTGATGAAATGTTTGAAATGGTTGAATTACTCAAGATTGAAGGTGACTTTAAGGATATCGGCTATGTGGGGCTGATCTGAGCTATATGGCGTCAGAGGGGTCCATAAATAAATGATGTGCCCCACAGCAACCAAAAAGAGGTAAATCGGAACGAAATAAGACACAAAAAAACTTTAATATGAGCCACAATGATCCAAAACCAGTTCAGATGCAGGGTTCAACTGTCAGGGTTAAAAAAAAAAAAAAGTGCAAAAAGTGCGATTTGTCATTTAATGAGGCTCATGCTACAAGGTAATATCCCAGTTTTTAACAGAACAAGCAGACTCACTGTATAAATCACTTGTGTTTTGTGTTGATGTTTGGCTGTTGCTAAAGAATTTTGATCTGGCATTAATAAAATACCTCTGCTCTGTTTTATCACCATCACACAATCAGCCAGATGGCTCAGTGTCACTCTGACACACAAGGAAACAAGACTTTAAACTAAAAGTTTGTAAACAGACAGACACACACACACACACACACACACACACACACACACACACACACACACACACACACACACACACGTTTGTACTTATATCGTTGTGAGGACACCCATTGACATAATGCGTTTCCTAGCGCCTCACCCTAACCCTAACCATCAAAAATAATGCCTAACGCTAACCTCTGCCCTAAACCTAACCTAAACCCAACTGTAACCCTAAATCAAAAACCAAGTCTCAACCCTCAAAAAGGCCAAAAAAGGCCTGTGAGGACCTGCAGAAATGTCCTCACTTTGCAAAAATGTCCTCACTCTGTTGGTGAAAAACGAATTCTGGTCCTTACTTTTGGGTATGTACAGGAACACACACACACACACACACACACACACACACACACACACACACACAAATGACAGAAAGAGAATTCAGAGTGTGTGAGAAACTTGTGAAGGACTTGAGGAACTGTCTGTTTCTGTGATAAAGAAAAGAAAGTCAGGCTAATCGTGGTCGAAGAGCAGAACAAACTCATTGATGGAAAGTTGTTTAGCAGCTGCTGCTGCATCAGGATTATCTGTTACATCTGACGAAAGATAAATGGATCTATGCATCAGTACGATTTAAACATGTCCTCCTCATGATGCATTATCTGACGGATTCATACAGCAGGAAATACGGTCGTCACATTTGATACCGAGTGCTCATAGGACTACTTGAGAACAATTCTTCTACTTGTTCTGTTAATGTTTTTTTTCCTTTTGAAAGGTGTTCATTTACTCACAGTAAAAACTTCTTATTGCTGAAAATTTGCCAAAGAGCATATGTTGACACATTTGATAATTCACTGCCCAAACAAAGTTTTCCAGCTTCTGATTTCTGGCCTCTTTTCACCAGGTTTGACAATCAAGCCTCATATGATGCATTTAGTAAGACGGCAGATTCACTGTTATCGTGTTGGACACTTCCTGCCGGGGTCGATTTCCTGTTCTCAACTGAACACAGCTTCCATCCAAAACACCTTTACTGTGTATTTTACACAGAACGTCTGAAAGGTCTTCTGGTTGGAACACAACTTCTCCTGTTTGCTCAACACCTCTCTGCGAAGTAAACCCAGAAACCATCAGAAAATCTTTACATAACAACGTGCTTGTTGCATAACAGCAGCCGGCAAGACAGCGAAGCTGGTATCAAATTACAGGCAGTAGATGTGCAATTTGACATGATCAGCAAAGGCCAAACGGCGACATCCACGTATTTGTTTCTGATCGAATGTGAACGGAGAGGCTGCAGTTAGAACTAGTCAAATCCAATTTCAGTGACTATGAGCTGAAACATAATTTGTTTAGATTTCCGTGAACATAAACAAAACCCAGAAGTCAGCGGTTCCAGGTGTGCAGTAATTATTGCATTTTGGCAATAATGTGGATCCTCCGTATGATCAATACTGCCCAGAAAGGCGGCATGTGCAATAATTTCATGAATCCTGAATGTGAGCTTGTAATCAGCCATTTTCAGGGCTTCTTCTCCCATTTTACTGAAACACGGGAGGTTTACAGGGGTCGTTCGCCAGTACGAGCACTGCGTGCCGTATCGAATCCGACACTCGATACTCGATACTCGATACTGGGGTCGACCTCGGTGCATCTCCAGCTGGAACCAAGCAAAGTTCCAGGAGATGCGCTGCGGCGCTGCTGCTGCCATGGAGCCGGTTCCTGCTGCGTACGGCAGGTGTGAAAAGGAAACCACTGCTGGGCGTCACTCGCTCACGCTCCTCCATCCGTCTCCTGAAAAGTGAGCAGACATTCGCCCCTGTTGAGCTCTTTGCGTTCTCTTCGCCCCGCGGCATGAACGCTCTTATCACCGGCAGCACAGAAGCGGTGCGGCCGGTGATTGGCGGCGCGTCCGCGTTGCATAACCCAGAGCAGGTCATCCAAATGGACGCAGAGGAAATGTGTCTCATCGAACGCCTGGAAACTATGCTGAAGTCACGGACGCGTCGGCCACGCGAGGCGCTCGTGGAGCTTCGCTGGGTGTCCTTGGCACCGGAGACCCGAAACGGTTAAGAGCAGAGAGAAGCGTGCGAGCGATCCAGGCCTTCGGAGCTACTGTTGCTCTGGAGCTGCTTGGCGCAGAGACGAGGAACGAGAGGGAGGATGAGAGGAGCTGGGAGGTGTTGAGAAAGAGAGAAAAAAAAGAAAGGGGGGGGAAAGAACAGGAAGAAGAGAGAGAAAGAGAAAGAGCAGGCAGCCCTGGTTTGCTGTCACACCCCCTCAGGCATCCGGTGCTATCTTTAACACACAGGCCCACGTTCTATCTAACCTATCCTGCCCCGGCTTTTAACATGAAACAGCGCGGCGTATGATTTCACTTGAATGCTTGGGAGATGCTGTGATTAAACTGCAGATGCTGGTGAAGCGCTTGTTTCCAATTTGTTAGCGGCGCCGGCACGTTAGCATTGCAAAGCAGGTAAGATCACACGTCACGCTGTCATGTCGAGCCCGGAGTTCCTCCTCGTGGATCTGATTACGCTCCCGTCGTATACAAATGGAGGCGCGTCTGTGTGTTTGAAGCAGGCTGTCTCACGAGCGGAGTGCATTACGGCGATGACATTAATTATGCTAATAGCCAACAGCTCCGCTAGCTCTGCCGAGCGCCGATCCTCGACACTGCCTCTCCATCGCTGCCTCTTCATCTCAGCCAGTAAAACACTATCCAGGGATGAGGAGTAACTGATTACAGGGAATCAGATTACTGATCTGAAAGAGAAAGCAGACTTCTTTAAATCTAAAGCTTTGGTCAATGATGGTGTGTATGGGTGCGAAAGATGTAATCTGATTATTGAAGTGCAGAGAAATACAAGCATCATGAATGCAGACAGTAGACGGTTCTGTCAGTGACGGTGCTTCCGTGAAGATCTCTTGACGGAATGTCTTTTTCCAGCACATGTCAACAAGGGTCAAACACATCAAGATCTAGAAAAATCTGAAAGTCATGTTTGCACTTCGAGTTCTTTGTATCTCAAACCATTTCTGATCAATTTCTATTGAATGGCATTATTGTGTTGAAAGAAGCTTTTGACTTCAGAAAGAAACCGTTTCGCTGTCCTACAATGAGCTCCAGTAGGTACTCTGAGTCTGAACGACTTGAAACTGAATGACCGGCAGCGATGGGCAAGCTGCTTGGAAAATGTAGCAAGTTAAGCTACAAGCTACAGCGCAGAAGTAGCGCTCTACAGTCCCACTACTTTTTTTTTTTTTTTTTTTTTACAACCAAACAAATCGGCAGTTAAAAAATACGCACTTTGATTGTTTATTAAAAAACAAACTGCAAACAATTCAACAAGCCTCCTGTCAGCAGAGGGACAAGTGCTGTCTGTCTCTGCCATTATCCGGTTGTTCTTCCGTCCCTTTTGTTTGTCATCTTCACTCGTCGTCATGTGAAAACATGTGCGTTTGGTAATATGGGTGAAGGACTCTGCTTCCTGGTTGGAGTGGCATGACCCGCCTTGACCTCTGATTGGGTAATCTTACCCAACTGTGAGTCGCCATAGTCGTCATATGCAAACCAACCAAGCACCGTAGATTTTTCCCCCCCACGCACAAAACTTTTTTCAGCCGACTTCTTCTGGACACTCGACACGACAGTAACGTGTAGCGTCCGTCGCTGCTGCCTCTAAAAATACCTTAGTTACAGGAAGAGCTACTTGACTCAAATGGAGCGGTGCTGCCGCCTTGCTACAGAAAACTGTAACTAAAGCTACTACACTGCAAAAAAGGATAACCTAAATACAAGATTTCAACACTAAATTAAAGAAAATTACTCTTAAAACTAGTGAAATTATCTGTCCATGCAGCAAGTGAATTTTACTTAAAACAAGATCTTGATATAAGAATATTAAACCAAGAAATACGTCTCTGTATCTTAAATATATCTTAAATCAAGTGAGATGAGACAATTTGACTGAAAACAAGACTTTTGAACTTGGTAAGTATTTGAATTTTTGCAGTTTTTGCAGTGTAGCGCCGCTACTTGTAGCTCGCTACTGAGCATCACTGATGACCAGTATCGAAGGTTTTCTCCCATGATGTTGCCCACACCACCGAATTTCTTGTTCCCATGATGCATCCTGCTGCTGTCGTCTGATCCGGCTGTCCAACATGATCACACAGAAACCTTGAGCTCAGGCATCAACATCTCGTTCTACATGACGCGACACTTCCGGATTGAGACTTGGAGAACTTCCTTTTCCTCTGTATTTACTTTCTTTCATTGCTGCTGCCATGATCAGCACGGCCACTAGAGGGCAGTGTAAGGTAGCAGCTGGTTCAGTTTGGCCTAACTCCTCTTTAAAATGACTGGAAAAATCTGAAAACAGTAGGCTGCTCTGTGCTTATCGAACTCCATAAAAAGATGCTCACAAGATCAAGTTTAAGGAGTTCAAAGGTCAGTCAGTAAAAATGGAAATACGCAGAAATGCCATGTGGTATTTTTGAATTGTGACAGAGGAGGGCTGCTTAAGGAAACGGGAGCCATTGTTCCGCCTCTGCACGGCGGCTTGCAAACAGTCAGCATCCAGCGGCGCTCTGTGGGCGTGCTGCTGTTGATACTGTAGAGTGACTGACAGGTCAAGGCAGCTGTCAAACTGCCGCCGTCAACGAGCCGCAGACGCTTCTGAACTCAGCGGCGGTGACGCTCACACCTGTTCATCCCTGCACAGGGAACGATTTTTTTCATTGTTTTCTCAAATTTTATAACAATCAATGTGTCAACAGTGTTCATACGTTCATAGAGTGGGGTTAGAAGAATGTGTTCTAATATGGTTAGTGGACCAAAACCGGTCCACAAGAGGCTCCAATCCAATCGAACCAGCCTCAAAGCCACGCCGCCAGGGTGGATTTCTTGAAACATCCATCATTAAAGAGATTTAGAAAAAGATTTTAGGACATTTCACTGTATTTTGCAAAAAAAGGTTCCGTTAAATTCAATGTTAGGTTGACATTTTTAGTAGTTATTGTTTTGTTTTGTGAAGATTTAGACATTTTCGTCATGTATACGCTACACCATGACAAAGAAGACCTCATTGTTTAGGTTTAAAGGTTATTATTGCACTGTTTTTATCTTGAAATTCGGTTGAATGAGGCCGCTGAACTAAAATGTGCATTCCACCGCTGGCTAATAGACAAGACATCCGTGAAAGTAATACATAGATGGATGTAAAATCAATATATTCTGTCTATTAAATGTAATGTGCTGGATAAACATTCCCTTCACATGCCGAAAGGATATGTTCCTCCTCTTTGACCCTGGCCCAATCCAACACACACACACACTCACACACACACACACCATGAAACAATATGTGTTTGTGCCAGACGCACACGCGGTCAGCGGCTCATTGGCCGCCGCCCCGGCCGCCGCTCCGCCCAGCAGCGATCCGGTCTGCTCCGGTCGGATCGGCCCGGCGCGCCTGTCAGGCCGGACGGATGGCCCCGTGTCGGCGGTCCAGCTGTGGAAGCTGGCTCCGGAGAGCCGGCCTGTCGCCGGCCTCCGTGATAGATCTGGCCCCGGGACGGCGGCCGGTTCCCAGGCACAGCCCGGCGCTGCCCTGGGGGCCCCATCCTTGACAGGTGGAGCTCAGCAGGCTCTAAATGCTGCTATTAATCTCCATCACGGCGGGCTGGAGAGCGAGCGGGCGTCGTGTGACAGGAGATATGTTTCTGGGAATGAGGTGTGAGTGTCTGAGAGTGTATCCTGCGTGTGTGTTTGTGCCGTCACTCAGTTTTTTTTTTCAGCTTTTATCACAGCGAGAATCATGGTGTTGCCAGGCCGTTGGAAACCCTGCGGACCAGAGGAGCCGGTGCCGGCTCGCGGTTCAGGGTTTCTCCTCTGTTATGATGGGGATTAAACTCCGTCAAGGCTCACGGCGAGGCTTCACCTCCCGATCAGGTTTAATTAGGTCTTGGTTCTCACAAGGTTAATTGTTTATTTTCACAGTTCAGGCTTTGTATTTTCATTTAGCACAAAGTTAATTGAAAATTCAGAGTTTTTTTTTTTTTTTTTTTTTTTTTTTTTTTACAGCATTCAAGCTGAAAGTTAAAAGGATGAAATGGAGAGGGTTTGACGGAGGACGTTTAATCCTCCTCTTGAATATTAGGCTCTTTTCAATTATTTGCAAGTGAAAATGGAAAACTTTTGCTTGCTGCTTGCTCATTAGTGGTTTTGCGTGTCTGTTTACATGACAGCGGTGCTCGGAGCTGCTGAAAATGCTTCTATTTTTTTTGAAAATGTCTTCCAACGTGTGTCTGCTTCTCTTTTAAAATGTTTTTTTTTTTAAAATTAAGTTTTCTTTGACCTTTTTAGGATTTACTTGGTGGTTTGTTGGGCCAAATTGGAGCCTCCTGTGAGCTGGTTTTAGCCCACAAGCCTTATGTTTGACACTCCTATGTGAGATTGTTGATCTTTACATTAAACAGGCATCTTTATATAGATAAATAGAGCGTTGTTGTTGCTCTTGTTCACATCTGTTGTTAAAATACTGATGAAGGAGCAGAATGTGGTCCTCGATGATGGACGACATCAGCAGTGAAGGAGAAAAACACTTGATCTGTCTCACTTCTACATTATTTTCCTTCTCTTTCACTCCGCATCGGCCCATTATTCGCCTCCTCATTAACTGATTAATGCAGTTGTTCCACCGTCTATTTGCGGCCGCTCTCCTCGTCCTCCGTCGTGGCATTGCCGGGCCGCCCGCGACCACATGACACTGCGTAACTATGGCGATGCGGCGCTCTGCTGGCAGCACAAGGCCGCCTGTCAAACAGGCATCATGGGCTCTCAATCAAAGGGACTGTTTACGAGCGCTCACACACCACCTGGGACTGACACACACTCTGCTCCGCACCATGGGAGGGACATCAATCACACACACACACACACATTTACATGCAAAACTTTAGTAGGGCTACAAGGACATGTGAGCGTTCCGGCTTGTTTAAAGGGGACGCCTTCCCTTAATTTCCAGTCGTCTCTCTCTGTTTAAAGCTCCGTCATCCTTCACAGATGTCTGAAGCAGTTTTACTGTACGGCTCTTTAAAACACAGGATTTAAAGGGAAAGTCCACTTTCTTGCGACGTCAATGCGACCCTCACTGCAACGGTGTTGAGTTTAGCTTAAACCCTTCCCCCGAGTGCCTGTAATTTGACACCAGCTTCGTAACATTTCTGCTGTGAGATGAATTTTGCGCATGTCAGTGGATTTCATTCGACTCATTCACATTGGCTAAATGTTAATACAGTAGTTAATACAGTTTACAGATACTAAAAGATTTTAATGGTTAAAAATGTTTACAACCTCAAAAATTACTTGTAATGAAGTCTGCAAATAAAAGTCGAGGGATGCCAGTGGAGAAATACGTCCCAGTAGCAACATTTCTGATAAATGCTGAGTCAGTTTGTGTTTTCAGATGCTGAATATCGCTTTGTGCATCAATCTGCTAGCATGAAACTTCTGTGTGGCACACAGGCGTAATGTTTCATATTCGTGGAGATAAATGCTCTGAATGGAAAGTGTGATTAATTTTACACATTTGCCAAATGCGATCCTGAATGCATCCTGGTAACAGATCATCCCCCACATGTGTGCTGGAATTATCCTGTTTTTACACATGCGAGCTTTGTTGGATCCAGAATGCCTTGATGTGTAGGACAGAGCGGTTATAGGTTCTCCGTTAAATAAGACATATAGGACCTGTAAGCTTGAATCACCAGACAGTCATGTTTAATTACATTTTAAATAAAATCTGCAGATCGACTGCTGCACTACATCCAGCCATCAGCTGACAAATGATGCATCACGATTTGGTATCACAGGCAGTCTTATTGGCATTCTTTCTTTTCAGAATGGTTTTTCTTTTGCAGCTTTCTATCATAAAACATCTCCACCTTTTTCACCATTTTTTTATTCACATCCTTGTCCGGCTGATGCAGGTTTTCAGGACGATACTGAGATCATTTGCAGTCTGAATTTTCTGAGCGACAACATTTCTATATGTGGTTGATTTTATGCAAAAATATGGATTTTTTTTTTAAACTTTCCATATTGCATATAAACTCTACATATGTGATCATGGATCATTTGGATCACTGAGTTTAGTGATTTTGAATCAAATCTTCTCTTTTGCTTCATGTAATGTTGCTGTGTGAACATTAAATTCAGTGTGTGTGCGTGTGTGTGTGTGCGTGTGTGTGTGTGTGTGTGTGTGTGTGTGTGTGTGTGTGTGTGTGTGTGTGTGTGTGTGTGTGTGTGCGTGGTATCAAAAGCCCCTGGTGTTAATCTTGAAATTGCCTTTGAAAGCTGCTGCAGCGTGTCCAGCAGTGTGTTTGTTCTGCTGCAGATGCTGGAGTGTTTCACTAACAGGGTTATGCAACAGGACAGAGCTGTTAGCAGTGTGTGGTGTGACAGGAGGCGAGTGTCCCAGAGCCGTGTAGTATGCATAGCAGTCGCCTCCTGACTGGCCTGCATCTCCTCTCTATTGTGTGTGTGTGTGTGTGTGTGTGTGTGTGTGTGTGTGTGTGTGTGTGTGTGTGTGTGTGTGTGTGTGTAAACACTGCTGCTGCACTGCATTTCTCACACGATTTATTTTCCTCTTTGCTTTGATTGTGTTGTTGTTGTGGCTGCAGCACACCATTGAGCTTCTCTGGCTGTGTTTTCAGTAAGCTGTCTAATAGGGAAATAGAAGTGTTGGGAATCGCACTCTGAATTAGCTTCCAGTTTTGGGAGAGTGTGTGAGCTGCTGCTCCACACACAGACCGTGTGACGAAACCGGAGGAAGACCTCTTCCCGAGTTCAGAGGTCAGGTCATGACCGGCGATTGAAATCTGTTCCGGTAGTTTTTGTAATGAATCCACACACACGAACGTTCACGTGGAGAGACGACAAAGAAGGGTTGCTCTTACAGGAGCAGCAGCAGCAGCAGTAACAGTGTTTTAGAAAAGTTGTCTTTCCCTCTTTGCCACAGATTGAGTCAGAGCCTGAGCCTTTAAAAAAAAAAAAGTAGAATTTTCAGTGGCTTCATGCACAGTTGTCGTATCAACGGACACAAAAAAAGCAACAAAAATTATCCACTTTCACTTGCAAACATCATATCAGCAGGTCCCAGAAGCCCCATGGACTGAGGACTCAATCCCCTTTCAGCTCCACCCAAGACTGATGAAGCATTTTCATTCTGAGACCAAAATCTGTCTATAAAAGAACTGCAGCTGTTCTTTCTCAAAGCTTTCATGTCAATTTTTTTAATTCCGTGTTGACGGTGTGACTTCTATACCTGCAGTTATTAGGTTGTAGGTCTAGATTCCTGATCAGACCCCCCTCCAGTGATCTCAGGCACCCCCACCCTAAAGCGTCTCAGGTCTAAATCCCAGCAGTTCAAACGAGCGCCCTGTGCCACTCCGACCATCGTCCCGCCTCCTCCTTTCTGTCTCCCTGCTCTTCACAGCATAGTAACAGCATCTTAATTCATGATTATCTCAGCAAACCCGTGTCTGGCTGTAAACAGTAGTAACGTGGCGTGCTGCGTCTCGCAGTGGCGTCCAGCCTCTTACAGTAGTAGCAGTGTGTCACGCTGTGTGTTTTACAGTATAGCCGGTGGAGCGCGGCGTGGCGGAGAGGTGTTGGCACCTCCACACAGCCTGTTTAACGCCTGGTGGGAGAGGTGCTGACAGGCCGGCTGCGCCCGGATCCGACACACACATCAGGAGCCAAAGGGAATGACCGGGAAGCACGGCACGCCGACACGCCCACACCCCAGCGCCGTGAAACACACCGCCGTGCAGAACACTCCAAACTGCTGGTTAGGAAGTGGAGGTACAGGTGAAGAAAGTGACTCCGCCCACCGTCGGCCACGGCAGAGCGGCCGATCAGCAGGGCTGATTTTGAAAACGTTCCTCATGTGTCTCCGTGTAAACGGGGGGAAATGCAGCTTTTCTGAAACGCTGCCGCTGCGCGCGCACACCACGCTACGAACGCAAAACCGTTCTGACATGAAAACGCAGTGGACGAAGCATTTTCTCTGAAACTGTTGCAAACGGGGCTGAAGTGTGAAAACATCGTAAAGCCTCGAGGAATCTGTGTTCGGAGCAACATATGGCCGAGTGACGAAGCAACAATGCTGTCATCTGCAAGATGACTCATTACCATGGCACGCGCACGTGTGTGTGTGTGTGTGTGTGTGTTCCATATGTGCTAGCCTATTGATTAAGCGATATGCATTAAAGTGGGGGGAGCCAGGAGGAAAGACCGGCTATAAAAGCCACAAACACTCTTTAATCTCACACTCAAATTACAAACAGCAGATCTGAGGCTGTTGTGCTCCTGCTGACCTGCTCAGTGAGGAAGAGAGCCGCTTCACAACCCGTGTTGGAAAACAGAAGGAACAGAAAAACAGGACCGGCTCATAAAAACATAAATCTGCATGGTGTTAATGATCGGGAAGGAAACAGTTGGGTTTTAGGTGGTTTTTTTTGTAATGATCAACCATTTACAGAGGATTAATATTAAAACGTCTAAGACACTGACAATAATCTGAAGCCTCACAGACTCTACAACTTTTCCAAATTGTAGAATTTTCCCAAATCCCGGAACACAAACGTTCTCGAACATACACATTTTTTTAGAACAACTTCCAAAACATACAAATTACATAAATGTAATTTATTCTTGAACCCATTTTAAGACATGAAAAAAAATAGACAAGTTTCTCACAAACTGGAGGATACATACATTTGGGAACTCATTTAGGAATGCACATATTCTAGAGCATCTCCACATTAAGAACTCTGACAGGAATTCTAGAGTTTTCAGACGTTCGTGAGATTTCAGAAATTCAAGAATTCCCACAAACAGGATCATAGAAAAAAGCAGGAATTCCTAAATTTTGGAATGTGCAAATGTCTTCTTGTACTTTAAAACACAGAAGAGTTTTCAAAACATCGAGAACTTCCCCAAAATCCAGAAGAAGCACGCTCTGCAGTGTTTCATTCCCTCTGGCATTTTGTGATCATCTATCAATCAATCAGGAAACTTTGAATGAAACAAGAGGACATGTAATCGCTTCTCCTGTCCGAGGTTTTTTAAGACTTCACCAACAGGCCAGACGAGAAAAACTAAATGTTTTTAAAAATGGAAGGTGCTGCAGTTTCAGATTTCCGCGCAAGTTGAAAAATACAGAAAGAGCTCCTGTTATCTCCACAGATGAAAGCAGAAAAAGCCTCATCATGAAGTTGTTTTTTTTTTAAAATTTGACATTGGCTGCGCCCCGTTTGGAGAGCCAGCGGGACGCCGCGTACCGAAAAACACGAGGTAGCATTACCGATAACTGCAGCTCAAAGAGTGACGGTGTTCCGTATAGCTGCCTATAACAGGCTGGCGGCGGCATCACAGGAGGAGGCAGCGAGAGAGAGGAGACCTACAGTCCGGCTTTTAAAGAAAACCTGCCAACAGGCAGACTGGGTTACCATGGAAACTAACTCCGAGTTTAATTTATCACTGTTTTTACAGCAGAAGTGTCAGTTTCCCTCATCGCAGGGTTAACGCACCCAAAGTTTGTTCTGAAACAGCGTGTGTGTGTGTGTGTGTGTGTGTGTGTGTGTGAATTAGCTTTGGGTATAATGCAACACTACTTTATCTATTATTTCACCATCAGCTTACAAATATTCCTCAGTATATTCTTTGTCTTTGTTCCACTTTACAGAAACATCCTGCAGGATGAGAGCAGAGCTTCTGAGGCCAGTTTGAGCCTCCAGGTTGAGGGTTTGACTCCGTTCCTGCAGAGTATCGTCCTCAAAATCAACCCCGGACCGACGGGGCCGCTCGGATTCATATCACAGAGATGAGGAACGGGGTATTTCAGTCCAGTTAAGGTGTTATGAAGGAACCTGGATTGGCAGAAAAAAGCAGCTGTTATCAGCTGATGCAGGTTTTCACTTCATGGAAAGAGGAGAATTTGATGATCCGACACAATCCGGAGCCCGACTGGATGGAGAATGTGACGCTGACACAATCAATGATACCTGAAGAGCTAAAGATTGAGGCGAATTATTGCATAAACTGAAAGAATAACGTCATTTCTCTTTTCACATAAACGTCAGTCGACTCGGTTTTAACTGAATATGTCATTTTCCGTCGAGTTGATTGATCCGTACGTGATAGTTTTACATGATTTCTTCAACCAGTGAGTTTTCAGACGTTATTGAATAAACCTGGAGCGTCTTTAAAGCATCTGGTGCTCGTCCTCTTTTTAAGAAATAAAAACATTTTTATATTCCCATCAGAGTAAAAGGCTGATCAAAGGTCAGATTAGTTTCGCAGTTCAGATTCGCTTTACACCAACGTTTTTGGATTTTCCTGCACCTCTTCTGTTTATTACTTCAGTCACTTCTGAATTTATTTATCAAGAAGTCAAAATGCAGACATGAGAGCTATAAACACAGAGAGGCAGACGTGTTGTAAATATTCACTGGACAGTTTTCGCACGTTATCAAAAGCAACACGGAGATGATATGAGGATGAAAATGACCTTATTCCTAATTTAGACACATAACCTTTGAACTTTATGACACTTGTTAAAAGAAGTTCGCTCCACATCTTGATGCGCTCAGAGGAAAACAATCAGCGGAGCTCTGAGGCTGTTTTATTTAATTCAGGGATGAATGCGTTCAGCTGGGCGGTTCCCTGGCGTGTGTCGGCCTGGTGATTGATGGCGTGTGACCAAATGACGCCGGTTTGTGCGTCTTTGAGTCACGGCTGATGATGGATTGTCGTTCAGGTTGCAGACACGCTGCCGGATCGCTGGCCGCCGCCACTTCAGGCCATGTTTGACTAACTTCAGTCCCAGTTTTTCCAGCAGCGGAGACGGTTTGACGGCAGCAGCGGAGTGATTCAGCCGACCCTGATTCAGTGCGGCCTTGTGAGTGTGTTCCCATTTAATTTGCGCGAGCGGCGAACCCGCCGAAACTCCCGCCGCAGCCGCCGCTCAAGACGAATGGAATCGCTCCCTAACCTGGTTGTTTGGCGGCGTGAGAGGCAGCCCAGATGTGGCGGCGCCCGTCTCGGAGCTGCCGGGTTATGATTCATCAGATCTTTATGGTCAGTGGAATGAGTTTACAGCGACACGGCAGATGTGGCGAACTCGCGCTAACGGTAATGGAGCAACATTAAGCGGCGATGATGAACTCGGATGTCTGCGTTTTATGAGTCGTGGTCCGCTGTAAATCCTCCACGTGTTTATGTACTGCTTGCTGTGTGTGTGTGTGTGTGTGTGTGTGTGTGTGTGTGTGTGTGTGTGTGTGTGTGTGTGTGTGTGTGTGTGTGTGTGTGTTCACACTTGTTATATTTATAGTGATACACACACGGCCATTGGAAAGCTGCGGATGCTGGATTTTGTGTTATTTTGAGCTTGAGTTTGAACGTGGTGGAGTTTGGAGTCATGTTATTACAGTGTTAAAACTGTTTTTTTTTTTTAAGTCACAATTGTAACTCATCGATGCACGAGATCCAGAAAATTAACTGAATTGTTTTTGTTTTCTCATTATTATGCTCCTCTAAATTCAGTTGATTTAGAGAGGTCTGGTTCACTTCTGGATTGGAACTAATAAGTGTTTTTTGTTTTTTTTTTAAATGAAATCTTCCACAAATTTGATTTCCAGTTCTATGCTTGCAGCTGAAACCTGATAATTGATCATTATGTAAACTATTATGGAGAGTAACTGCATGTTAATAAGCTCTTAATATTGTCCCAGCAGCTGTATTACTGCAGCGGTGGAGTTTATGAAATCGTAACAGACCGACTCTCCTGTGGAGACGATGCCGACCGTCAGGAAGCAGGGCGGGAAGAGAAAACAGCTCTGAAACGTCTCCACTGTGTTCATGTGCAGCAGAATAAATCACTGAAACGCCAGTGATTGTTTCAAATCTCTCGATCTGAACCGGTATAGAGCAGCTCGTCACCCTGGAATATGTTCTTTAACCACTCAGCTATAAATAAGCCTCATCGACTCATTTAGACACCATGCAATCAAATACATGCGTGTAGATTTTTGCCATAATAAACAATCAATAGAGAATCAATGCTGTTGACCGCGCTCGTCATGTAACCAGTGGTCGCTCCTTTCATGTGGAGAAAAGAATAAAACCACACATGAAGCTTGTTCCCATTGAAATTAAATCAATTGACGGGTAAATAAATAACGAGTGCATTCAGTCCAACACAGACTAACACAGAATGTTTGACACCAACTAAAACTCAAACATCTTTTGACAGGCATCTTGGTTTTTGTCAGATTTGCAGAATTTTATTGCGCTTTTTTATCGTCCTTCAGTTCCTGTCAGTTGTGCGTCTGTTCGTGTTCCTGCTCATCTCTTTCTTCCTGCTCAGTCACTGTTTCCCTGTCTCATGGTCGTATTTGCATCCGGTCACATCTCAGTTTAACACCAATACACCCAATAAAACTAATAAAAGTATTGAATAAGTATTCATAAAGACTTTTCAGTGCTGCTCTGAAGGAGCTATTTATTTTTTATTCTAGCAATCTGATGTCCAGATGAAATTTACTGCCTCAATTTCATTTTTTTGACTCTGAGATTTCACGATTTTATTATTTGATTCATATTTCTCATGTGTACACTTGCCTCTACATGCGTACCTGTAGTGTTTCCAACCTTCAGACTACTTCTGAACCAAACACTGCCCAGATATTTAAGCAGGGGAGGAAAAATCTCATAATTACGTCTGCTGCAGTTATTTCCTGAAAAGCCATCGGTGCGTCAGCGCATGCGTCTTCGTCCTGCCTCCGCTGTCCAGAGTCGGATCGGATCTGAGAGCAGAGAGTCAGAATCGGGTCACGTTCCACTGGCGGTGAAAATGCGGATTCCGAGCTCTTCAGGGTGTCAACGCGGCTTAGGTCGAAATTCTCACAGATCTTCTTAATGAACGGAAAAGGTTGCGTAAAGTTCAGTGGGCCCGTGTCGCCGCTGAGAGGGACGCCACCGTTTAACGCCGCGTCAATCTGAGCTGATTTATTAAGGTCAGCTCAGATTTCAGTGGGAACAGCTTCGGCGTTCTCAGAGCCGCGTTAACCCTTGAGCGGCGGAGAGGAGCGAGAATCAGCAGGTCAGTGGTTTCCTGGATTCATCCTTCATGCCCTTCAGCCGTTCTGACTGCGGCGCTCGAACCGGGTTCCCCTTCATCACGGCGGACGTGTTTCTCCTCAACAGAAACACTCGTCTCTGCTAGATGTCAGGATTTCATCAAGTTTGCTTTTTCCATGAAAATATTATTGCAACGATGGGTTCAATAAAAAGCAGAGCTCTTCTTCTGTTGATTACATGTGTGAATTAGACAGATTTGAAATAACGAGGGAGACTTCATGCAAGCTCTGCAGCTTTCGTATCAGTTACAGTTAGGTATCAATCTCCATTACACTAATAAGCTCTTTATTTTTTGTCAAATGTCAAAACCATGTTACGAAACAAAATAAAAGTTTCTGTTGTGTATTTTACTGAGACTCTTAATAATTTTCCTCTTTTTTTTTCTTTTAATCATGACAGTTGACTGTCTGATGGTTTATTAGCAGCGTTGGAAAAAAAAAACCTGCTTTTTGTTCATACTGTCTGAGTTAAAGCTCACAGATGAATCGATAAATCTCAGGCAGAATTCCATCCATTGCCGTCACGGTGCAGTTCTGCTGCTTTCCTGTCCTTCAGGACCGAAAATGAGACAAACAGTCGGAGTGACTGTAGCTCGCTGTGACTTCTAGCTGCTCATTGATCAGATCCAGCAGCTCCAGACTGAGTCTGTATCAGGCAGGTGGTGTGTGTGTGTGTGTGTGTGTGTGTGTCGGTGTGGAACTGTAACAAGGAGGCAAAGTGTGTGTTGCTGACGCCACGGCCCGGACGCTCATCCGTCCCGGTTGGTCAGAGCTACTGTAGTTTCTTCACACTGTTAGCCCCGGTCCGGAGGAGCTCACACTCTATCGATCCGAGTGATCGGCTGTGAACACACTCCTGCAGAGCTCGACAATTACCTGTTTAGTTTAATTAGATGCTGGAGGAGCAGCACACCGGCATGAAAGCAGTGGAAGAGCCACGTAAATGTGACCTCTCTGACATATTTTGGGTTAAAAAAAAAACAAAACAAATTGACCAACAAATTAAATGTGACAACTTGTCAGAGTTTGTTTCGCAGGCTGGAAGCTATAAATCACATCTGTAGCGACCAGAGGAGGCAGTGGGAATGGGCCCACCGATAAATGATTGACTCGTATTAGTAAATTAATTTATTTTCTAATCTATCTGATATGTTTAGTCACACCCGACACATCAGCCTAATGAGGCAGAGCCACTGTGGTCTGTTGGTTATCAGTCTGAACCGGCAAACCAAGCAGCGCCACTTCAACTTCGCTAACAAAATAAAAGCTCCATGAGAGGAAGACATATTCTCAAGATGTTTCATGTAAATTTATGCTCCGATAACATCAGTATAAGATATATCACACATACATTTTTCCTTCCAAAAGTTGTTTTTTTCATCATCACAGGCTGAATCAATTTATTTCATTGTCACGCTCATTCAGTTGTATTTCAGCTTCTGCTTCTTTAACTCTTCCTGGCTCGTGACCGTATTTGCTCATATTTTTTCCTGTCACTTTAAATCTAATAATCACAGGTTGTCTGAATAATTTCTGGCCTCTGACTTCTGCTGGATTCACAGGATTCATGACGATTATGAAAAGAGACGAGACATCTGCTTCACGTTTCTCAGAATGACTTCCATTCTGTTATACAAGCTTGTCTTTTTGCAAATATTCAATCAATTTTTTTAATTTAAAAGGACATATTAAAAGGACTTTTTTGCAAATAAAACACTACGGAATGAGAATCGTCGTCATCCATATCAAATGTTTTAGGTCCAGACATTGTAAGGACATCAGTCATTGCAGAATTAACATGTTGCACTTTCTGAGGGTTAATGAGCTCCTCCTCGCTCTGAGCTGCTGTGACCGTGCACGGCGTGCGCTTTGCGTGCACGGTGGAGGTCCACGCCGGACGTGGTTCACGGAGGCGGCCGGTGACGCGGCAGAGGATGTTTTGGGAGCTTCTCCCCTGCGGCAGGTACCGCAGCGGCGCGGGTTGAGTCAGGATGAAGCCAAAAGCGTTCAGCTGTTTCCCCGAGCCTCGGCGGGTTCAGGTCAGAGCAGCGGCGGCGGCGGCGGCGCATGGACACAAAATGGCCTCCAGCCTGGCCGCTGCGCTCGGGTCCGTGCTGCTGACCGACAGGTGACACTGCCGAAGCGGCTCCGCTCCGATCCCCGGCGGTCTGAGCAAACACTGCTTTTATTTTCCGCGGGTTTATTCTGCAGCCTCGCTGTGAATGAAGCGACTGTTAAAACACTGAGACCATCTGCTAACAGCACTCAAGTGTCACTTCCTCCACAATCCAGCCACATGTTTACAGAAGAGGCTCTCAGCCTCCAGACTGTTAACACTTCTCTACTTTAAAGACGCTCGCCGCTGAGCGACGGCCATAAAATGATGGCATGTCTTCGTAAAAAAAGGACGTGGAAGGATTTCTGGAGGTGCAGAGAATTAACCAGCAGCTCATTAGAAAGCTTCAGCGTGCCTGGAAGTGTCTGCAGTGCAGTGAGATCGTGTGTTTAAGGCCACATTTACATCAAACTTTGGTCGCAGCAGCGCCACCCCATGGTCTGGCATGCTAACTGCGTTATTTTCAGCATTTCCGCTGATTCCGTGTAAATGGACGTCGCTTTCAAAAGCGAAAATATAAATACTTTGCATTTTCACTTGAAATGGTGTCCTGTAAGCAGGGCCTAAGTTGTGATATAAAAATTATTTTTAATTAAATTACGCTGCTATAGAAAACCTTAAATCCATCAGTGCTGATGATTTCATCCCTTATATAAAGATATACCAGGTATTTCGATTCGAAAGCATCTAAATAGATCAATTACAGTGTTTAATAATTGATATCTAGCAATTTGTAAATCTCTGCAGTATCTCAGTGTGTTTTCAGGTCTAGGAGGAGGGATTCTCTTGTTGCTTAACGTTGTCAGCATTTAGCTAAAACACCTGATCAGACTTTCACTCCAGCGTCACTGAGCTGTGAAGTTCTTTACCCATAGTTAAAGGATTTAGATTAAGATATACAGTACTTTTTCAGGAAAGAGAAAGCTTGAAGTTGGAGTTTGCAGTAGTTTTATTTGCCGTGTTGGTTTAATAAGAGAAGCGGAGAACTCCCACACTGGGGAGCATAAAGGTTGCAGTATTACTGTTTTTACATATTTTCACTCGATCAGATTTCAGATTTCAGCCATGAAGAAGTTACTCGATCAGTCAAACACTCGATGCGCCCAGTGAGACTTCTCACCGTGTCTCAGGAAACACGTCTGACGTCCTCCTGAAAGCCAGAGCAGGCCTGATGTGGGTTTGGCAGCCGTCCCCCACCAGCCTGTAATCACTCTGTGCGCCGCCGGCTGCAGCTTCTCCCTCCACGGCTGGAAGACGTCCAGAAAATACACTTTTTGAGAGTCGCAAACGGTAACAGAGTCGATCAATTCCCGTCGCTGCAGCCAGACCAGGTCGCTTCAGAACGCTGCATTGAAAGCTGGAGCTGACGGTCTGAGACCGGGCGGCTGAGGGTTTTTCTTGGTTGCTCTCCCGCTTTCCGTCTCTTTGAATTCTTCTGATTACTGAAAACTAAAACTCACCCGCGTGCAGAACACCTGTTTTCTACGGCGTTTCAGAAACGTTGTGTTTTCCACCGATCACACAGAGACGATGTCAAAAAGTTGTGTTTTCGGAAACAGAAAATTGAACGAAAAGTTTCTGTTTTCACACAAACGGAGCCTCACAGCGCGGCGCCGACGCTCTGCGGCCCGATCCTGACACGCCTGTTTGAAAAGACGAGTTCCGGCTGTCAGGGGGAAACGGGACACGAAGCGAAGGAAAATGTTGATTAATACTCTTAAACTCCAGTCAGCGCTCCGACCTTGATTATTACCTTAATCCCACAACATATTAAACCCAGTTGTCCTCCTGGCTAGTAAGACAAAAGCAGCAGTTTTTGAAGAGACCTTGACTGATAGGTATTAGA
The DNA here is from genome assembly GCF_902148845.1 of Salarias fasciatus. Lineage (NCBI taxonomy): Eukaryota > Metazoa > Chordata > Actinopteri > Blenniiformes > Blenniidae > Salarias > Salarias fasciatus. The sequence goes on along the minus strand of NC_043750.1, from coordinate 5,217,108 downwards.
CGCTTCATGAAAATGCAATAACGCTTATTTAATGACTTTAACACACTTTTTTCCTGCCATTGTACTTTTATAATCAGTATTCTACTTAAAAAAAAAGAAAAAGTCAGAGTTCTGAGAGGAGCCCGGCTGTGTTTTTCGCCTTTGCTGGTGCAGAAAAAAGTGCTTTAATATGCTCCTTGTGATATTAAATGAGAATTATTCTGTGAAATTCCAAAATGCTGTTGAAGGAGTGTTTTTGAAGTGGTAGCGAAACACAGCTCAGGGCTTGCCTCATGCTTTTCAAGATATTTACCAAGCTAAATAGTTTATGAACTTTAGGAGGAGCAAATATTTTTTTGTTTCTGTTTTCTAAGCACTTGGTCCTCCGCCTCCTCCGCCTCCTTCCTCCCTTCCTGCTCACCGCCATTCGCCCGGCCCGCAGGGAAGTGAAGGGGAAGAGAAGTGGAGGGATGAAGGGAGGAGGAGGAGGAGGAGGAAGGAATGGCTGAAGGTGATCTGGTGGATCCAAACTCTCAACGCCCGTTGGCTTTTTCCTGAAATCGCGGGCTGGAGGCGAGAGCTGCAGCGAGGCGCCACTCAGAATACTGGATGCTCCCTCGCTCTGTCCGTCCCTCCCACATTCTCCAGGAATCGATAGTCGCAAATTAATCATTCTGCTCAGAGAGAGAGAGAGAGAGGGAGAGACAAAGAGAGAGAGAGGGAAAGAGAGAGAGCTTGATCACACCTTAAAAACAGTCCCATCTTCTGTTTCCCGCTGTTTGGTTTGTTCGGGAACGAGCGATCGCCGCTGCCGTGCCACGTTTGACGCTCTTCATGTCATCTCAGAAAGGAAGCACGTCTTCCTCACATAAAGCCGCGACATTGATCTTCTGAAGTGATCGTGACTGAATAAAGCTTCCAGCTGAGGGTCCAGCTGCAGATGTCCCTCTTGTGGGACGCATAAAAGGGTATATTGAAGTATTTGGGTGAAATTTAATGAAATGCAGTCAAAATTATGTGATGAAATATGCTTTAATGTAAGATGATAACTGTTCCAGGAGCAGTGCTTATAGATGTCAAACATTACTTTTTTTTTAAAGGCTTTTAATCCAGCAGATGTCATACATCGATAATAGGTTTGGTTCAATTTTTAGACCAATAATGGGAATATTGTTGTTCCCGCGGTGGTATTTTTCTTGCCGGGGCCTGATTGGACGAAGCTTGAGCAGATTTGCAGCTTCTTTTTCAAACAAATCCTCCACACACATTGAGGTTTTATTATTCGCTTCCATCTCGATCAGAGTCCAGATCTGCTGCCTGGTCAGACTCTGTTTTTTCTCATTTAAAATTGACCACTGAAACCAGTCCACAAGTTAACTACTGATTATTTGTGAAAGAAACTTGCTTGGCTGTGATTCTGAACTCCACTCATTGGGTGTGTTTTGCTGAAGATGCTTCACCTGCGTTGAAAGCGGTTCGGACGTCTGCAGGTTGAATCGTGACTTTCTTTTGTTCATATCTTGATAAAGGAAGGCAGCAAGACGCCAGTGAGGCTGGTGTCAAATGACAATCACACCTGAAAAGCAGAGATGAGTTCATACTGTGATGAAAAACTTGTTTTTGATTATTTTGAATTCAAGAATCTAAGTATACTTTAAGGTCAGTGACTCTATTTAGGAACTTACATTTTTCTTCCCATAACTCACAGTGGCAGGGGAACAAAGTGTTTCAGGACAATCGGATAGTTGTAGCTTCAGCAAAACATGTTAATAAAATGTCATTGTGTCATGACACCACATTAAACATTTCAGCTGTGCTGCACTATTAGCTTATCAATACAGACAAAACATCGTATTATTGAGGCAACTTTTGTGAGACTCTAGTGGTGACTCTGATGTTCATAGCATTTCTAAACGTCTCTGTGTTTTACAGAAGTGTGTTTTATTGTTCCTTTTATCCATTTGATTACAACATTTTCTAATCTGCAGTTTTCAGACTTTTATTGGTTTATTTTATCCAGTGATGTCAGTGTGTGTGTGTGTGTGTGTGTGTGTGTGTGTGTCCGTCCATCTGTGCAGGTGCATATGTTGCACAGGTGTTATCAATCATTTGTAAAGCACTTTGAATTATCGCCTGACAGGTGTTACATGTAGAGATATTGATCAGTGTAGAAAAAGGAAAAAAGAACCTTTCACAGAACTTTCATAATTCATAAGAACTTTCATAAGATCTAACATATATTATCATGTAATTATTTCATTAGATCTCATGTTTTTAGCTATTTTTCCACTCTGACTGTGGAAAAAAGCCACTAAAATCTTGAAATATTTAACAAAAGTTTGCCAGATCGTCCATTTTCTGAGCATTTCAATGACTTCCTCTCATCATCCTCTGAACTGACCGATAGGATCACGAAATGATTCAACCTGTGTTAGAGTGTGTTTATTGGAAACATTAAGAAAAATCAGTAAATCACATCAGGCACACAATGATGAACCTCCCCATCTGTTCATACGAAACAGGAACGAGCAACATTTGAACAAAGTCAATTCAAAATTCAGAGAATTTACTGTTTATGAATTTAAAAGTTTTATTTTTGATTAACAAATTGTGACGGAATGTGCCTGAATTAAATCAGTCCTGTGTTCGGGACCACGGCGAGAAGCAGTGGCTGTGATTCCGTCCACGTGAGCGACGACAGGGACGGCGCCGTGCAGGAAGCTGCTCGCCGCTCCGGTCTGCTGGCGTTCGTCCAGAGCGAGGATGTAGCCTTGTCATTGCCAATCTTTATGCCAAACTTCTCACTGTGACCGCAAACACAACCCCCCCCACCGTGCCCGCCCCTCCTCTGGCTCTGTCGCCGTCTCTGTCCGTCTGAATGTGTTGAAACCAAAGCGGCTTCGTTTGGCTGCAGAGGCGAGGAACTGGATGTGGGAGAAGTACTGAAAAGGAGGAGTTGGGAGGAAAAAGAGAGCAGGAGCAGTTGGGAGAGGGGGGGGGAAGAGGGACGGGACACGGGGAGGAGAGACGGAGGAAAACTGGGGAAGAGGAGCAGATGGAGAGACAAGCAGAAGTGATGCAGAAGTTTTAAAAAAAAAGAAAGAAAGAAAGGAAGGAAGGAAGAGCAGAGGAGGACGGGGAGCGGGAGACATGAGCCAAACAACATCTGCGAAGGAGGGAGAGGTAGCTGTGTGCGGGAGAGAGCTTTCCAAACAACATCTGTACTGAGATCAACATCTGTAATGAGACAGGGGAGCGAGGAGAGACGGAGAGGTGAACGACGGCGTCCGGCGATCCTTCAGAGCAGAACGGAGTGAGACGGACGCCACGGCCTCAGAAACACCGGCCCATCGCGACCGGCGACGCTTCTTTCATCTTGTTTACTCCTTTGCTGATTTGACGGAACGGGGGGGGGGGGGGGGGGGAGCAAAGCTGGAGCTTTCTGGGAAACATCATCCATCACCAGCCTCACTCACTGCCGCGGCCGCTCGTTCCATCCATCACGGTTAACGCCGAAGCTGCTGCAGCGACACAAACACTCCTACCTGCACGGCAGGACCGTGCTGCCATTGACTTCACTCCAATAGAAATTAAGTTTATGTGCAACAAAATGGTGTTTTGGGTGGAAATAGAACATTTAGGAGGACAAACAAATAGGAAAAACATTCAGAATAAGATTGTTCCCGATGCAGGAATCAACAGAGTGTAGTTTTACCCTCCATTTACTAGTTTTCCTGCTTAAATAAGAGAAATATGTTTGGAAAAGACATCGTCCAAATACCCATATTTGACTGTTTAATTAATAACTAAGTTCAGCAAAAGATAAATTCTATGTAAAAGTGTGAATTAATGTGAATAAACTGATCAGTCTTTCAATGCGAGAGTCCAGATATTGATCCATAACAGTTTCACCAGAGGCAGTTGATCCTGACTGGACTGAAGTGACGGTACTTGGGAAGTTTTTTGGACAGGAGTCGTCCCGCAGACAATGGTCTCAGACCATCAACTTAGAGAAAGGCAAAGTCGATGACAGAATGACAATTAGGTCCATTAGAGTACAGTACAGGGTGTGAATCCAAATGGTCCAATAAAACAAGCGAGCCTGACAGTTGAATCGTCAGCAGGAAGCAGCAGGCAGGCCGAGGAGCCGGAGACGGGATCAGTCCCAACAGACGGACCGAGGGGGACTGAGGGAAAGGGTCCACCGTGTCCCAGGGCGGCCGAGACCCAGGTGTCAGGACGGATTTATACTGAGGGACCAGAGAACCTCAGCGAGAGACATTCCCGTTTCCAGGTCTTAGACAGCTCTGAGCTGTTATGCTGCTGAAACTGCACGAATCACTTGAAAACTGATATAAAATGCAATGATGAAAAATATTGGCGAAACAAAAAAAGCATCTGCAGATCAAAAAAGACAGATCTGCACTGTGACTGAGCCTGTAGAGATACCAACGGTCATGATGAGACTTTACGAAAGAAGTGAACATGTCATTCGGGTGAGCAGTCAGTGGTCAACATTTACAAAGTATGGTCGCATCAAACTTGTGTAATCCCCTGGATCCTTAGTAATCTGCACCTACATCAGTATTAGAGCAACGTGAGCCTTTCTGGACCTGTTTGTTTTTTTTTCTGGGGAAATTAGCATGAAATCAACAATATCTTGTCAAACCTTAAAATCATTCAATGAAAAACTTACAAATGTACAAACAGCATTCAGCTGGCGGACCGTGGTATTTACGACTTCCTGGGCGCAGTGTGACCTGGTAATGGAGTGTTTATGGGCTTGTGCACGATCAGCACCGGTTGCTATGGACCTATATGAGCTTTCGCACAGCCGTTGCTATGCAGGGAAAGACGGCGAGCGGCTGAGCGAGTGAGTAAGAGAGAGAGAGAGAGAGAGAGAGAGAGAGAGAGAGAGAGCCAGAGGCCCATGCAGTGGATGAGTCATAGCGCACCCCCCCCCCCCCCCCACCCCCCACCCCCACCCCCTCCACGAGCCATCCCTCCCTCCCCTCACACTCATACCCCCTGCTTTCCTTCCACTGACTCAATGGGACCTCACACACACATACACACACACACTCAACACATAAACACACACGACTGGGCGTACAGAACCACACACACACACACACACACACACACACACACACAGCTCCTGGTGGTTTCTTACCAATCCTCTCAGTTGTAGCCGAACCTGTTAACATGTCTTCCCTGTGGATGACGACTAATGGCTCATATTCACATGCATTCTCTCTCACACACACACACACGTACACACACACTTGGTTGGGTGTGTGCAGTTGCGCCTGGATAAATGCACAACTGCACAGACACACACACACACACACCAACACCAACATTTGCAGCGAGCGTGTAGCAACACATGCAGGCACATGCAGAAATACATGGAGCGGAGTCCTCGGCTGCCCCAGTGCTTTGTGGGAAATCCGAGGTTCTCATCTGGTTGGAGCGGTCCTCTGAGCCCCCCTGAGTCCTCTGAGCAGCCGTGACAGGCAGCCAGGACTCGCTTCCACGCCGTGCCTGTGATTTCAGTCAGTCTCTCTCAGCGGTTGTGATTTTGTCGTGTTTTTTCTCGCGCGTGTCGATTCATCTGCAAGGAGGCGTCCAGTAACTGGATCCTGTCGGAACCCAGTTGTGTTATGCGAGCAACACGAAGCAAATAAAGCACAACGAGCAGAGGGAAACGCTGGGCAGTGAAACCAGTGGTGGTTTCTGTTTTCTGAGTTCGATGAATTTGGTCTCACTCCAGAATCTTCGTCCAGGCCCGTCTGTCCAAGGACTGGAGGCAAAAGCTGCACATTTGAAAGGTTGACGGTTCATTGAAAGGCAAAATGCAGTAGAGAACATGCAAACTTCCCATAATAAAACCTTTGACCTCAAAATTCCAGTCGAAATGCATTCCAAATGTTTGATTCTCTACTATTTTTCTTTGAAAAAAAACTGAAGTCTTCGTTCTGCATTGCTGTTTTCATACCTGAGCCGCTTCTTGAATTAAATGTTAATGATGCTAACAGCTACATGTTAGTGGATGGGAGATGCTAACAACTCCCATGTCAACATTATCACAAATACGGCTTCTGAAATAAACACAAGAACCCAAATAAAGACCATTCAGATGAAATGTGAAACATTTCTATTCAGCAAGTTTTTTGAATTCCAAACCCTGAATCAGTGATTTACTATGAAACAAAGCCGGATGATGTGAATTCACAACGAAGCCGTGAACAAAAGCCAGGTGAAGTTCCTCGTTTTGGTGAACACAAACAAAAATGAGGATGCTCGAAAGAATGGAGGAAGGATAAAGCGAGGGAACGAGAGAAAGAGAAGACCAGTGTTGCTGCAAGTATCTCGGTTATTTATAGTTTAAATGTCCTGGCTCTTTTTGCCTGAATTCATTGTCTGCCTCTCTCTTTCTCTCTCTCTCTCTCTCTCTCTCTCTCTCTCTCTCTCTCCTTCTCCCCCCTCTGGCCTCTGTCTCTCTCTTTCTCCCTCTGTGTTTCCCCCTATGCCGATCGTCCACGATCTCTCTCTCTCTCTTTCCTCCCCATCTTCATCCCTCCCTCCATTTTTCCTGTTTTTTTTTTCTTTTCCCCTGCCCTCCCTTCCCCTTCATCTCTCTGCTCTTTCATTAGATATTGGGTCAGTGCTCCCTGCTCGACTCCCCCCCCCTCCTCCGTCACCCCCCACCCCCCTCCCTCCCTCCCCCCCTCCCCCCACTGATGCTGCTCGCTGGTGTGCAGTTTCTTTAGTAATGTTACGCAACGGCCATCACAGACACACTGGGGGGCATGGGAGGGCGGTGGAGGGGGGGGGGGTGAGCGAGAGGCAGAGATTTGGATGGGAGAGAAAGACAGCGGATGGATGGAAGGCGTGATGCAGGGAGAAAGCGAGACGGGGGAGAGCGAGGGCGAGAGCGCTGCCACTCATTGGTCACTGACCCACTATCTCGCCCGGTCTTGTGGTCCTGTCAGACCCTCACAAGCTACTGGCTGATCCTGACCCATTTACGAACGTGTTTTCCACTGGAGCACGGCTGAATTTTAATGTGCCGTAATTATGATTAGAGAACAGCTTTTCCATTCAACTTTCTCAGCCCAGCATTTAGAAATCAAACCAAAAACAATACGGAAATATCTGAGTCTAAATTTACCGGTGGTGTTCAGCCCACTCATAACACTCGCGTTTTAATTGTGCTGCAGCAGCTGGCGCAGAGTCCCCTGCAAGCGCTGAAAATAAGGCCTCGCTTTTAATCATTTATCACGCCAATAGGTCACTGCGTTTAATTTGCATCAGCTTTTTAAGGAAGGGAATATTTTAGGAGGAAACCAATGATTTTTCTGTCCTGAAAAAAGATTATGCAAAGATGTGAGGATGACTCAAGACTTCGCTATGAATCTTTTTTTCTGTTTCAAATGATAGAACTTGAACACCATCGTTCAGCTTTCTTTGTAACATGTAGCTTTCATTGTGGTTTCTCGGTTTCTGTTGTTATTAGTAACATCAGGAGTAGAAGTATAAATTCCAGCACCTGAAAAGTCTATACAGTATCTGTATGGTGCTGCTTTGGGGCTCTGCAGACAGCAAACATTGAGGCAGAAGTGCAGAATGGGAGCGAATCCGGCAGACATGCGAACAGCTGTTCCCTCATTCATCAGTCGGCTTCGCCGAGATGCTATCAAGCTCCAGGACTTCCTCAGATCTCGTCCATTAGCGACGGCCCTCCGTCCCCACGTCGTCCGTTCCCTCTGCCGCCTGGTTCCGCTCCCGTTCTCTCCGTCAGCTGATCGTGTGGGAGGCGGAGGAAAACACTGGAGAAAGTTTCACTAAACAAAACTAGGATAGAGCAGTGGAGGGACCGGCGGGACCGCCGGGGGATTTCTGAAAAGGGGGACAGTGCGCTTGTTTGCAGGTGGTTGATGTTACTCCCCAATTAAAGCATGAATTGTTTATTAACTTGGTCTCATTGTTTGACCCTTTTCTGAGCGCCGTCGGCAAAAAGCACGCCGGCGGTTCGTCTGCTTGCTCACAGTAAATGAGGGTTTGGATTCTTTCACACTTTCTTTTTGTGACGATTTTCTGAACTTGTTGAATGACTTTTTCAGACAAACATTGAACGTTCACCTGAAATGTGAGGAGCACACATTGTTCTTCCATTTGTTTGCCCTGCATTTGGCTTTTAAAGCTCTGTTTAATGTTAATTCCGCTGCTGCTTGCACAAGGATTGGGTTTGATTTTTGTACATGCTGACATTACTTACATCTAATAAAAGTCTTTGTGCATAAAATGAGTACAAACTTGATGGGAGTTGATTTTCTAATACAACGATCAGTCCGTTTAGTGTCTCTATGTCTAACAGATTCACAAAATATCACACAGTATCCATTTTGGAAGTTTGCCTTCGTGAATATGAAAGGTCAAGTGTGTTCCAGATCGTGCAAAATTCTGGGTTTAGTGTTGAATTTTTTCCCAATTGATTCATATACAATGCCTAATGTGGTTAACTCCATCTGGAAACACTTGCAGTGTTTATGATTACTTCAGTGTCACTGTGTTTGAAACGTAGGAGCAAACTTGCTTGCCTTGCTCAGAGGCATTTCCTGTCCTGGCTCCCCGCGGCTTTTGTTTGTGGATTTATTATAGGCTCGTTTCTGTGCTGCACATCTAACTTTGACTTTGTGACTGATTAACTCCAAATTTATCTTCAGTAATGACTTTATCCACCATGTTCAACTCGACATCTCTTCGCTTCATTTAATCACTCCATGATAGAGGGAAACTTCTGTGTGTTCTCACTCATGTCTTTCTTCATGAATCACTTTGAAAATCGACGCAAAAGTGAAACTACAATCTGTGTTCGCATAAAAATCAGCACGTTTTGTGTAGCATCTTAGTAAATCAGAGTAAATCTTCAGTCTCTGTTCTCACTGAACATTACTTTCTGCTGTATTTCTGGTTTCAACAACTCAGCGTTGACGCGAAAGCGTTGCATTTTCACGTAGCGGTGTGAACGGGCGTCTGCTCCATTAATGTTGCAGCGTCACTCTGTTCCCGGTCTGATGTGTTTTGTACGGATGTTCTGGTGAGTTTCACTCTGCCTCTTTGTGTCGGTGGAGGAGCGCAGCTCCTAATTGTGGCTCCGCTTTCACCACTCGTTCCTCATTTCACACCCTTAAATCCTTGAATGTCTGTGCCTGTTTCTGAGGGGGGGGGGGGGGGGGGGATAGCGCGGTAGGTTAATGCGTTCTGAAAATCTGTGGCTCTTGTTCAAGGCAAGCAGGCACTCACCAAGTTGTAACACTCTTGTTCTGAGAGTGCTACACGCCTGTGACACAGTACAAGTTCTGCTTTTAACAACTGAATTGCAGCCACTCTGCAGCTCTGTCCCTCCTGAAAAAAAAAAAAAAAGTTTCTGGTTTTTAAGCTCTTGGAAATTGTGCGAATGTGTCCGGTTAAAAAAAAAAAAAGAAGAGAGATTGTGCGATGCATAATTAAAGGAGATGTCGCATTAAGAGATGTCAGCAGCGGGAGAACCTGCTGCCTGAACACTCTGGGTTTCTGTCTTCTTACCTGCATTTTACTTACCGAACTTTAACCACATACTGAATTGAATTACTGAACGAAAGACTGACAATCCTTTTTGATGTCTAGGCTTTTACAGCTTCAGTTTTTTCATATGCATTTCTGAGATTTCTGCAAAAATCTAGAAGTGAATGTAAAAGATGGAGCCTGGTCCAGCTGGTTCTCTCTCCAGAGAGCAGAATCCATCTGCAGCCACTTGTCGTGATGAGTTAACAACACTTTCATGTTAGTAACATCTCCCACCTTCGAAATAGCGTTTCAGGACTCCAGACCGGTCTGGTCTCATGACCACATCGAGGTCTTGGTCTGGGTTCAGCCTGGGGTCAGTTGGTCTGAACTACAGTAAAACTTCAATCTATTTGGTTAACTTGGTTTTTCTCAGTGCTGCTGATTCTGGTCGCCCGACAATGACCACAGAAGAGGGAGCAGCTGTTTGAATTCAAGACTCCAGGAGTTTATCTTTGCTCAAACCCGAATAACCAAATATTCAAATTAACAAAGTCTAATTACTGAGGCCAAAAGACAGGAGCGCAGACTGAAACACAAGAGAACCTCCACACAGAAACCAAAACAGACCGGAGACACTCAGTGTTATACCACAGCCACCAGGTGAAGACCATCACACACACACACACACACACACACACACTCAGTCAGTCACACTCAGTCACAGGTGGAACACATCAGGGAAAGGCAATCAGGCACGAGGAGGGGAAGTCAGGGAGTCTGGAACCAGAGACAGCGGCTCTGTTCAGAAGTGTTTTTGTTTCAGAAAAGTTTTGTGTTTACACAGCAACACCAGAAACGCTGAGCTGATGTAGTTTGCATGTCCGGCCACAAGTTGGCGCCATTAACATTTGTATGGAGAGATGAGGAACTTGTTACTATTAGGGATGAATCTCAGCTACAAAACTACCGGTCTAGAGAAGTGGAGTGGGAGTCCTGCCAGTCTGGAGGCCGCCATGTTTCTTTGTTGTCCATGGCACGATAGATAGATAGAGCATGATATAGCAGAACTATTGACCACAGCAGTGGTAAACTACACATCCGCAAACCCTCGAAACAAACCCTACATGGACTCAGTTGGACAAAAAATGTGACCAGCTGGTTCTGGTCGTTCCCTCCACCACACTTCCGGTGTTCGGCCAAATTCCAGTGGACCAGCCGTTCGCTGCTCTCCGGATTGCGCCGCAGGACGACTCACCGCTCCATTTCAACATCTGACGGATATAAAAAGAGAAGAAGAAAGATATGAAAGCAGGGCAGGAGCAAACCCCAGCAGCTCCCTCTTCTGTCGCGGCCACACATCAGACCCATTTGTGTGTTGTGTGTGCACATGTGCATGCCCGCTGATAGGGAAAGTAATTGCTTACTCTAAATTAGTTAGAGCAAATAGGGTGAGAATCTAATTCCACATTTATTACAATTATCTTTAATAGGTCTCTCTATTGTGGAACGTGTTCTGAAATTGTGTGGAAATGAATTGGGCTGTCCGGGTTCAAAGATTAAAATGAAATAAAGCTCACAATGAAATCATTTAATGAAGTGAGAGCTTTTTTTTTTTCCTCGCTCATTTCCCCGTTCTCTGCCTCGTGGAGCGAAACAATCAAAGTTCGAGTCCCAAAATGGGGGGAAAAAAAGGAAAAGCGGAGCTCATTTTTGGACGTTGCGTTTATTGCGTCCATTATGTTGAATGCGTTTCTTTTTTCCAAAGCTTTCCCACGTAGCTGAGCCAATAAAACTGAACTCAGACCTGAACAAATGCAGCATGTCTGAAAGCATGTCTGACACAGTTTAACCTCTGAAATGTAATGAGGCCTCCGGTTTGTTCAGGACGCTCTTCAAGTGTTTCCTCTCGCTTCTCAGCCTTTCCTTGTGGCTCTAGGAGCCACCTGCATCATATTCAGCGTTTTTGCCATTTCTGTGTGAACCGACATCCTTCACAAAATATTGGCATGAAAATGAAAAACTTTCCTGAAAGCAAAATGCAAAAAATTGACGTTTTTACTTGAAACATTTTTGTGCAAACAGGGCTTCAGATGGATTTTAACTGAAAGAAAAATTTCAGGAGTAAAATGGCATAACATCTAGAATGCAGAGCAAATCTGTGAAACTTTGTGTTTGTTCCTCCAGATTCGTTGTGGAAAATCAAAGATGGGACTAAAGGAAAAGGGTTGGGATCCACTGACTAAAATATGCCATTTAGTCTTCAATATTTATATTACAATGTTCAAAGCTATTACAGAAATATTTGTTTTTCAATCTTCTAGCTGTGTGAGTTTCACTGTGAGCAACTTTTAAATGTAGAAAGTTTCATATCTGATGAAATTTACCTGTGCTGACTGAAATCTTGTGATTTTACAGGACAAAGTTTACAATCAAGCCGAGATCAGACTTTCTCTTTTGTTGCAAACTTTACTCTGTGGTGCAGTTTTTGAAATGCAATGACTGCTTCAAAGTGTATCTTCATGTATTTTTTGCTCATAGATTCAGTAAACAGTCATTGTGGTTCTTCTGTGAGGACATAATCAGGAATTGTGCAGATGGCACGATGAAATGTTTATTAAAAGCACGAAAGAAGAAGCTGAGTGTTCCTGTGTGAATTAGGAGGATGGGAAATTTCTGTGCACTGATCTGGTCGTCCAGCGAAGTGATCTGTTCGCTCCGTCTGCAGCGCAGCACCTCCAGCTCTCTGATGTTCCTCCACCTTTACAGCAGAGGGGTTACTTTCATGGAACTCCAGCGTGCAGACGGAGTTGTCATTAGCATGAGGGAAACATTAGCATAGCGGTTCAGAGGAGGCCGCTTCCACTTCACAGCCGCATTTTTCTGCAGGTTACCGTGTTAATGCCTCATAATAGACGACTGTTATTGTTTCGAGGAACTACATTAACTTATCCTCGTCGGCCAGGAGGTCGCTCGATTCGCAGGCTCCTGATTGGCCCGTGGCAGCGAGGAGGGCGGGGTCGGCGGGGTCTCCTTTTATTGGTATAAATCATCCTCCTCTCGCTGTGAGCGTTAAGTGAGTGGACCTGACCCCCGAGGTGCAGAATGATAGTGTCTGTTCCATGTTGAAGCAGAATGTATAATTTAAAGGTGGCAATTTGAAAGAGCGACACTTCATTATGACGACTGTCTCGTCTCGGAGAGGGAGGAGGAGGAGGAGGAGGCTCTCATGTTAAAGAGGGAAAAAAATGACTTGTTGACGATTGAAGTGTTGCGGCGGTTCGTACAAACATTTCTGTAAAACTGTGAAATAGTAAAAGTAAGACGTCAAGATCATTTTAAGCTTTCAAATTCATGATGTTATTATTTAAAAAAAAGAATAATGGTTTCACCCTTCACTCCGTCTCAAAAGTAAAAGGTGTGAAATGAAGGATTTCTGAAACATCAGACGGATCCATCGGGGCCGCCGCTCCAGTTTCCTGTTTTACCATAAACCTCGGTGTTTAACGGCGAACCACGCATGAAGGGCAAACATTAAACAGGTGTAAAGCAGATTTTTTTTTTTTTCTTACACAGATTTGTCTTGCTCATATACGGGAGCACTTTATTGGGCGTATCTCGAGCTCACACCTCCCGGTTCAGATGTTCGGCCGTAAAAACGGACTTTAACGATGCCCATAAATTCTCTGCAACACTTCTGGCCCCGATGCAAAAAAGGTTGATTAAATTATAACAGTTGCGATTGTGTGGTATCGGACTGCATCGTCGTCAGAGGTGCGGACGTGGAATATCGTACGCTAAAGTCAAAAACGCTCCGGTTTCTCCAGCCCTGGCTGAGCTGGATCGGTTCGCGGTCTTCAGGGACACGAGCGTTCGACAGACAGAGCGAGAGATGGAGACAGAAAGGACGGGAAAATGCAATTCCAGATTACATGTGCTCGTGGTGCAGCGTGGGTGGGCATGTGTTGGAGCGAGGGAGGGAGCGTGTGAACGGAGAAAGAGAGAGAGAGAGAGAGGACGCCACCGAGCTGCTGCACAGCAGCGACTGCGTGATTTGATGTTTCAGACTTATTTGGAGACACTCACGTAAAGACAACAGCGCGAATCCAGAGCTGTAAACTGAGAACAAACACAGAAACCACTCATTTTCTTGACGTTGCAGGAGCAATGGGGCTTGTAGCTTCACCTAGCAACAACAGCAGACACCATTTTGAATATTTTATCATACTGTAGGTACACATATGTATTTATACGGAGGAAAAAAAGTCATCATTCATTTGTTCATCATCTTGTGTGAATGTAAAGACTCCTCCACAGCTGCTCATGCTAACGTCTCAAACAACAGCCGGTGTTTCCAGAGTCCAGGGCACCGGGAGGGAACCGGGTTCAGACAGCGGCTTCCAGCAGGTAACCGGCTGATGTCGGTCTTTATTCGGCCCGTTGATACGGAGAAACGCGGACGACACACTTACTGCGATGTGCCGAGTCATTGACCCAGTTTTCACGGGAAAAGAGGGCAACGACTGAACGAACCTGCCTGGAATGTGTGTCACTGCACCTGTCGTAGAAGGGATCACTCCGGTGTTGCTCTCTTCTCGTGTTTCTGTCAAATCTGAACGTTTGGATTCTCGTGTAGTTTGCAGAACTGAAAACCTTCACAGCGTTCTCCTCTTCCTTCTGTTCAGCAACAAAAAACTTTTGTTTCTCTCTTAAGGCCTGATTCTCTGAGATCCAATCGGGAATTGAATCTTCTCTCAGGTTTTGTGCGTTTAGGTGTTAAATATCATTCTAGTCAATCTGAGTTTTAACTGTTTTTGATAAGTTTTCTAAAACATTCTCTGAAATGTGGCTCCATTTACGAAGCAAGACCGAACTTTCAGCTCTCCTTCAAACACTGCAAATGTCACTTTCTTTATGCTTCCAATCATCTGACGCTTTGAAATCAACTTTCGGTAATGAATCCACCACAGGGTGCGGCTCTGCATTAGCACCCTGGAAAAATAGCAAGATGAAAGGCAGAAAGAGGAGGAACAGCAAGAGAAAGAGGAACCTGTTTGTACCTGGAAGCATCAACGGTCCGGACAGAAATACTGACGTTAATAAGACCGAAGGCTCTGGACGAGCTGTAAATGTGCTCAGTTTTGAAAATAAATGAGTCTTAATCCTGCTTTACAGGATTTGGGACACAAAATACTTTCAGACATCTTAAGTCCACTGATGGCTCTCACCATTTTCCTGCAGCTTGAAAGGAAAACTGGGACGACGACAGTGTCACTCGATGCATGCTGAAGGTACAACACTAGATATTTAACTAGAAAGTGGAATCGTAGCCATGCATCGTCTCGCCTGTCCGTCTGACCTGTTTCAGTTGCTTTGAGAGGTCGTTAAACTGCCACAGGTTCACGTCTCGTTCACAAAAACAGCGACGTTCTGAACGAAGAAAACAGAAACCCTGGAAACGATCCAGTTTTCACGTTGGTCCACTAGTGGGCGCTGCAGTTTGACTCTGTTATGAAAACACGCGCATGCAGTAGCACAAGCTCCTTGCTAAACCTGATCAGAAGGGTTGAAATGTAACCCACTTCCTTCCAAAAGTGTTTTAGTTCCTGTCTGCTGGAGGTCACGGCGCTGAGACCTGCTTCGCGTGTGTTGGAGGGCGAATCGCGCCACCCGAAAGGTCTTCACACGTCAACACGTTGTTTCTGCGCTGCCGGCCCTCCCGAGTCCACGCCGCACGTCCCGCACACCTCTGGCTTCGTAGCGCCGCCGCGTTTTACACAACAAACCAGCGCAGGGTGTAAAGCAGGAAGAAGGAGCGGGAAACACACCCGTCGCATTGACACACTCCGCTCTCCAATCCAGCAGAATTTCCAACACGCCGCTCGGTTCACGCTGAAATTACGAAATGATGAAAGCCTTTTCATTTTTTTTTTTTTTTTTTTGCAGGCTGCTGAAAGGTTTCCGCGCCGCTTCCTCGTGAAATATCGTCTTTAAAGTATCTATCAAAGTCTACCTGATGAAAAACACTTTGTTCGTCTGAGTGTTTGCTGAGGGGTATTAAAGATATGTAAATATGAAAAAAGACTGCTGTTGGAGGCCTGTCATCAGGATTTCTCAGCCATTCTTTTTTTTTTTCACTTTTATGCGTCGAGCTTTGGTGTAAAATTGTTCTTTTCTCTTTTGTCTTGATGAAAATGCTGAATGTTTAGCATGAAGCGAAGGATGAACGGGAGAGGCGAGACTGGCGCTACTGTGTGTGTGTGTGTGTGTGTGTAACCGATGCCCATTTGAAAGCCGGGCACAAGTCTTTCGTCCTTCAATCGCCAATTAACAAGGGCCCATTTAATTGCAGTGGTTTGGGAGGGCATACAATTACCACTGGAGCTGAACCAAGCGAAAACACACACACACACACACACACACACACACACACTCACACACACACACACACACACACACAATCCCCCTTAATGAGAGGCACTATCAGCTCTCCTTTCTTCCTCTCTATCATTTGCATTTTGCTAACTTTCTTCTCGCCTCCTCCTCCTCCTCCTCCTCCTCCTCCTCCTCCTCCTCCTCCTCCTCTTCCCACCTGCACTTTTGAGGCGTTTAAATTAAACTCCTCCCCTCCACCTCTCCCTCCTGTTTGTGGCCTCCTGTTGTTGCCCGATGTGCCGGGGCGTCCGTGCAGACGCAGAGTCACTGTAGCCACATGAGTTTAATAAACCCTCTCGTGTCTCTTCTTGCTTGTTTCTCTCGCAGGTTCCTTTAAAGGCATGTGTAAGCAGATAGATCACTTCCCAGAGGACGCCGACTATGAGGCGGATGCTTCCGAGTACTTCCTACGTGAGTCTTCTCAATATTTACATCTTCATCCATTTGTTACATTAGTATTGTATTTCAGATCAGGCTTTGAAATCACTTCTCTGATGAAATTATCTAAATCCTACTAGCAGGCTTGTGCTTTCTATCTGCACTGATGAAACATTTGTCTTCATCTCTTTGATGTGATTTTAAACAGTGTAGAAACGAACATCGAAGAGACACCACAACAAATCATTAGATTTTTGGTATTGAACCATGATTTATGTTGAATTTCTGAAAGATTCAAGCAGAATTTGTCTTTACTGTTGGTATGCTGGGGTGTGGAGGTCATGCACAGGTGTGAATAATGAAAAACTGCTGAATAATCTGGACCCAAACAGACCAAGGGAATCCACATATGCTTTTCATTTTACACTATATGATCGCACTGAGATTTTTTAATGCATCACATAAATGCTCAATGTGCCTTTCTGATATATTATACCATTTTCTTATTCTGAAATCCCTAAAGAATGCCTCTAAGAAAGGCTACCAACCACCTCTCAAGCCCTAAATTTGCCAAAATATCACTGATGGACACTCTGACCAACATACAACAGCAGAAACCTTCTTCTCAGGCTTTCTGCTAGAAAAGTGTGTTTTCTTTGATTCTGGTGAATTCTGACAGCCTCGGAATCAGCGGTTCTGAAAGCACTGACCTATATTTCATGACTTGAGCAACACGGCTGTGAGCCGAGCCGGATGCCCTCAGGTGAATCTACCTGCCGCGAGCTCACAACTGCTGCTAAACACCAGAAAGAGCCCAAACAGGAGCGACTGTCATTGATCAAACCAATAATCTGCAGCTAAATGACGAGTGTGTGTGCTGCTTGCAGCCTGCAGAGACGTTCTGCGTCTGTGCTACATTCCAGATTTAGTCAGAAAGCAGAACGGAGCCTCTAGAATATGGGTCTTGATCTTCTTGTTCCTTCCACTGATGGAAGCTCTCACAGTAAGGGTCTGCACAGTTCTGTCCTTCAGAGTGAGGCTCCTGTTTACGGGATGTTTTCAAATGAAAACTTTGCAGTTTTGGAGGCTCGGAATCACTGAAAACGCAACTTTTTAGAAACGCTCCGTCTCCATGCGATCAGTTTCACTTTCGGAACCGTTTTCAAGAAGTTGCGTTTTCAGTTGCCGTGTGAATGAAGAGCCTGGATTGCAGGTTTCTAACGTCCAGCATGAATGAGCCTTCAGTCGTTCAAAACATCTGAAAGGAAAGTTTGTGGAAATGAGAAGAAGCAGGAGAAAAGTCAAGGTGTGGTAAAGGAAAATGAAAAGACCCGGGGTGGGGAAGGTCAGTACAGCCCCGGAGAGGCGGGAGAAGAGAGGAGGTGAAAGAGGACGAGAAGAAGGGGTCTGCGGATAAGAACTGAGGGAAGGTTGGGGAGGTGAAGGACAAGGAGGAGGGAACCAGCGCAGCGCTGTCGCTCTCCCAGCGGCTTGCCAATTAGGACACTTTCCTCTATAAATACTCCGGGCTCTGCTAAGTGGGTCACACCTCTTCCTCTCCTCCTTCCCTCCATCCATCCATCCCTTGCCTCCTCCCTCCTCTTGCTCTCCATCCATCTGTCTGTCCATCTCCGCCGAGGCCCTGGCGCCGGTCTGACAGCTGGTGGATGGAGGCTGTGGGTGAAGCGGGAGACGGCGGGGGACCGGGAGGGACCGGGGGGAACCGAGGGGGAACCGGGGGGGGCCGGGGGGGGCCGGGGCCAGGGAGGGAGCTGGAGTCGATGTCAGGTCTGCTCCCAAGAGCTGATCTGGAAAGTTTGAGAAAGTTTGAAGCCACTGCGGGCAGAAAACTGACTAACTGTGTGGAGAAGCGGATTGTTTGGAGGCTGCAGGAGTTTCCAGATGTTTGTCAGACTTTCCCAGAGTTTTTCTGACATTTGAGGGGAGAGCGATGTCTGAAACAGTCCTATTCATAAAAAATAATGACGACTCAAATCTGGATCGGGGATGACTACATAGTTTAAATCCTAACAAATCTTTTTCGAGAAAACTGAAAGGTCGACGTCAGTGTCTGCATTAGCCTGTGTAATGTAATTCAGCTGACTGAGGTGTGTGGAAGGAAACGTAAAACAACATTAAAATGATAGAAACAACAAGACTTTTGAAAATTAAAGAGCAATTAAAAGACAAAATGCAATTAAAGCAGGAGAATAAATAGATATTCTAAAATGAAGCTAACAAAAATGCAGTTTGCGCTTTTCACTTACTGAAATCTTCCTGATCAATAATATCCCGTCTGCAGAGAACCCCCAGACGTCACCCTGTTCACGCCTTCATAAACGGACTCACTCCACGCACTTTTCAAAATAAATACAATCTGTTGTTTAAAGGAAAGTCTGTGCAAATACCAACGTTTGAATTCCTGATATGTCCAACAAATCCTACATACAGATTGCATTCCTAAAGAAAAGTATGAAATGCCACCCATTCAGTATATTGAAAATAGGTTTTGAATTGCACTTCATCGTCATCTTGTACTGAAATATCTGAAAAGCATTTAAACTGTAATATGAATCACTGTCATCCTTTTCTACTCAAGGCAGTTATTTTTCCGTACCGTATATTATCTTTACCTAGTATTCATTATATTTCTCTCTGCTGAACCCCAAACTGATGGACTGAGCGCCTAGCATAGCAGCTGCCTCTGCTGTGTGAATGAGTGTGTGAATGGATGAATGTGACTGAATGGTGCAAAAGCTCAAAATAAGTGAAATCCATTTATTTATATTTTTTATGGAGGACAGCCTGGTGTATTTGTCACGATCTAAATGCCCCTTTACTTGTCCTAGATGCTGTTGACTTGTATTTAGTGGTTTAGCAGCGATAGAGGAACGCTTTGTCAATATCTACACTGAAAACACGTCACAACGTCACCAGCTTCATTTAAACTCCCGGATTCGAGTCCAGACTGCAAGCAGCGTGTTTCAGAAACTGATCAGAAAGAGCAACGCTCCATCTCTTTCACGGTTTCCTGCTAATTGTTCATAATTCACAGCAGCTGGGCTGGTGAGGATTTACAGGACTGTGGATGACGAGAACAAATAAACCTCCAGCCTCCAGCATCGGTGTACTGACACATGTAAACCGTTTGATTAAACAGAAAGAAGAAGCAGTGAAGGGTTTAGGCTGCCTGAACTCTACTTCAGACAGTTTGCTCCTCATTTACATCTGTATGCTGCTGGACCAGCTGTTAATGAGAAATTCAACAAAGAGAACTTTTAGAGGAGATCAGCGAAGTCGCTGTTTGGATGTCGGCTCTGTAATCGTGTGTGACTGTGAGCGCGGCGCTCAGCTTGTCCTCCTGCTCTTTGTCTGTTTGTTTTCCGAGCGAGCCTTTTAAAGACGTGGGGATTTCATTAGCGCGGCGACTCCTCGCGCCCCTCTCTTTTGGTTTCCTGTAATCTCCGCTGATACGGTAATCAAAGCCCATTCTGCCGCTGCAAGTCGCTCTGAGTAACACTGTCAGCTAAATTACCGCAATAACAATGTAAAGTGTGGATGATGACACATTCTGACAGATGGAGGTGATGCAACGTCTGTTTATCAAAGCCGGGCTTTCTTTCTCCATTAATCCGCTCGGCATCCCCGTTCCCACCTGGAAGCTTGGCGGCGTGGAGCCTCGGCGCCACGCCGCCGGTCTGCGGGACAGTTCCAGTGGGCCGGAGCCTCGCTAAACGGCCTCCGTCAAATGGGAGAGAAATTAGTTGACAAGAACTGGAGGAATTCTTCTGGCTTCGGTGATTCCCGGTCTCTGGGCATCACCTTGAATTTCCATCACTCCCCGCATGCCGTCAGATGTGGAGGATTATGGGATGGATCAGGATTGCTCGGAGCACGGTCTCGTCCGGCTTTTCATCGACTTTAAACATATATTCTCTTGATTCAGGCTCAATTTTCTGTGTAGTTACTGGAATATTTTCAAGGTCAGACTGAATAGACTCGATGAATGTCCCGTTGACATGAGCAGAACTCTGAAGCCTGATTTAAACTCCGGATGCAAACGATGTGCCAAATCCTTCCAACCTTCTAACTTAAATTCCCTCGGACCGTCTCTGTCTCCACGACGAAGGCGTTGCGCCTGGACTCCTTTTTTTATAACCGAGCTTCTCGCACGTGCGCAGAACTACGAAGTTGGACTTTAATGAGCATGTGTGGCACGAGCGTCTAGCGAAGTCCTGTTTCCTATAAGTTCTGTTTTCACTGATTCCAAATGCCCGGCGTAGCTCGGACATGGCTGTTTATGTAGTGAAACCACACACACTGGCACAGCAATACACTGCAGACATTAACTATGGCAAATACACGAGTCGGAACTCTAAAACCACCAAGTCCCAGGAGAATAAGGACTGGGAGTCTTGTCAAAAAGTTTTCAAGAAGTTGTGTTTTCAGTGGCTCTGAGCATCGCTGCAGTCTGAACAGACACTCAAAACGCAACATGTCTTCCATTTTCACTTGAAAATGGCCTGAATCTGCTTATTCTGTTCATAATATTGGTTTAAGATCAGGCCAAAGACAGAAGTGGAAGATGGACTCAATACCACAACATGAGCAGCTTTGCATGCAGCGCAGCAGCTACGTCTGGTTGGTATCGTTAGCCTGAGAGTGAAGAAGCACACCAGCTTTTCAGTTTAGCTCAGGAAATCCATTTCCTAAAATGAAGACGGCTCCGTAACTCATTTGTAGAGGAGATTGACGGAAATGTCACATTTCATGGACTCTGCTCCCGTTTGGACCACATGCACGGAGCGAGACAGTAGTAGACCCACATTAAATAGAGCATGGAAGTCATCATTCATTTTGGATGCTTTACACACTGACTCTCTTCTATTCTCTCTCTCTCTCTCTCTCTCTCTCTCTCTTTCCCCAAGGGCCTTTTCGATCTCTCTCCCTCAGCCGCTCGCTCTCTGAGCTGTCTCACCCGCCTCCCCCGTTCCCCTAACCCTCCTCTCGCCGGCTGAATTTGTACATGTGGTTATGTAAGAGCGAGCAGTCAGCCTTCGTCCTGCAGCAGTTGTACTATCAGAGAGAGAGAGAGAGAGAGAGAGAGAGAGAGAGAGAGACACCACCCAAAGCCAGTATAGCACAATACAGAGATCAGATGCTGAACCATTTACCTTCCTGATGTAAGAACAGAGCTCTCACTGTAGCCGTCTGAATGATGAGTCCTGTTTCCTATTATTTGGAAGGATAATTAGTCCAGAACTAACGTGTTTGTTTAAGGTCTATTTGACGTTGGAAGCAGGTTTCCTCACTCCCAGCATTCCCCTCACCTAGAGCCAGCAGCTCCTGGGAAAACGGAGAATATCCAAGGTTGTGATGGTGACCTCTGCCTGACGGCGTCAGACGTTCCTCATATTTACTGCGTTGTCTGTTCATCTTGTTGTGGAGTAGATTACGGTGTTGTTGGGATTTATTCGAGCGTGTCTCGCAAAGGGTTGAATGTTACGACTTACAGCAGTTTGTAAAGAGTTCATGTAAATTCTGAGGAAGAATTTCAGGTAGAACTACTTCAAGTCTGTGTGTGCGTGTGTGTGTGTGTGTGAGTGTGTGTGTGTGTGTGTGTGTGTGTGTGTGTGTGTGTGTGTGTGTGTGTGTGTGTGTGTGTGTGTGTGCGAGAGAGAGAGTGTGTGAAGTACCTGTGTGCATTGTGTCATGCATGGAGCCAATGAATGGGATTAGATATGGCCAACAGCTCAGCGCTGGCCCTAACTGGCTTGAGCAAGGCACACACACACACAGACACACACACACACACAGACACACACACACACACACACACACACACACACACACTGGTATGCATGCATTCACACCAAATCATCCGAGTGTAAAAGAAAGCACCATTAATGATGATGAATGTTTTTATTGCATTCTTCAGGTTTTGACCGTATTGTGAGGAGTTACATTTCATGCATGAGCACCAAACACTGCTCTGCCAAAGGTCTGAGAATATAGACTCATGAGGAAGCAGGTCTAACAGTGGGACACACTGAGGATCACTTCTGAAAATATAAATCAATCAATAAATGCCATTAACGAGTAAAGCGAAAAGTACGTTTTTACACAGGTTGTCGGTGATATTATTAGAATAGTTTCTAATTCTTGACGTTACTCTCATGAATTTAACACATTGGAACAGTCCTCTGATAGATTTCTGGCTCCGACACAGATGGAAATGCAGCACACACACACACACACACACACACACACACACACTGATTCCTGTTTGAGGTGGAAGCTGCGCACAATCCTGCTGCTGCTATAATTAGAAAGCTGGATGCCCGTACATAATGCTAATACCGGGGACGGGGATGCTAGGAGACACGTGACGTCACGCCGTGAGGACATCGCCGCGCTCGCCGACGTCACCGCTGCTATTTCCAGACAGCCGGAGACTTGTGACATGGAGGCAGATCACGATTTACATGAGTAATACGCCATGATAACCACTGGCAGGCGGCGCAGGCTCCCCCAATGCGAGTGTGTGTGTGTGTGTGTGTGTGTGTGTGTGTGTGTGTGTGTGTGCTGCATTAATACGAAAATACACCCACACTCAGGCGGGCACGTGCAAACACATCTGCTGGTGCGTTCACTCTCCATCTTTTCTTCCTTTTGAACGAAGATGAGTTTGTTTTCTCAAAGCGATTCCACCGGTGATGCTCGCACGGACACACACACACACACACACACACACACACACACACACACACACACACACGCACAGAGGCAGATAGCTATTCCCCTGTAGCAGTTTTGCTGAGTTCCCACTACCACATGTTCTTTGCTGCTGGGCTCTCCCACGTGGGCGAAGAGTGTGTGTGTGAGTGTGTGTGTGTGTGTGTGTGTGTGTGTGTGTGTGTGTGTGTGTCTGTGTGTGTGTGTGTGTGTGTGTGTGTTAGAAGTTAGATGAACGTGTGTGGGAGACAGAGCGAGCGAGCAGATTGTTCCTGTGCAGTGTGTATGGGAAACACCCCACTTTGGAGAGTGAGCAAGTGAGTAGGTGGTAGGCTGATCGATGAGTGTGTTCACTTTGTAGCTTGTTGAGCTGCGGTGCGTGTGTGTGTGTGTGTGTGTGTGTGTGTGTGTGTGTGTGTGTGTGTGTGTGTGTGTGTGTGTGTGTGTGTGTGTGTGTGTGTGTGTGTGTGTGTGTGTGTGTGTGTGTGTGAACCCAGGGAGCTCCCATGGTGGTGTCCACCCCCGCCTCTATAATTCAGCCACAATTACAAGGCTCTCCTCTGCCGCAGCTAATGAAACCATAAGTCAGCCGGAGACACACACGTATAAACACACACCACTGCAGCAGAACCCAGCGAGCAACACGGCAGAGACGGAGGCCAGACCACAGCGCGCCGCCGAGAACGGATAAGGAAAGACATGGCGGAGATGTGGCAAAGACTGTGTGTGGGAACATGTGGACACACTGTATGGATGGAGGAATCTGACTCCTTTTAGATTATGGATTTATAGGTTTGAACCTTTACAGGCGTTCACGTGAGGGATCACAGAGATGCAAAAAAATACTCTAGATTTAGCACTCCTTCCTTTATGAGCACGTTGTCCAGATCGTGCGAAAACACTGAGAACAGTTAGTATTGACTGTTTATCAGCACCTGAGAATGCTTGTTATTATTTTATAGCGTTTGTTTAAAGGACAATCGCCTCAGAGATGCTGTCGTTACTGTGCTGGAAGGCATTTCCTCAGCTGGCCCGCCGTGACTTCCCTCAGTGAGTTCTGTTCACCGCTTGGTGACAGATCAATTTCAATATCGCTATAAAACTCTGTTAATTTGAAGAGTTTTGTTAATGTACTTCCTGTGTCGTATCGTATCTGAATCTCTTCTATTCCACACAGATCAGTTTAAACGTGATGAAAATGTTTGTGTTTTTGCAAAAAAACTGAAAATGACTACGTTCTCGACATAAAGTCGATGTTAACACCTTCTAGTGCAAAATACAGTGAAATGAAACAAGACTGTTGCATTGTGCTTGTTTTTACAAACTCCCCCTGACTGCAGGGTTTCAGGCTAATGCTAGCTGGTTTGCAGTGATCTCAGGTTTCCAGTGTTGTGTTTTTTCCACTCTTCCTAAAAAAAAATTAGCTTTCATTGAAATTTGTATCGGTGGCTTTTCAATCCAATGGGGGCCTTTTCCCTGCACACTCCTTTTGGCCCACGGACCTTATGTTTGAAACCCCTGCTTTATACATTATCATTGTAACTCAGGCCTTATGTTGCTCACCTTCCCTCATTTAAAGTGTTTTTATAAAAATGGAAATCAGAGAGAAGAAAGCGGCTGATAATTAGTCACATCGGCCGTTAACTGCAGACGCGTATTGCAGGAGCATCATTAGCCAGACGATCATCACGAGCCTCTCCACACCTCCTTCCAACAATCATCTCTCTACGTTCAATCATGAGACAAAGCCTGCAGGATCCGTGGCTATAGATAACGGATAGATTGATGGATGTGGATAATCAAACGCCGGTCCCTTCGCTGGGAGTTTTCACAAATTGCTTTCAAATCTCACAGCAATATCGAGCTCTCAGTGTGTTTGGATGTAAATGTCTAATCATCGCCAGAGCGGTATTAACCGGTCTTCTGATTATTGCTTTAAATGTCCAGCTTTGCAACTTGTACTTGTCATTTAAAGTCGTAAAGATCGACAGCAAAGTCATCGGAGCACCTTTCAGGCAAATGGCATTCGGAATGACGTTTATTGGAAAAATAAAGACTTAATGAATAAATTCTAGAGAAGCCAGCTGCAAGTGGTTGTTTTGACCACTCGAATAGCTGCACACAGGAAGCAAGAGGGAGGTGCTGCTGATGCAAACACAGCGTCAGAGTTACTGTAATAAAGGATACGTATTCCGAAGAACTGATGTTTTAGTGAATCACCAGCAAACAAACCTTGAACCTCTGAATCTGTTTACATTGACTCTGTTTTCTCCATGTGATGCAATAATGTAAACATGTAAAACCAATAAAATGAAATCTGTAAACCTGAGAACAAATATAAAGGAATTGAGGGCTTCTTCTAACAAGGCAAAAAAAAGCTGAAATCATGGCTGATATCAAGTGTTTGGTCCCCTGTGGACAAATATGATGTGATGGGATGTCTAAAGCATCAGAGTCACTCAGTAAGGCTCCATTTATTTTTCGTGAATAATGTGACTTAGTGAGCAGGTTGTCGGTCAGAATGACGCTCGGCCTGACACACTGTGGTGAGGCAGGGTGGAATCCAGTGTGCGGGGATCGATCAGCAGCCGGTCAGATGGTGTTTTCAGTCCCAACAGCAGCCTCCAGCCTGTTTAGCAAAGAAACTGCAAACATAGTGGAGAAGTCTCCCCAACACTGCTTCACAGGAACTCTCCCAGCCTCAGCTGGTCTCTCTCTCTCTCTCTCTCTCTCTCTCTCTCTCTCTCTCTCTCTCTCTCTCTCTCTCTCTCTCTCTCGATGTGCCTGGTGGCAGGGTGCGCCTGGAGGCCAGCACATTTAAAAATTCTTCTTTTTAAACTCCCTGCCTTCTGCTTAAAGCGCAAGAGCAGAGAGAGAGAGAGAGGGAGAGAGAGAGAGAGAGAGAGAGAGAAACCGCTGGAGGCAAAGCAGCTTCACAGAGAAACGAAGGCCTGCAGTCTTTACGCTCCTCGTCTTGTCTACTCCTTGTTTTTTTCTCTTCTGCTCTCATTTCTTTTCCTCCCGCATCTGTTTTTCTATTGATTTCCCTACTTATCCCTCTCTTCTGGCTTTTTGTGAAAAATCAGCTTTCCACCACGGCCGCCTTTTATGTTCCGTCCCGAATCTGTGTCTCTCTTTGTGGAGATCACACTTCTTTTGCTTTGCCCTGTTCTACTCACATCTGGATCCCCATTATGGCCCCAAAGCAGCCTCGATCTGTCAATGTGCACGAGTTCCACTCTGCATTAAGAGGTGAGCCGTGGTATCAGGCATGGAGAAAGTAAAGGAAGACCCGTTCAGCCCAGGAAGATGTGCAATGCTCCTCATGACCCATCAGGCCACTGGAGAACATGCCACTGGTGCCGTACAGTCTCCTCTCCTAGCAGTAAATGTGCACTTTATTGGAGAAGCACCATTAAATTCCAGAGTGAACAGTCGAATGCTGATTATGACTGCAGATAACTGGGAAATGAGCAGTACTGATGAGTTCCAGGCAGCCTCATGACCAGTCCTTCAACACACCACTATGGCAGTGAACATTCCCTTCACCAAATAAGTCCATTTGGCACTGACGAATCCAAAACCCAAACTCAACATTTCCCTGGGACTGCTTTGCTGCCCCTGGCACTGGAAGCATGAAGTTCCGGTGAAATCCGAGAATTTTCAAGACAATTCAAACAGAAAAGTTTGAGCGAGGGCAGAAGGTCTTGGTAGAAGTTCTTGGGTCTTAAAGGATGGAGGTCAAATGAAGAACATTATCCCTGAGGGGGCAACCAGCAGCTAAAAATAAAAAATGGAAACAACAAATCATCAACAATGCTTTTTTTTTTTTCTTTGAAGACAAAGCAGACTTTAAGAGGAGTTCTTAGGTGTGTTGGATCTGCAGATCAAACCAGTCAGATGCAGGAAACACGAAACAGGATGACCCGAGTGTTTTTCAGGGTTCTGGTCCTTCACAGATCATTAAAGATGTGCAATCTGTTTTTGTTTCTATTGATAATAGACCCATTTTAAAGCTATTTTGCAAAAATACGATAAATTCCCATCAAATAAATTTACATACTTTATCATGGTTTTAAGACTATCAGTGGGTCACTGTTTTAATAAGTCCAAGGCGCTGTCAATGGTGCTGAAATAGCCAGTCCACCATTTTGGTGCCGAATATCAGTAGGTCGCTCTTTCATGATGATTCCAAGGCGCTGTCCACGGTGCTGAAATAGCTAATCCACAGTTTTGGTTAAGACTATCAGTGGGTCACTGTTTTAATAAGTCCAAGGCGCTGTCGATGGTGCTGAAATAGCCAGTCCACGGTTGTGGTAAAAGGTTTGGCCATCGTGCTGAAATGGCCAATCCACCATTGTAGTAAAGATTATCGATGGGTTTTAATAAGTCCAAGGCGCTGTCCTTGGTGCTGAAATAGCCAATCCACCACTATGATGAAGACTAACAGTGGGTCTCTATTCATTGATGAACTCCAATTTGACGTCCATGGTGCTGATTTAGCCAATCCACCGTTTGGGTGAAGACTATCATTGGGTCACTGTTTTAATAAGTCCAAGTCACTGTCCATGGCGCTGAAACAGCCAATCCACCGCTGTGGTGCAGAATAGCTGTAGGTTGCTCTTTAATTATAATTCCAACGTGCTGTCAATGGTGCTGAAATAGCCAATCCACCATTATCGTAAAGACTATCGTTGATCACTCGTTTAAATAAGTCCACGGTGCTGTCCATTGTGCTGAAATAGCCAATCCACCACTACGATGAAGACTATTTCTATTACTATAGTGATGACTGGGTCTCTATTCATTGATGAATTCCAATTCGCTGTCCATGGTGCTGAAATAGCCAATCCACCGTTGTGGTGAACATTATCAGTGGGTCACTGTTTCAAAAAGTCCAAGGCGCTGTCCATGGTGCTGAAATAGCCAATCCATGGTTGTGGTAAAAGTAAATATTAGAATGCTCTTTCATGAAAAATCTAAGGCGTTGTCCATGGTGCTAAATTAGCAAATCCACAAGATTATAAGTGGGTCACTGTTTTGATAAATCCAAGGCGCTGTTCATGGTGCTGAAATAGCCAATTGACTGTTGTGGTAACGATTAACAGTAGGTCGCCGATAAATCCAAGGCGCTGTCCGTGTTGCTGAAATTGGCAATCCACAATTGTGGTGCAGAGTATCAGTGGGTCACTGTACCATTACAAATCCAAGGTGCTGTCCATGGTGCTGAAATAGCCAATCCACCGTTGTGGTAAAGGTAAATATTAGAATGCTTTTTCATGATAAATCGAAGTCGTTATCCGAGGTGCTGAATTAGAAAATCCACCATTTTGGTGGAGATTATCAGGCGCTGTCCATGGCACTGAAATTGCCAAATGACAATTGTGATTATCAGTGAGTCGCTGTTTAATGATAAACACAAGGCACTGTCCATGGTACTGAAAGACCGATTGACAATTGTGGAGCAGAAAATCAGTGGGTCACTGTATCCTTAAAACCCAAGGAGCTGTCCATGGTGCGGATATAGCCAATTGACTGTTCTGGTGCAGATTATCAGTGGGTCGCTGTTTTAGTAAGTCCAAGACGCTTTCCATGGTGCTGAAATAGCCAATCCACCACTTTGGTAAAGATTAACAGTGGGTCCCTATTCACTGAAGAATTCTAATTCGCTGCCCATGGTGCTGACACAGCCATTTGACTGTTGTGGTAAAATCTAATATCAGGTTGCTGTTTACCAATAAATCCAAGGCGCTGTCCATGGTGCTGAAATAGCCAATCCACCATTGTGGTGCAGATTATCAGTGGGTCACTGTATCATTTGAAATCCAAGATGCTGTCCATGGTGCTGAAATAGCCATTCCACTGTTGTGGTGAAGATTATCAGAGGGTCTCTATTCACTGATGACTTCCAATTCACTGTCTATGGCACTGAAATAGCCAATTGACTGTTGTGGTGCAGATGAACAGTAAGTCACTCTTTCATAATTCCAAGGTGCTGTCCTTGGTGCTGAAATAGTCAAACATTGTGGTGCAGAGTATCAGTTGTTCATTGTATCATTAAAAATATAAGGCGCTGTCCATGGTGCTGAAATAACCAATCCACCATTTTGATGCAGATTATTAGTGAGACACTGTCAAATGATAAATTCGAGGCGCTGTCCATTATACTGAAATATCCAAATGACAATTGTAATCAGCAGTGGGTTGCTGTTTAATGATAAACACAAGGCGCTGTCAATGGTGCTGAAATAGCCAGTCCACCGTTTTAGTAACAATTAACAGTAGGTCTCTATTCATTTATGAATTCCAATTCACTGTCCATGGTGCTGAAATAGCCAATCCACAGTTATGGTTAAGGTTATCATTGGGTCACTGTTGTAATAAGACCAAGGTGCTGTCCACGGTGCTGAAATAGCTAATCCACAGTTTTGGTTAAGACTATCAGTGGGTCACTGTTTTAATAAGTTCAAGGCGCTGTCAATGGTGCTGAAATAGCCAGTCCACCATTTTGGTGCCGAATATCAGTAGGTCACTCTTTCATGATGATTCCAAGGCACTGTCCATGGTGCTGAAGTAGCCAATCCATGGTTGTGGTAAAGATTAACAGTGGGTCTCTATTCATTGTCAAATTCCAATTCACTGTCCATGCTGCTGAAATTGCCAATCCACAGTTATGGTTAAGATTATCATTGGGGCACCGTTGTAATAAGGCCAAGGCGCTGTCCATGGTACTGAAATAGCCAATCCACCGTTTTGTTTAAATGATGACAGGTACATAGAAGTTGTTAAATTCTAGTGAAAGCCATTCCCAACAGGTCATAGTTTTATACCGATGAAGCGAACCAGCTACAGCTCCTAAATTGTTCCGACATTACCGGGATGTCAGTGCCACTGCACTGGGTGAGAGTTTGAACTCCGGGCTGGTCTTCTTTCCCTCTGACATTAAGAAGGCCTTGCTCTAAAGATGACTATGATCTCTGCTGTCACTGTAAACTTTGCGTGTCCAATGCCACCACGCAAAGCCTGACAGGTGTGAGCACAGCGGGCGTGTTGGACGTGGTCGATAAAAATAAGCAGTCGATAAAATTTTGATTGCAAATACAACCTCGCTGTCAGATAATATGAACGGCCCGTGGTAGTCTGTGCTCTGTGTAGGATATCAGCCAGCAGTGTGTTCACTCTAAGTGAGTGATAAATCAAGTGTAGTGCAGGTGCTTGTGAGTGAGTGTGTGTGTGTGCGTGACTGAAGACATTTTTTTTTTGCTTACTCTCTGAAAAAGATGTGTGCCTCTCAGTGTGCATACAGTATGCGCTTCATGCGGCGGGGGCAATCCACCTTGAAGATAATTTGCCCTGACGGCACCTGTCAATGAAGGCGAGGAGATGGGGTTAAAACAAATAGGATGGAGGAAGGAGGAGAGGAGGAGAGGAGGAGGAGGAGGAGAGGAGGAGAGGAGGAAGGGGGGGTCTTGGTGCAGAGCCAACTCTGAGGTCACCTTAATATTTGATCTGCTTCAGTGAATGAAACCAACACAGTCCGGCTACACTGGAAAGATGGAAACAGAAAGAGATACACGAGGAAAAGGAGGGAGATGGAAGGGAATCAAAGACTGAGAGCGACGTACGAAGGACAAATGTTGATTTTTCTTATTCATTGAGGAACCGTTTAGAAGATTTTCCCTCTGCAGTTAATAAAGTATTTCTATTCTGTTCTATTCAATTCAATCTACACGTCATTGTTTCAAGTGAAAATGCATCATTTTTGGATTTTCATTTCAGAAGTGTTTCATGTTCAAGAGGCAAAAACGATGTAGTTAGCATGCCAGGCCATGAGGTGGCACTGCTGATGAACACAGACACTCATATGGACAGATGGTGAAGTTGGATTACTGTTACGGAGGACTCTCTGAGCATTTCCTGTTAAGGATTAAAAGGAGACTGACTAACCTGAGTTGTGAAACTCAGTTTGGCTTCGATGGAAACCAACTTTAATTTTCAGCGTAGCTGTGTCTCCTCCGACATCTCGCAGTAAATCATTTCTTAACAGCACAGAAGTCTTTGTTCACCATGGCGTTGCTTGTGGGGATGATTTTATGATGTTTCTGCATGACAGGTGTGCTGAATGCTCAGGAACCACTTCCATGGACTCTTCTGTTCTGTTTTCTGATTCACAATGCTACCATGAAGTGGAACGCAACAACTCTGTTTTTCCAAGAACGTGACACCAATATGGATTAGAAATCCTCATCGCCAGACAAATGGAGGAATTCTTCACCGCTCCATGGTCGAGGTCAGGTCTACTCAATCCAGGTCCCCGGGGGATGGTTCAGCTCTCTCCCTGCTTCAGCAGCCCTCACTCTGTCTCAATCATCATCATGCTGGTAAAAAACAGTCCAGTAAGGAGCCTTCACTCCAATCAAGTGTGCTGCAACTAGGAGAGACCTGAAACATTCAAGGTTGTGGCCCACAAGGACCGGGGTCAAGTAGTCCTGATCTACGTCTTAGACTCTCTTGACCATGGTGGGAACTTGAAATGATGCGCAGCATGACAGACCCGCAGGAACACAACCCTCTCTGCAACAAATGGCTGTGGACTGGATGTCCTGGCGTCTTTTGATGACAGTCAGCATTACTTTTTCAACAGCTGGGGCTGCAGCGGCTCCTGTGTGGGTTGGATCAGAGGTCAGCCCTGCACACATGCATCACTGAGTCTGGGTTGGTCACGACCCTGTCAACGCATTACAAATTTCAACCTTCAGCTACCTTTGGTAGGAACTGACCTTTGCACACCCAGAACAGCCTGGTTCTGGAGAAGCCAGCCACCGACAGCCGTGTGGCGAGTCAATTGTGCAGCTTCTGCTGCTTCTGTCTTCTCCTTGTGCACGTGTGGATTTTCTCTGAGTGTTTTGCTGTCCTCCCACAGTCCAGAACGGTGTTATTGATCAGGGTAAATCTCTTGTAGGTGTAGTTTTCGGTCTCTGGTTTTGCCCTGTGATGGACTGGCTGTCTGTCCAGGCTGGACCTGCCTTCAGCGGCACACCGTGACCTTCAGTTAGAAACAGTGCGGTATACAACAGATGGATGGTGTGTAAAATGGGTTTATTAAAGGCTTGCAGAGATACCTGCTGGGTTGTTTTTGGTTTTGAAGCTGTAGTTTTGGATGTAGAGTTCCGTGGGGATGCTGAGTTCTTCTCAAAGTAGAGCAGTTATACCATAAAAAGGTGTATCGCTACGGGACTGGTTGGAAACAAAATGCCACTATCGCATTGGTTTGGTAACAATCAGATCCAGATGTTCAACAATGGGAGTTCCGTCTGTAGCTGGATGAAGCTGAGAAGAACCTAAAGCTTCACTTACAATGTTGAAAAGTTGTTTGTGACAAGCAAATTGAAATTCAACTGACATAACATTTGGTTGACATTATGAAACTGATGCATTTGGAAATTCTTAGTTGTACAAACTACTGTCCTCTACAAGAAAGGCCAAATCCCATCTGCTGGAAAAACTACCAACAGCTCAGGAATGTGACATTGGTCGCCTCCGAAGCTCGATGACCACGGCGGAGCCGTGACAACCCCGAAGGCCAATCAGCAAATCAGCCAGGCAGAGGGCAAACAGACAGATAGCTGATGGACAGACTGATACAGGCAGAGGAGGAGGAGGACACAGAGAGATGGAGCGATAGCGCGATGGAGAGGGGTCAGATGGAGGCACACAGATGCTGCCCATTGACTGAGATCGTCTGCAGACAGACGGGGAAGGAAATCAAACAAGTGTTTTTATGGATACAGACTAGAAAGAGCTTTCAGGGCCAAGTAGCTTGACTCAAACTGTGACCCACTCCAATAGGACACTTTTGAAACTGTTGGGATCAATGTGTAACACAAAGCACCTCTACTGTGCTCATAAGATGCTCTAAGTTGGTACTTTTTAAAATGTGATCTGAAACCTTTCTGTGAGATTTGAGGTTTTTGGACGAAATCCTTTTGAATCATTCCAATGACTTTATTCTGTTTTACAGCAACACGTTGGACTTGAATGACTTCAGTTCTGAAAATGTGTTTTAATGACGTCAGTAATAGATTTACACACCACTTACTAAGTCAAATCCCAGAGATTAGAAGCTCTCCAGCGCTGCCCAGACAAGGCCTGCTCACAAAACGCTGTTTTTGGAAAAGTAGCTGAGCCCAACTGGTGTATTCAAAAGAAAAAAATCTGCTTGAAAATGCATAAAGATGCTTTCCTGATCATACGCTGAACACTGTTTCTTTTCTGTGTCAGTTTAAAAAAAAGTGAAAAACTAACAAAATTCAGAAGTGAATGAATTTCAACGTTTCTCTGATTGAGTTTAGTCCAAAGAAACATCGATCTATGTCCACGATTACTTCTTCAATCATCTGTTTCTATGGTTTGCAGTTCTGATGACATCTTTGCCAAGTCACTGTGTTCAGATCTGAGTCGCTGTCTTTGTGTCCAGGCGCTGTGCGGGCCTCCAGTATCTTCCCCATCCTGAGTGTGATCCTGCTCTTCATGGGGGGGCTGTGCATCGCCGCCAGCGAGTTCTACAAGTCACGCCACAACATCATCCTCAGCGCCGGCATCCTCTTCGTCTCCGCAGGTACGAGGCGCCGTTTGGACCGAGGCCGTCACGGAGGTCTCTGATGTTCTGCTCAGTCATGTTCATGAAGTCACCAAAACATTCTCCGCCATATGGATTTTTAAAAACCATCAGACTAGAAGCTTCTTAAACTGTATTTCTGAATCCAAAACCGACATAATTACAGCATGAAGTGATGAGAGCAACCAAAGTGTGGCGTTTTCAAAATAAAGGCAGCCTTGATGGCCAGCAGCTGATGGTGAAGTCAGGTGAACAGAGATATTACAGGCTGCCTCTTTGGAGTATGAATGTGTGCGTGAATGTGTGTACTGTGGTTCTAGGCCATGGCCTACTGCGCTGCGCTACATAACTATCTGCCCTCCAACGAAGAAGTGAGAGACCGTTCCCTCCGTTTCCTCTCTCTCTCTCTTTATCGCTGTCTGCCTCTCTCGCCCTGTTGCTAGGCTGAGGCGAGGCCACTGGGATTACACTCTAAAAATAAGGTGTCCCTGATACTCTTTTGCTCTGATCCATCTCAATCAGGCCTTCACAGTCCCAACACCTTTGTCTGCCTTTTTTTTTCTCCCTCCGTCTTCATACGCTGTGTGTTTTCGCTGAGAATGGTAATAGATGACCGAGATTGACAAAAGAAAGTTTAAATGAAGAGGAAAGTGGTGAGATTTAAAGGATGGGAGTGTGATTGGCTGGTGAGCTGGTAAAACTGAGATATGGAGGAAGACATGTAAACAGGATGTGAGGCAGAGAAGCCAGTCTGCCCCAGTTTGGAGGGAGAAATAGAACAAAGAGACATACTTGACTGTCAATAACTAATGCCGTTATAAACACGAGCCATGCGTTCATCCTGAATATATTTTGGTTCCTTGTCACCCTCATTGATCAGATGCCTTCATTGTCTCTGTGAGGGATCAGTCCTTTGGTTTGTGAACACATGAAAAATCCTGTATTCGTTATGACTCAAACCTTTCTTTACAGCCATTGTGTCGTCACTCAAGATACGGTTCCTGTAAGTTAGGACTGAGTATAAGGAGTGATTAATTAATAAATAAATTAAGTTGCATATGAATTACTTTGATCTTAAATTAAATCATTCAGCAATAAACCAAGAAATCAATAAAATGTTCCACTAACTGTTGTGGAACCAAGCGTCATTTCTTTGGTCCTTGCGTGGTGGATGAGGACTGGACTTCTGTTTCCTCAACGCCACACGAGCGAGCCGCAGCGCTTCATCGGCTTTGTGCAGCTGCTTGCTATTCTTTAGCCGTGGACCTCTAGAGCTAACTTGGCTTTGTGGAGAGTTTCCACGCCACAGCGCTGCTGCATGCTCACTTGGTTTCTTTCTCCCTCTGGAAAAAACATCTCAAGTCCTTCTGCCTCACCAGCTTCTGCAGAGTTTCCTGCAGCTGTCTGTCCAGTTGGTGGGCCTGAGACGTTTCAGCCTCCAAGACATTATTCTGAGAGAGTCCTGATCTCTTCAGCAAGCCCAAAGGGCTGGATACTGTCTAAGTACATCCAAAACCCCACAGATGCTTTGAAGGCAGTTAATGTTCATCATGAAACATTTTCTTTCTGAGAGTTCTCTCATTTTAAGACTTTGGCAGAATTGTCAGATGCTGAAGAGCAGCTGGTGTTGGTTTAATTACAGGTGAGTGCACAGTATTTACAGCACCTCAAATTAAAGCTGAATAATTCTGTGGATGGTTTGGTCACATGACAGCAGGTATATAAAGTCTTTAGTGAATGCTTCTGGTGAAATGATGACATGCAGCCTGCCCGAGGAGAACGGACCGATTTTACCTTAGAGCCTTGGACTTGGTCTTAGTTCATCCCTTCTTCAGGTTAGAGTTCCCATTAGACCTTTTTGAGGAGTGATTATTACATGTTTTTCTTTTTTTATCGATCATTATTTTTGTGCTTTTTCGCCATGCAGTGCAGTGCAGATTTCCTGTTATAACCTCTGGGGAGCGCTGTAAATAAAAACACTCCTGTGTCTCTGCTGCTTCCTCCTCCATCTGGCAGGATGATGCTTCCTGGCGAGATAGCAACATCCTCAAATTTCATAAATATTGCAGTTTACTGTCAGTTATCACAGTAACGGGCTGCTGAAAGTCAATTTACTGTTTCAATTAAAGCAGTATGGTAATTGGTCATAAATTTACAGTGTAAAATTTCTTAAATATTGCCCAATAACGTCCTCTATCATCTAGGTAAACAGAAAAAATTGCAGCCACCAGACAATGCCATTCTGGACACCCTACATCTGGTTCCACTACATGGTCTCCTCTTTAAGGGTAGTGTTATAGTCAAGACCACCTAAAACCACCCTAAAGCATCCCAAGACCATGACCAGAGTATTCCAAGACAAGACCAAGACCACAGTATCCCAAGACCAATACCAGAGTGTCCCAAGACTAAGACCAGAGTATCTCAAGAGCAAAACCAGAGTATCCCAAGACCAGAGAAAGACCTAAACTTTAAGGGGCCAAGACTGAGTCAAGACTGAGACCAGAGTATACCAAGACCAAGACTTTAGGAGGCTGAGACTGAGTCACAACCAAGGGCTTGGAAACGTGGTCTCCAGTAGTACTGCACCAGCGGAAGGTAAAATGGGCTTAGAAAATGTACAAATTGATAAAAAAAAAAATGTGAACATTTGGACTGGATTGTTTATTTGTGAATATTTCATTTGCATTACTTCGGTTTTATTTCTGAAAACAGTGAAAAAAAATTAGGTCAGAAATGAGAAGTGGATTGTCTGTTACCTCTGGTATGAATGCCTCATCTTCATTTTTCACAATGCCCGTTCACACCTGGCATTAACGTTTGCTTTGGGTGATCAAATCACAAGCGGAAAGCCCAAAAGACAAAGGTAGACAAAATGTTTTCACTCAAACCACTTATGGAGGCGTTCTGGGACACATCTGACCGCATTGGTTTTGCAGTATGAATGTCATTTGTCACAAATGCATCTTAGGACGATGGCAAAGGAGGAAGTTATATTATACGTAATTTATAGACGTCAGTGTCTCCAACTTTCCAACAAAACTATTGAAAAGAACATTGATGTCCGTGCCTGGAAGTCTGTAGAGACATGATCCTTTATAGCAGGCTGGGCAGAGGATACTATCGAGCAAGCTAGATGACTCAGGACTGGCCGGGCCATTTACTGTTAGCCTGAAACACGATACGGACAAGTGTAAACAGTCTACGCTCAGGGCTCGCCTCTTGTGATCTGGTCACCTGAAATACATTATTAATACCAGGTACGTATGATCAAGCTCTCAGACACAGGTATAAAACAACAAGTGTTGGAAGCTCCTGATAGTTCTGACAGGACATCAATCATTTCAAGAGCACCATCCTCTATAATTGTGATTAATGACGCCTGATCCTATCATCTGCTCCCATGAGAAGCCGAACAAGTGACAAAGTTTGTCAGATAAACACTGAAGCTGCTAAGTTCTCTCTAAGTTTTTAGTTATGTGAATTTTGAGCTAACTTCTCTTCATTCTTCTTCCCAGGCCTAAGCAACATCATAGGAATCATTGTGTACATATCAGCCAACGCTGGGGACCCTTCCAAGAGTGACTCCAAGAAGAACAGCTACTCCTACGGCTGGTCCTTCTACTTCGGTGCCCTTTCCTTCATCATGGCTGAAATGGTGGGCGTGCTGGCCGTGCACATGTTCATCGACCGCCATCGAGAGCTACGCGTGGGGGCGCGAGCCGCCGACTACCTCCAAGGTGCGGCCATCACTCGCATCCCGAGCTACCGCTACCGCTATCGACGCCGCTCACGCTCTTCGTCCCGCTCCACGGACCCCTCGCACTCCCGCGAGGCATCGCCGGTGGGCCTGAAGGGCTTCGGGACGCTGCCCTCCACTGAGCTCTCCATGTACACGCTGCCCAAGGGCCAAACGGGCACTCCCACGGCCACCTATAACTCCACGGAGAGGGACCACAACTTCCTCCAGGTCCACAACTGCATCCAGAAGGACCTGAAGGACTCGGGTGGCCACAGCAACACCGCCAACCGGCGCACCACACCTGTATGAAACTGACAGTCGGACCACAGACACTAACATACATCAGAGGGACTTTGGGGGGGAAAGCAGCAACGAGACAGATCAAGATGAAAGGAGGAAGTAAAAGGAAGACGAGAGGGCTTAGCAGGGGCTGGGGGGGTACGCTACAGGAGGGGAGTCTCTGAGGCTCCACAGCACCTCAGATAATCACCGAGTTTCTGTTTTAGAAAAAAAAAGGAAACAGAGTAAAAATGCATAAAAAAAGAAACATGCATGATTTTCCCATGAACCATTGTTTAACAAGTTTTGAACATGTTTGTAAAGAGTCATGGGGGAGGATGGGGAAAGAGGAGTCAGGAGGGGGGTGGTCCTTCAGGACGGAGGGTGGGGCGGTGGCGGTACTCTCGGGGCTGTGGATCCGTGGAGTCGGGCTTCTGTCGGGGTTCCGGGCCAGACTGCCCCCTTTCAAGGCGAACCTTATATTTTTTACTCTTCCTCAGTCTGATCAAAACGGGGCGTAGTTTGGCCCCCATCTTCCCCGCCTACGAACCTGCCCTGGCACCACCACACCCCAAGCCCCCTCCAACACACACACACACACACACACACATACACACACACACACACACACACACACACACACACACACACACACACACACACACCCGAGAAACTCCCTCGAACCCCACTCCTTTCTTTAGTTGCTGTATCTTCTTGATTTCATTCTTTATTCGCATTAATACTGTGAACCATTGCGGTGTGGAATTTTTAGCAGGGAGCAATTCAGGCCGCAACAAAAAAAAAAAAAAAAAAAATCACGAAAAAAAAACATAAGTTAATATATGTATTGATTATATATAAATATATGAATATATATGTTAATAAATCATGACTAGATTTCCCTGGCGCAAAAAATATCAACAAAAAAAAAAACTTACAGGTGAAACTTGTGACGGAAGACGGAGGATTCATCGTGACCGGCTCATCCGACGGGCCAACGGCTTCAGCCGACTCCATAAACTGATATCGGTTAGTATTAGATACATTATCACCTTCTTTTACGAGAAGAAAAAGAATCCCAGGCCTTCCGCCGAAACGTTGGCAGCCATCTTTGTTCAGGGTCGACAACGAGTGAAAAGTTGACCGTGCTTTTTTTGGTTTTGACTTTTTTTTCTTCTTTTTTTTTTTGGTTTGTTTGTTTGTTTATATTTTGCCCCGGAAAAAGGGGGCGAAGTGAAGAGAGAGAACTCTGGGTAATGGATGATCTCTCTGCAAACTTGAAGATGACTGTGGACAATGAAACGTCACTACTGCCAAAGACACAAAGTAGTGCGTGAGAGAACACGGCTACCAGCGCGCTGAAGCTAAGTGACTCCAAAAAATTAAGAATTTACATGCATGCTAATCAAAAATCATCCGATCTGCTTTTAAGGAACCTATGTTTTGAATTACTGAACAATGATACCATGTAAGGGCAGTGGGAGTGACAAAGTAGAAGTTAATGTTACAGTACTGTGTCAATTACATTTCTTTTCTATTTTTTTTTTCTTTATTCTTTTGGAGGGATATTTGGGGGTGGGGCTTCATTACGCTTGAAACAAAAAAAAAAACTAACTTTGAAGAACGTGTCAAAGCTTTTTTTATCAGAAGAGAAATCTTTTCATGTCTTTTCACTTTGGTTTCATTATGATTTTCTCGGTTCTTTTGAACTCTCACGCAGCCTTAGTCTCTTTATTTATATCATTTCTTTCTCTTGTTCTTCAGTTTTTACGTTGTGTTGTAAATGAGAATTCAAAAAGAAAAAAGAAAAAAAAGCGTAATGTCTTTCAAGGTGCCAAAACTGAATGATTCTGAACATGGATGCATCAAGTCCTGATGACGAATAAAAATTGAACTCCCCCCGTAGGGAAATGAACCGGTCTTTGTCGGATTGTGTTTGGTCTGAAAAGCGACGAATTAAAGCTCAAGTAAGACGGCAGAAAGGACTCCAAGGAGGTCAGGAACGACAATGGTGCAATAAATATGCAAATAGCACACAGGGTCATGCTCCTAAAGGTCATGGCCGGTGCAAACGCCTCGGATCTATGAAAACGAGTTCAGTTAAAGAAGCCGAATAACATAATGTGGTGTTCGTGAGAGTAAGTATGCGAGTCACCACGCTGTTTTCTGACTTGCCGTGTTGTGATCAAACGGCGCGCCACAGCGACCCTGGAAACTGCTCACACTAGATGACATCCTACCTTCTGTACAGGGCGTGTTGTGTTGTGTACCAACCAGAACCAGCAGCTTTCCTATACAACCCTGCTAGACATCAGAGATACGCCAAATATTCAAAGCTAATTTAACTTTTTGTAGGATAATCATCCAATGACTTGATCATTTTAGAATATAACTTCAAAACGTTTGAATGTCAGGGAGAAATAAACACAACAAAGCATTTCTATGTGATGAAAGCTGACCAAAACTGTACAAATGAACAGATGATCTTTCAAATGGTTTATATTGGGTTTTTGTTTTTGTTGTTGTTTTTGTTTTTACAGTTGACACAGCAATAAGATCGACAGTAAGTTGTACAATATATTGGATGTCCCAAAGGTGACTTTTGGATGCATTGGCCATATGTTTGGCTGTGGACATACTGTAACTTAGCCTCCATTTACACGATGTAGTTCCAGGTAAAAACAAATCGTTTTTACGTCTTCAACTCAGAAAAGTTTTGTTTATACACGTTCGGTCCTCGAACGGTTTACTCTGAAATGACAGAAATGCTGAATATGATGTAGTCAGCATTACAGGTTTAACATTCGGCACGGTTGGTAGTTTTTATCATGAAACACACACACATGCACACACACACATGCACATGCATTAACAATGGGGAGTACATGGACATGGGTATGGATTAAGACTGATTTCTATTACAGGAGACGGTCGTCTCTTAAAGCTACTGAGTCCCAGGAGCACATCCTTGTTTTTTTGTGGTATATTTTCACAATTCTTAACTATACTTCAAATCCTCCTCAAGTTATGCTGAACCCAGTTTTATCGCAAAGGGAAAGAAACGCAGAAGACACCAAGCGTGGTGACTTTCCCTATAAAAGAGAAAAGCTGTAGTCCTGAACACTGCTGCTGTGGCTCTCTGTGTGTTCAAGCGTCTCTGTTTATGTTGCAGTGATTGTGTTTGTGTTGTGACTTTTGGTTTTGCGTTGCGGTGACCCTTCTGGGCCACTATAGACAGCCGCGGCCCCGGGCAGCTCTAATATCT
The DNA here is from genome assembly GCF_902148845.1 of Salarias fasciatus. Classification (NCBI taxonomy): domain Eukaryota; kingdom Metazoa; phylum Chordata; class Actinopteri; order Blenniiformes; family Blenniidae; genus Salarias; species Salarias fasciatus. The sequence continues at coordinate 5,176,128 of NC_043750.1, read as the reverse complement.
GATGCACTCTGACATTAACAAAGGGACAGCAGTTTTCAAAAAACACCTGACGTCTTTTGACAGACTAAAGGCCCCATTTAGTCCCACTCAGCTCCACGCAACAAAAGGAAATTTGGAGCTTCCTTCTCTCTGATTGAGCTATGAATTATTCATCGAATCAAGAATGAGTAACATTAAAATAAAGGTTGTGACACACTGTATGCAAATAAGACTTTATTCCTTTGCAGGTCTTGACAATAGTTGACGGTAACATCAAATGGAAAAATGAGAGCAGCTGTGGGACCTGACATCAAGGACACGCTTTATTTCAAAACACCTAATCTGAAATAAATTATGCTCCATTGTTCCAAATGAAGTTAAGGTTACAAGTATGACAGTGTGAGGTCCAAACACATGACAAAATACTCTAAAGCTGCCGCACTGGGTTTTTGTTGGATGGAACGTAAGAAATTTGTTTTTCTTTATTCATCTCTAACTCATACTGGCAACAGATCGGACGCTCAGTCTGAAATTTCTCCGATATGGACTCACAGGTGCAGTGTGTACAGAAGCACATAATCCAGGTGTTTGAGTTGAGGATTCCAGTTCTGTTCAGTGGTTGTATGTTTCATGTTCCTCCAAAAAAATGAAAAGACATTTGTTATCTACGGATCATCTGTAGCTGGAACCATCCTATCTCAAGCTGTGCACTGAACCCTAACCTGCTCCCGGTGGACGCCCGGCGGTCAGGGCGCCGCTGGTCTGGAGGGCAGGAGGATCGAATCCCCGCGGGAGAGGGCTGATGACGTGTGGTTAGCTGTGGTTTGCCTGGACGGTTCTGGCTCCGCATGGCGGAGGTGAACACAGAGGACGACCGGCGGGTCGGTTGTGCGTCTCCGCCGGGGTGGGACGCTCCGGTCGCCAGCGCAGGTGTGTTTCTGTTGTGTCTCGGCGCACCGGCTGGGTCAGCTGTCAGTCACACGACGGCCCACCCACTCCGCGGCCCGGATGCATTTCTGCTTGGTAGTGATCGACGTGATTATTCATTCCGCCCATCGGCTCAGGTCACACTTGGACGGGGCTGTTTTCTTTTCTTTTTTTTTTCAGCAGCATGTTTATCGGCTCGTGGTTCTTTTGTCTTCTTGTACTTCATCCAAATGACTCAGTCATCCACTTATTCACTCTGTCTTGTTCAATCCATCACTTTCATGGACTCACTGCCATCTCTAAATTTCCTCGTCTTCACTCGTTCACTCACTCCCAGCACCAGCACTGCCTCATCTCTCTCCCTCTCTCTCTCTCTCTCTCTCTCTGTCATTCGCTCACTTCTTTCCTCTCTATCTTTTCCTGGTAGCTCTCCACTGGCTGTCTGACCTCCTGCAGAATAAATGTCAAAATCTTCAACATCAGCCTGAATGGCCTGCGTGCTACGTGATGCTCTGTCCCTCTTCTTCTCCCTCTCCCTCTCTCTCTCTCTCTCTCTCTCTCTATCTCTCTCTCTCTATCTCTCTCTCTCTCTCTCTCTCTTTCTCCCTCCCTCTCCTCCCCCGGTGCGATGATCAAAGTGGCTGGCATGTCTCTCTGCAGCACTGCTGTGATCACTGAGGAGAGGCGAGCGAGGGAGGGAAGAGGAGGGAAGGCGAGAGAGGCGAGTGGAGCGGTGCATTCAGGTGTCTCCACGCTGCCCCCCTCTGGCGTGGAGGTACAGGATCGCGTCATGACATCGGCGTTTGAACTCGCTGACCTCGCCGAAGTGCAGGAGGCAGAAATCCTCCCGGAGCAGAGCGTTACCGTCATGAATATCAAGGAGAGGAGACTCTGTTGACTCACAGCTGGAGGACCAGAGCTCCCTTCCTCTGAGGAGTTACAGTATGGAGTAGAGGAGTATGTGAGATTATCGATGCATGGAATGATCCTTATTTACATCACAGTGCAATATGGAAGTATAAAAACACGATACAATTTCAGAGCCTTGGTTTTATCATCAGAAACTTTTTTTGTGTGCATTGTAGATTAGTTTTGATTTTCTGGAGGTCACTCAACAGCTTTTCCTGGCTCTCTTAGAGTCTTTTTGCAACAATTTCTTGTTTTATTTTAGGTTTTTGCATCACTTTCTGGTCATTATTCATGTTATTCTACCAGCTGTCTGTCTTTTTGAGGTCATTTTGCAGACAGTGGTGCTCAGAGCCACTGAAAATGAAACGCTTTGAACATTTCTGTAACGCCACCGCTGCACATGTGATGATCTTATGATGTTTTCTCACATAGGTTATTGCATAACCATCTGGTCTATTGAGAGGCTTTACAAAAAAGCTCTAAAATACTTGACAAAAAACCACTTAACTATCACCATTGTAAAATTACATCAAAGTATAATCTGTTAGGTTTTGAAAACTTTATACAATTTGAAAATCTATGTCTAATTTATAAGACTTTACGTGGCTTAGCTCCGCCACCACTTAAAACCTTCATAAAATGCAGAAGTGCTTCAGTCACCACCAGGGCCGTCAGCAGAGGAGACTGTGAGGCTCCCATCAGGAAAACTGTCGTTGGTCGGAGTGTGCTGTCTTACGAAGGCAGTGCTCAGTGGAACAACTTGCCAGTAACCGTGAGGGAGGCCACAAGCTTTAAAAGTTTTAAAACTAAGCTAAAAGAATGGCTCAGATCAACACAACTTTGTGAACATGAGTAATGAGTAATACAAAATAACATGCACTTTAGAGATATGCGCAAAGCAACACATCACTTTAGGGCAATGTACAATAAAAATGAAACAAAGCTCTTTAGGGATGTGTGCAATGCAACAAAGCACTTTAAAGAGAAGTAATTTTAGTGAATATGCTGTGTTATGATTTCTAAAGATTGTAATGACTGTAACTTGTAACTATAATTTTATTTATTGTAACTATGAGGAATTTACTGGTTTGGCAATCTTTGTTCAGGTCCTCTCGTCCGGGTTTGTGGTTGTGAATTGTCTCTGTGGGGTGTCGTTTTTTTTGTATTTCTATTGTTTATTGTCGTGTTGTGACCCCTGTATTCTGCCCTGTTACTGATTCCCTGTCGTTTTTTTTTTTTGTTTACGTGACAATTGTCACATTCACCTGTCTAGGGACTACGGATGGAAATTAGCCCATGGCTACATTCCGGCATATTCCCTTGAGGAACAAATCCTCGTATTAACCACTGTTTTCATGCTTATTTCAAACATACTGATGCAGCTCTTCTCACTTCGCCTCTGAGTTGCTTCATTTGTTCTAAAAGATGAACGTTAGTGATGCTTTTTGCATGTTTTTTTCTCCATGAAAAGACATGGTACTTCTGAAAAAACCCCAGATGAAACGTTTTTGCTGTTGCGCAGGTGAGCTCCGAGGCGCTGCGGCTGATTATTGCCCAAACAGGAGGCTGCGGATCTGGGGGAACAGCTGCTGCGTCCTCCCTCACCTGCAATTAGCAAGCTTTTTTAGGTCATGTACAGTTTGGGGCAATAGAACAAGCCATGCTCAGATACACACCCACACAACACGAGCACGGAGCCAGACAGAGAGGCAAACGTCAAGGTTGAGGTCAGTTCAGTCTCACTTCGCTCAATTCATCACAACATGAGCACAGGTGCCGGCTGCAGGTCAATACTGGTCGATATACTGATCGACTCGACTTTTTCCAAGCAAGCAAGTCTGGGGGGGGGGAAATGCAGCTTTTCTGAAACGCTGCTTCATCACATGTGCTGGTAGATGGACAATAACAACAATGGCTGCCTCCAGAGAGTCATGACTTCCAGACCGGATTCTCCCGGGACTTGGTCGTTTTGGAGTCGAGAGTCACCTGGAACAGCCGTCCAATTTCACCATCTGTCCGTACGAATGTCTGAATGCAAACGTCAGACATGATACTGTGGTGTCATTTGGAACAAGTTTCATTTTTCCCTTTTTTTTTTTTTAAATCTAAGACAAATTAAATCAACAGAAAAGAAACTCCTGGGTCATAAGAAAATAGCAGATGTGATGAAGGCCTGGTAGCACAGGAAATAAAGAGAAAGAAGCCACAAGACAGACAGCGAGCTGATCTGCGGCAGAAAGTGTGACAGGAGGGGGGAAAAAACAGCGTAGGTGTAAGATATGAGCTGGAACTCTTCGCCCTGCGCTCAGGCTGTGTCATGAATACAAAACTGTGTGTTGCTGTTTGTCTGGGTGAGGAGCACTGCGGTGAAATATGGCTGAAATAAAGTCCTGCGGTCCCAGAGCGGACTCAGACCTCACACAGATCTGATGCACAGAGACGAGCCGGCCGGGCCGACTCCGCTTCTCGCTTTTCCTCGGCTGTCGCCGAACGTGCTTCAGCAGGCATAACATGTAAAGTCTGAACATATTTCAAGCCGGCGTTACCGGTTAATTCCTGTGTGAATCAATTAAATTTCCATTCAAATGTAGCAATTAGCGCCTGAAGTGTTTACGCAGCCTTTGCCATCTCGGAGCACGTGAAGATTTCCAATGCAGAGGCTGCAGTGCAATATATCAAGCCGGATGATAATAGGCTGTGAAATAATGTCAGAAATGACCTGTCAGTGCCACTTAAACCATAACTAATGGGTCAGGGCTCCACGGTAAGCGTCTTCAGACCATACACTTGCTCATCGATGCCTCAGTGCGCCACTCAGCTGCACAGAAAAAGAAAAACCCGAGGACCATGTCGAGCTCTTTGTGCACATGTTTTCATGTTATTTTACAATTAAATGTTCGACAGTATTGAAACTGTGGTTTTCAGATGCCGACTTGATGAGACTGAAATACACGCCTTATATTTTATTTACAGATGCTGACCTTGCAGGAGGTTGAGTGTCTCATGGCAATGGTGAGAGACGTGACGAGGCGAAACCTCCCTGTTGCGCAGAAACAGGAAGTGGACGGTCAGTCTGGGATGAGCTGCTCCACAGGAACAAGGCGCTGACAGCCATGGCCGCATGATGGTCAGCTCACTCCCTTCAGCCGGGTCAGCCGAGAAAAAACGTGCCGTTGATGAGCTCCTCCCTCATCAACGGCACAGTCTGGTATCTCAAACCAAACCTGACTTCCACTGACAGTCACGACTCCAGACACAAATGAAATCTTTAAACCTGTCATGAAGCTAAACGACCTTGACGGAGGGCGTCAGACGGGTGAACTTCCTCACATCCAGGAATGACCAGACTGAGTTTAGAGGACGCATTAATGTAGACGTCTTGACCGATTGGATAAATCACCTGAACAGAAACGTGGAGATCAGCTGGCTTGGTTCACACAGCGGTGACCAGAATTAACTGCAAAATGACATTCACAAAGGCCGTATTCTGAATTTCTGCTGACAAGCATAATTAACTTTATTCCCGAGTCCGCTTCCATTGAATTCTGGACGTCAGGAGTCTTTTTGTGTTATCTAGGTGACATTTTGCTCTTCGGAAACAATCCTTCTGAGTGCAGTGCAGCTATAGTTGCTTGAATTCTCTAAAAGCTCCATCCTAATATGTTGACTGGAATCACTTCTATAGCTATGTTGATGTTAAGATGCCATATTTTGGATTATTTTATCAAATCCAAAAACTATGCTTCATGCTTTTTTACCCTGAGTATATTTCTAATCCTATGAGCAGAAACCTCTTTTCTTGTAAATGTCTCAAAAGAACATGACGGTGAGAAACATGCTTCCAGCCCACTGGGGCCATGCATGATAAAACCCAGGCTTTAAATAAGTCACCCGCCCAGTGGCACATGGGAGCATTAATATGTGAGCTTTGAAGAGCTTTAAAATATTCTTTACCGGTCTGCTGAATACTGCAAAAAGACTGCATTAATGAACCAAAGACTTCTGCATGAATATAGAACGTCAGACTCAACACAAACCTGTTTTAAAGTTGGTTTCAGCAAAATTTAGATTTTTCTTTTTTTTTTTTTGCAGTTTGCACCACAAATGTAAAAAAAAAAAAAAAAAATTAATTAAATAAATAATTTCTGTCACTTATAGAGACATCCAGACATGTGACCCTGTGTCCCCGTCTCCTGCGGTTGGAAGGTGAACAGCATTTGTTCCCGCTGCTCTACAGGTCTGTGCCAAAGGAACAGACGTGTTGCGAATACTAATCATCGCATGAATGATTGTATTTGGCGGGGGCCGGAGACTGAGGACGCCGGAGAGGGCCGAGGAGGACGCGCCACACGCTCGACGTTTCTCAGCTCTCCGGCCGGCCGTTTCAATATCAGGCGAAATGAAGACGTCGCTCCCAAAGCAATAAGCTCGGCCCACACTCTGTCTTCTGGTGTTATTAAGTGACAATCCCAGGACGTGCTGAACGGAGGGCCGGTGGAGGGAGGATGTTCCTCGATGGTGGACTGGTAGTGTCAAACCTGTTTTTGTGTGTAGTAATCTTTCTTTCACGCTAATTTTGGTTTGCATACAGTCAGTTATTAAACATTTCCTTTGTGGCTCTGAACTACTTCAGTGGCAGAATGCAGTTGTTCAGACTGAGGTTGAATTGTAAAATACTGGATATGAGTTTGAACATGGGTTTGGGTTTGGGTTAGGACAGGGTTTTCTACATCTAACGACTCTTCACCTTTAATTTAAACTCATTGGTGGAAACAGAAGCCTCTGCCAGCAGAATGTCACATTGCAAAAATGCTTCAGGAACACTTTAAGGACCATAAGAAAGAGTTGCAGGTGTAGATTTGTCCTAAAATTCCACAAATCTCCACCGGTTTCAGATTCACGTCTCACGCACCGAGGAGCGAGCGGAGATGTGGAAGACGATATTCTTCACAGCCAGTCAGTCAGGATTCGTTTCATTATGAAGAGCAGGCGAACTCCTCAGGGAGAACAGAAGACTCAATGCTTGAGGGAACAAACTGTCAGGGACCTTGTATGAAGGCACGAGACGCTCCCGCCATACGGCAGAGAGAGATCAGGACGGGGGGAGTGAGGGCCGGGTCCGTCGGTGTTCTGAAGAGTTCTCTAACGCATCAATCACTAGATCCATCAGCTGTGGGATGAAGAGAGGAATCAACCGTCTTTTCTGCCGTCGATGGGAATCCGCAAGGAGCAGACGTAGTTGCTTGGCTGCTGAGTCAGATAAAGGACGCTAGCCCCGGAGCTAGCACTGCTTCAGGAGGAAGGGAAGGAAGGAAAGTCTCCTCAGAAGCAGGAAAGGTTGACAAACTGCAAAATGTTTGTGGATGGGCACGTCCTCATAATGCCGGGTTTGCAACACACTCCTGACAAATCCCACCCATTTAGGAAAACCGGATCTCGTCTGCAGGTCGACGGCCATTCCTACCATGCTAATACTGAAAGCTATGCTAGCTTCACGGCCCGGCAGCCAGGACAGCGTTTACCAGTAAAAGCAGCTGAAACAGTATTTTTGATCCACTTTGCATCACTTGTGGCCATTTTCAAGCGAAAACGGAAAACTTCCGTTTCGGTTCACACGACGACAGAAATTCAAACGCGACGCGTTTCCACCTGAAACCTGGTCGTCTCAGCAGGACTGCAGTCTGAGTGTTTGTTTCACAGCAGCTTCTAACTGAACGCTGACAGATGAATGTGCTCAGCGTGAGACTCGCGTCGTTCTGGTTAGAAGCTGTTTTCTGCCCTGGAAATCTCCAGAACAGCTGTGAACTCACCGAGCTGCTTTTATTATTCGGGTTTATTTACCGTCATTTAAGTAGTAAATAAAACAACAGTGTTTCTATAACGAGCTGGAGAGGAGCAACTTTAGAGGCATGGAGGACCTACACAATATTAGAAAGACTTTTTTTTTTTAAAGCTTGAAGAATGTGTACACATTTAATATCTGGTACTTAAAAAGAAAATGGAAGCAAGAAAGAGAAATAGCAGAAAACATATAAAAAAATACTCTCACAGATATATCACAGGCACAAAACAATAAAGAGAGAAAGAATTAGAAGGATTGAGTGTCTAATTGCTATAATTATGTTCACCCACTCAAGAAGCACAGAAACATTGTGCAGCAGTAACAATTACAACTTGTTAAACGCAGATTCTGTAAAGAACTTCATTACAAACTCAGTTTTTATTTCTCCTGAAAGAAGTTGTCAGATTCCTTCTTCTGTATGTCGTAGAAAACTCGGCTGTGTTGGAGGATAAAGGTAGCAGAGATTTTCAAATCGGTGAAAAAAGAACACAACTTGAAAACCAAACTGTGTGACGGTATTTGAACCTGAAACAGGGTCGGCGTGTCTTGTCATTATTATGGTGCATAATGAGATAAAAACCACTGTGTCTGCTTGGAAAAAACGAAAAGGGGGAAAAAAAAAAGTGTGTGCCCTGGTTTGAATGGCGGCAGCTGGTCTGAGAGTCGGGGAGAGAACGAGGACGCGGCTTCCACCTGGTTTAAATGTTAGAAACGCTAATTAGAAGTGTGATTACCGGTTGTTGGGACGCGCGGCTGAAACGATGTGAGAGGGCTGCAGCTGTGGGCTGAACGCAATAAAGAAGAGAGAGAGTGGAAAGGAGGGGTTCAACCAACAAACAGGCAAGCAAAGAGGAGTTCATAAAAGAGGAGAAAGAGATGATAGAGATGACAGAGAAGGGAGATCATCAGGGCCAGGAAGTGACAGCGAAATTCAAAAGAAGGGAAGAAGAGGGAGAAGACCGAAAAAGGCAATAAATGAGGGTGAAATCAATCCGGCCTGGAATCAGGAGCAACCATCAGGAGAGCAGACTGCGCTCCCCGCTGCACAATGAGCGGCGGCGGGCTTATTGTGGGCTCGGTAATCGCCGTGCCATCGCTGAGAAAGTGAAGCTCGCAGTCTGAGCACGGAGGGGGAACAATCAGATAAGAGACGACGCAGCTAAACGCCGACTATCACAGGAAAAATGCTTTTATTTATAGACATGTTAAAGACATACAGCTTGAACACATAAAAAAAAAAGTAAAAAAAAAATCTGCATTGTCCGTCAGCGTGTTCCATCTTCTCATCTTCTGTCTGAGTGTGTGTGAGAGGTCAGAGGTCAGGGTTTCAGCCTGGACTCAGGTTCTGAACGGCCTCGCGGCGCTCCTGGTAGAGGGAGTGGAAGGCTCGGGCTAAACTCAGGAGCACCGCGTCGCAGTTCTCCAGCTCCTTCTGCAAGAGCCAAACGCAAAGCCGTCACCATACATGTTCCATAATCAAACGCGCTCAAGCAAAACCCCGCTGTGCAGTACTGCTTTGAGCCAGCAGGTGGTGTATTGAGGCAGTGCAGCACAGGGGCGTCACACACAGCACAGTTTAACATCAAAATATTCACATCTGATGCATTTTTCACCACATCAACCTGTCGTTTAAAAAGACACACAAGCTCAAAAGCCACTTTTTTTTAATTGTCGTTTTCCTCGTCTTTCATCTGACTGGTCAGACATGTTGACATGTGGAGCATGAATGCAGAGTGCATGAAAACTTCCACGTATTTTATTGCGATATTTCAATACACTGCAGAGACGATCGATTTATGATGCCGCACTTATAATAGCCAGCAGTTACCTGTTTTGAGGAAATATAGCCCATTTCCATCATATCCATTTACATTGTGCTTATTTACACTTTGCAGTGACTGAACCCTCCTGTGGACTGTTGTTGGCCCGCGGGCCACATGTTTCACACCCCTGCTTTAACACAGGGACGATCAAAGTGGGAGAATAAATATAAATGAAGAAATAATAGAACTTTGTAATCTACATTTCCATCCCTGCTCCTCGCTCCAGTGGGATCTTTATCTGTTGAGACGTCCACGCTGAGCGCCACTCACCGCTGAAGTCTCGTGGTAGTCCAATCCCTGGCTCTGGGCCCACTCCGAGGCCACCGACGCCTGAACCTCCCGTCTGGCAGACAGATCGGACTTGTTCCCCACCAGAACACCTGGGAGACACAAAGAGAAGCACACGTGAACAGAAAAACCCTCTGAAAAACACGAGGATCTGCACCAGTTTCAGTTCATACAGCCTGCAGAGATCGGCTTCTGCATGTTAGAAGATGATTACTGTTTAAAACTGAGATCCTGGAGTTTCACCGTCCTGTATTTCAGATTCACACAGTGGCTACAGTCACTTTAAGATGCTGTAAACCTGATTTATTTCCCACACTAATCACGTTTAATGTGAACTTTTAACGATTTACCTGTGAAATTTTGACATCCACGAGCCCAGTAAATATCCGTCAGTCACTTGGAAGGGAATAAAGACATCAGCAACCAAAGTCTGCTCCTCCCTCAAGGTGAAGCAGAACTTCAGCGACGCTACAGTGAGGTGCATAAATCCCGCTCAGCTGCTGCAAAGCAAGCAGACCCTCCACCTTCTACCGTTCCTCCATTTTCACACAGACTTCCTAATTTGATCCAAAACTCTCCTGGAGATCAAATGATCACGTTGTCTTTCAGAGAATCTCAGTGTCTTGTGGAGTTTCAAATCACATTTATAGCACCACTTTTATACCCACAGATTAAATATGAAACCAGGAGAAGTGTGGCTTAGTATGAAGCCTGGAAACCGAGGAGGGGAAATCAGGTTGGAGCTCTGTGTGGTTCAGTCTGAATGAAAGAAAATTTCTGCGAAATTTTTAAACAAACTGATGTTCTGAGTACCGGAAAAAACTCATCACTGCAGAAAGACAATCACAAAGCATAAGTAAAAGGAATAAAAACAACTAATTAAAGTCATACATAAAGAATGGAATGATCTGAAGGCAGTAGGTTGGGCATGGATGTGAAATTTACCAAGTGGATATGGACTGCTGAGTATTCGCTGTTTACCTGGAACATGCAGACCCCTGCAGTGGGGCTGGACTCGTTCCATCCAGCGGCTGCAGTTTGCAAAGGACTGTTCGCTGGTCAGATCAAACACCAGGCAGAGCAGCGAAGGCTCGCCCCACTGTGGAGGGAGACGCGGCAGTGAGAGAGAAGGGGGGAAATAGATCACTTTTTTTTTTTTATATGAGGTTACAGGAAGTGACAGAATCGACCTCACCATCTTCTTGCAGGCCTCCACAAACGTCTCCTTCCCTGCAGTGTCGATAATGTAGAGCTCCTGGAGGGGGAGAAGAGCGATGAGGGGAGGAGGAGGAGGTATACTATGTATACTACTCATTCAAATTACAGGAGCGTTCACAACATGGGGACAATTCCGAGGGAAAACGAAGGTTAAGCTCAGAGCTGTTGTTATTTCCAGGTCCTGTTACCGTACGACCGAACTGAGATCAGATCCCACCGAGTGTGTCTCCGAAGCCGAGTCCTGCTACACACACACACCGAAATGTGACGTCGAACACGATGCTGACGTGAAGAACAGACGACGTCCGAACTCACCACGCTGTCAGTGGTCTCGGGGATGTTGACACACTTCATCAGCAGCTCCACGCCTGTTGTCTGCACAACAAACACAAACACAAACACAAACACACCGCTTACGCAATGAAACCAAAGAGCCGGGAAAAAGTCTTCTCTTTGACGGGAGCAGTAATGACCACGGTCACATTATGGGCGTGCCTGTCCAGACGGATTTCAGAGAAGAGAAGAGAAGAGAAGAGAAGAGAAGAGAAGAGAAGAGAAGAGAAGAGAGAATAGAGGAGAGGGTTGGTTGTCGGAGTTGCAGCGATACACAAGGGCCTGTCTGCTGTGATTAATCCTTCGTGTCAAAACATAAGCATTACTAATTAGCAGCTCTGCTCGGCTTGAAAGCAGCTTCACTGTCCGTTCGCATCCCCACCAAACTATCCGTTACTTTATTTATCTGTCTCTTGTGCTCAGTGTTATTTCCCCCTTTACGTCTCAATGAAGAGACTTGTGGGTGGAGGAGCCCATCGCGTCCAAACGGGAAAACCGTCACGCTGATATTGTGGGATAAAGTCTGAATGAAAGGTGCAAATTGTTTGTTCTTCCACTTCCACCGGTGCTTTTACTCCAGACTCATGACCCTCAGTCCTTCTCTAATACCGGCACCGGACTTCTGGAACAAGGAGCTGCGATTCAGAGGTGTGAGATTTAAAATTGGAGTGCGAGAAAAAAAATATGCCGTCAACAACTCAGGGATAACGCTGAAAAATGTTTATTGAAAAGCAAACTACTGAAAAGATTTGTGGAAAAGCCTTCAGTTCTTGACAGAAAGAGAATCTGCATATTTCCACTCACTGAGGTTAAAGGATGAATTCCATCTTCAGCTTCTGGAGCTGAAGGAGCTTCTTCACGCATGCCAAACTTTACTAATAATTCTAAGAGTTATGAAAGGTTTTCTGTGTGAGTTCTGGTTTTCAGGTTTTCATTTCTTTTTTTCTTTTTTTTTCAAGCGAAAAAGAACGAAAACAGTTCCCCAGACCTCCAGGGATGGTTTCCTGTGCCTGGTTCGTGTCCATGAAGCTGCGATTAATGACGTGCTAATAATAAAAGAAGCTATAATTTAGCCCTGAACACAAGCAGCTGCACCTCCTGTTCCTCTGGTCAAAGTTTGGCTTGAAGCGAACTGAACGAGGTGGAAGTATTCTGGAGTGGACTCCAGTCAGCATTCAGCGAAAACAGCTGTTTGGACTCGGAAACCCCGCGGAGGATGAAGACAGGGGCAGCAGAGGGGCTTTTCACAGGCGAACGCAGGGCAAAAAGCAGGTGGCCGTAAAGAGAGAGCGGGCCGCAGAGGAGGATGTGGACGGAACAGCGAGATCTGAAGGAGTCCTGAGTGGAGCGGACAGATGCAGGCTGCCTTTCACCGCCGCGTTTCCACTGCTGGGAGATCAGTGGTGACCTTGAAGAGGCGAGCGGAGGGTGTTTGCGCGTCAGCATCAGACTCTAAATTGATCTGATCTCCGGCGCTCACGCCTAACTAAGCATGTCCAATGAAAGGGGCTAACACACACATGCGTGCAAACACACACACGCACACACTTTTCGCTCTCGCAGCCCCTGCGCAATACAAACACACCCCCGCGCCTCGGACCAACATTTACTTGCTTCATACACAAACACAGTCCATAACAAGCATCCGGCGGTGTGCATACACACACACACGCACACACACACACACACACACACACACACATACACACACACGGCGCTGCGGTCCCACTTCAGAGCGGTCTAATGAGCTGGTGTGATGCATAGGAAGCCTCTCGCTGGAATGTCAATGAGGGCCTATTAGTAACAAATAAGCTCGGAATATTGCTAACGGGCCGTCTGACATTTTCAAAGGAGGACGTGAGCTGAATCGCCGACGGCCTCGGCTACCCTTCAAAATCAAAAGTTGAAGAACAAGAGGGATGACTCGGGCGTTTGCTCAGGAACTAACTCCGATCAGGGCCGCTTCCTTTTCTCCACATCCATCTGGGTGGAAGAGCTCTTGTCCATCCTGAGGACGGCACCAGATGACAGTGTGCCAAAAGAGGAAATCCCAGCTTCAGCATGATGGTAATGTTGAAATCAGGAAAACAAAGTGACAAAAATAGCTAAACGCTCAAACTGTATGATTCTTACAAGCTGGAGAATCAGTTTCTTTGCTGGCCAAAATCTGAGAGATGGACTCTGACCCACAACGTCCTCTTTTAACGATTTAGAAATGTTTGAAGACCAGGGGTGTCAAACACGTGGTCTGCGGACTGAGCTCCCACTCACACCACGTTTTCAAGAGAAAACGGGAAACTTTCATCACGTTTTGGTTCTTCGTTTACAGGACAACGGCGCTCACAGCCGCTGAAAACTAAGCTTTTTGAAAACAGTCTGACTCCGTTTAAACACAGGAAAACCCAACTTTTCTGAAACGCTGCTGCAGCATGACACACCCACAACAACCACACCTGGTCTGTCTGAGTGCTCGCCATTAATGTTTATTTTGTTCTCTGTGTGGTTTCATTACGGAAACATCCAACAGCGCCGACTCCTGCTCCTGCATGCAAGCTGCATCCTTTTAACCGTTGCTTCTGTTTCCTTTCAATTGGACATAGTTTTCAAAACACTGCTGTGTAAGCGTGAAAACGTAAAAATGCTCACAAAGTGCTGTCATTTGATCGGAGCATGAATCTGCACTTGGTGGCTCCACCGGCTTCCGTTCCAGTAATGTGTTCATGGGCTGCTCGTCGCCTCACACTCTGCTGCACATGTATCACTTGTGAGTAGGAAGTTAAAAATATTTCAACTAATATCAAGCAAGTGGCTGGCAACAAAAAGGTGTTTTAACAGTTGCATAGCAACAGCAGAGACTGTGACCAGCACCTTCCCCGGGAGCATTTCTGTTGGTGCACCCGGCTAATAAAGTGCCGTCTCCTGGACACAGAAACCGTGCGGAGATCGTAACCTGAACGCATCTGTGCTGTTTTTTATGTGACAAGATGGGCAGATTCCACACAATCTGGCACGGATATTTTAAAATCATGCAGCAGTACAGATGTGGGATTCAGCAAGCGAACTCATCTTCTCTCTACTTATAAATACTCAAACAGCGTGCTGAAAAAGGTGGACGTGCAGTTTGAAGGAACTCAACACCGCCGTTGTGCTCTGTGGACGCGTCTGTATGTGTGTGTGCTTGTTAAGTACCTGTTCTGGTGGCTTTCCAGAATCCTGCAGTATTAATTATCGACGTTCCTGTCACCTCAGAACCCCCGATACTGCTGACACAGCAAGAGCTGAACAAACTCACACACACACACGCGCGCGCGCACACACACACACACACTTGGCTGTTATCCAGTATTTACTCACTAACCTGTTCTATACCCTAACCAGCTGCACAGTTTAATGGGTAAACGCTGTACGTGTGCACGCACGGGGAAGATGTGAGCGTGTGGAAGCTGCAGCATTAACGTGAACAAGTGAAAGGGTGCGACGTGAGAGCTTTTCACTGCCTTTGCAGAGCAGCCACTTAGTCCGAAGCCCTTGAAACATTGACTGAGGGAATCAGCGAGCAGCCGTGACCCCATATATCACAGAGTCAGGTTAATGACACGGTTCCCTCCCTCATGCAGATTAGCATAAATAATGCAGATTAGCCCTCTCTGCATCAGCATTAATTGGTACATTATGCTGCTGTGCACTTCAGTGATTCTTGTGGTAGATTTAAGAGACCTCTGCAGGTCCTTGAAAAGCTTGCAAAGTGTTACATAAAAGAAACTAAACACCCAGCAAGATTGAGATTACAAGAAGACCTCTTTTAGAAATTATGAATAGCTATAATTGCATGATTATACGTTGGGTCACAGCTGAGGAACTGAACACTTGGGCAAACATTACAGCCCTTCACATCACATCGATCTGGCTATTCTCAACACACTGCAGTCTGTTACGCGCTGGCGGCGAGCCAGAATTAAACTTCATGAGTTGCTTTCTCAATTGGAAATCTCCAGCCAGAATATAAAACAAATATAAGCCTGTGGCTCATCGCTGAGCACAGTCCAATCTTTAAATCCCTCAACATGTTTTACAACCCGCCTCCTCTGCTCCCGGAGTGTGATGTGAATATAACACAGTGTTCTCATTGATGTTGGGTATGTCAGCCTGATTCCTCTGCACACACAGGGGTGTGTCCGTACATAAAGATTGACTGATTGATTGGTAGGTATTTGGGGCTGAATCCTTGTCTTACAGAGGGGAGATCAGACCCTCAACTTGTAAGTCGGAGCTCTCACCATGCTGTAGTTCTTCTGGAAGAGAGTGCCATCACTGTAGAAGATGTGAGAGAGAGCGCTTTTCCCCACTGCAGCATCACCTACACACACACACACACACACACACACACACACACACACACACTTTATTCATCTGTTCCCCTTTTCCAGGTTCAGTCAGCACTTAAATCAACAACTCTCATATAGAGAACAACATTCAGGTTTCTCGTCAATTGACTAATTAGTGCAAATCTTATGTTGGCTATCATGACCAAATGAACACTGCACTGCTTTAGTAAAAACTGAACTAAACCCGAGGTTTAAACGGGGCACAGCGGTGTTTCGGATTTACTGGGTTCGCTGTTAACTGGTGACCGACTTCCTTTGTTGCTCCCCAGTAACAGCAGAAGTTAAAAGGCCAACAAATATCCGTAGCTGTCCTGACGAACACCGTTAAACCGCATTTTCAAAACAAATTTTAACGGTCGTGCTTTTAGTGAGCTTTTTTCAATAACTGCAGCAACGACAGCCGCTACAGGAAGTCGGTCATGTCAACACAGAAACCAATTAATCCGTAACACCGGGTTAGCAGCAGCACCATTAGCATTAGCCCCTCGCACATTCACGCTCATATATCCTGCCGGATTAAACTTTTAAGACCTTACCGAGGAGCAGACACCTCGCCCTCAGCTTCACCATGACAGTCGATAACCTTCGATTCACAAACGAAGCTACATTTACTTCTTTATTGTGTTTTGGGGCTTATTCCTCTAAATACCCTCCCTGTGCCTCGGCAACATGGACACATCCTGTCTCCTAGCAACCCGTCATTCATGGACCTCATTGGTCGAGCCAAAGAGCGCGTGGAAAGCGTAAACGGGCTGCCATTGGCTGTGTTTGATGACGTAAGGTAATACCGCTCACTGAAATCTCCAGGGAAATACTTTTTTTTCAATCTTCTTGAGCTATAAAAACTCTGAACGGACGTAAAACACGGCTGATCGCTGCTTACTTTAGCAGGTTGTAAAATTTCAATTATTATGTTAGAGTAAGAATGGCAAGAAAGCCAGCTTTTCATATATGAATGTTCTCGTGGTTTCCCACTAGAGGGCGGAAGTTCTTTTATCAGCACGTTACCTGTGTGATTTAGACTCAGAGGCTTTTAAGGTGTTTGTTGTAGAGCAGTACGGGAATCTCGTGTCTTTATTTTCACCCATATTATTAATATCAGGTAGATCGGCCTGTCAGTGTATCATTTCTCAATCAATAAAATCCATTAAACATCCTCAACAGCACATTTTGCCTGTGTGACCTGGACTCCACAGGCTTCAGGGGTTTGTGATGGAGCAGTGTGGAAGACAAGTGGCTTGCTTTTCTTTCAGCCTACATTATTTTCATGACAAAGCAAGGGAAATTCATTTCTATATACAAGTCACAGAGCTTTACAAGGAAATACATTAAATACCTTAAAACAAGAAAATAAATTCTCTTTCATATTCTCTTTGTTTATTTGTTTTCTCATTCAAGAAAAAACTAAAGAAGGACCCTCACAAGCTTTAATCACAACTATTTTTTTCATTACCCATTTAAACACAGACAAGTTGGGTTCTCGTAAGAATTTGTGAAGATTAATGTATTATTATGATAGAGCTTATGTTATGTTTCACTAATCCAGAAAAAAGAGCAGGGTTTTCCTTGTAGATTGTTTTGTTATTTAGAAAAGATAAAATTATTTCTTCTCTTTTAATAAGGCTTTTTAAGTTCTTAAGCCCTCATACAGGATTTTATCAAGATTTTGAAATAACTGAGGTAATTCTAAGATAATACGCATAAATTACCTCAGTGATCTGAGATAGATGTCTTAGCAGTTTAAATAGGGTCAATTTTCTCTTTGAAAGTTTTTCTTCCTTATCAAGAGTCATAAAAGTAATTCAGAGAAAAGATCTGTGAATAAATAAGTAAGCATCTCATTGATGGCATTAAAACGCTACATTATTAAATGATTTATTTTTGCCTTTTTGCAAAAACACAGAACACATTTTCTTTACACTGAGTGGGAAACATCCACAAGCAGCAATCAATGATGGGGATGTCCTCTGTAAAGAAAAAAATCATAATTATCTCTTTCAGTATATCATTTGAAGAAAATTCCATTTGATGTGATAACAATGAAAGCACTCCTGGTGATAATAGAGCCGACACAAGTCGATGCATCCATAAAGCAGCTCAACTGTATGGATCCAACTATCATTTTATAGTTGGATCCTTGAGCAGTAATTGATGAAGTCTCCAGCAGCTTTCATGGGGTTTCAACAATCACACAGAAATACCCCGTGGTGCATTCACACAAAACTGGGAAAATGGGACATGGTCAAACTCACCAGTGCAAAAAAATACACATCAAAGCTGTCAAACCGGACAGATCCAACTGGGAAATTGGGCAGTTTTAAAACAACTGAAACAGCTGTCCTACTGAGGAGCTATGTGATGAACCACACCTAATCCAGTTCACGTGAACACTGATATCAGGTCAACAGGCTTCTCAGTCTCAGTTCATTTGCAAAGCTCCATCTATAATTCATCTATAATCTGGACTGACCTCTTATAGAGCTCATATGCTGTTTTTTATTTATCTACAGATGGGCTTGTTGTTATGTGAACTCTCCCAACTGGGAAGTGGGACAATTCCAACTATTAACTTCAGAGTTCCTTTAGCTGCATCAATGCCATCCATTGATTAATCTTAAGGAAAATAATGACAATATATACTTCACTGAACCCTTTAGGAGAATATTTCACCTGGATTTAACCAGTTTAACCCTTCTGATCTGAGCTATGCTTGCTGCAGGGAGTAGCCACAGTGCAGAACCCACGCCTCTCAAACTTACCAGGTAATATGTAAAAACAGCAAAGAGATTGGCGAAGAAAACACTCACCTCACAGTGAGAATGTCATCTGTTCAAATACCAAACCAGAGTTTCCATGTTTCCCTGTGTGTGAATAGCTACTCTGGTTTCCCCCACTGTCCAAAAACATGCATGTGTTTTAAACTGGTGACCCTAAACTGACCCTAGGTGTGAGTGTGTGTAGTCGTGTCTGTGTGTGTGTGTGTGTGTCCAGGTGGGCTGGAGATTGTCCAGAGTGGATCCTGCCCTCCACCGAAATATGTGGTAAAAATACACACATGAATCTGTGTTTTCTTCTTCAGCTCTTCTGTCTCAGACTATTAATGTAGAAATTCTGCATGTCACACGTGGCAATAAATATGAAATAATGCAAATATTTTTCTTTCTAAAAAAAGTGAAAACGAAGCTAATTACTTTATGGCTGATGTAGAAGTCATGGGATTGATAAAAATGTTTTTCATATTTGAAATAAACTTAATTTACTCGTGTTTTACTAAAGTCAGATGTTATTATCCGGTTAATTTCAGTCGTTGAGGGTCTAAACTTCCGTACTGGAACAAACGGAGAGCGCGTGACTCCGTGGCGATCCCGTGCGCATGAGCGCGCTCCTTCCGTCAGAGGCGTGACGACGGGAGCGCGTTCACGTGGTCGCCACCGGCTCCAGAGAGAGAGAGAGAGAGAGAGAGAGAGAGAGAGAGAGAGAGAGAGAGAGAGAGAGAGAGAGAGAGAGAGAGAGAGAGAGAGAGAGAGAGAGAGAGAGAGAGAGAGAGAGAGAGAGAGAGAGAGCGAGCATCGTCAAAACACTCCCTGCTCCCTCGCAGCCATCAGGGAGGAGACATCTCGAGGTTAAACGTAAAGAAAAGCATCTCGAGGAGGCCGCGCGCGCCGGAGCCACAGGAGAGAGCAGGGGCACGCGCCTCCATCCTCCCGTCCGTCCGTCCGTCCGTCCGTGCGTCCGCGGCGGCTGCAGGCTCCGGTGTCCGCGGCAGGAGCAGAGTCCCGGGGATCTTTGCTGAGTCTCCTGCCCGGCGGAGGAGGAGAGAGGAGGAGGAAGAGGAGGAAGAGGAGGAGGAGGAGGAGGAGGAGGAGGACCATGGACGGGATGCAGGCGTACGGAGCGGGGAAAGCCGGGGGAGCCTTCGACCCCGTCACCTTCCTCCAGCAGCCTCAGACCGTTCTCCGCATCGTGTCTTGGGTGAGTTGGAGGAGAAATGTCAATAAGGTGGATTATCGTTGTAAATAGGCTGAACGTCTGATTCCCATCATCAAAATCCAGATGTGTTTCTGTAAGGGCCCAGTGGAGCTTCCTGTGCTGACACCTTGTTCCAGCATCACTGGGATATTTACATTTTCTGTGGGTCAGACCCAGCGTGCTGGCAGGCTTTCATAACACATGGTTTCATAATAACTCCCCTTCCTCCTTCCTCCCTGAG
The DNA here is from genome assembly GCF_902148845.1 of Salarias fasciatus. Lineage (NCBI taxonomy): Eukaryota > Metazoa > Chordata > Actinopteri > Blenniiformes > Blenniidae > Salarias > Salarias fasciatus. The sequence continues at coordinate 5,156,214 of NC_043750.1, read as the reverse complement.
GAGGAGCAGGCATAGCAACAGGAGGCGGCACTTCCACAGAAGCTGCCCCAAACTCACAAGTGGATGAGTCAGTGCTAAAGGTTAAGGGTCAGAGTGCAGTCTGGATTTGTAAAGCAGCTACCTGCTTTCAGTTGTAACAAGAGGCCATTCGATTGTCTTGAAATATTCTGATTGAGTGAATGACAGTGAATGTGTTTAACTGGGTACGCCCCTAAAGTTCAAATTCCTCCATTTGACTTAAAAAAAAACTGTTAAAAATCAGTCCTCATATAGTCTGCAACAACAAATATGATTGCAATGATATTATTTATGCACTTTATCATGATAGATTTGGAATAAATACATTTTCAGTGTGTGCACTACATTTGTATGATTGTCTATTCTGAATGCATACCCGGCCTCTGACTGATCGATCAAGTGTTACTACTGCTTAGATATGGCCCCGTTCACATTTTGAGATTTGGTTTTAGAAAGGTTTTGCTTTTACTTGACAACGTTTCTAAAATGATGACAAAATGGCAAGATGGCTGTAGAATAATTTAGAAGATGTAGATGCTTCAGGAAGTTAGTTTTAACTTGACTGAATGTTCAACTTGAAAATCCTGTTTTTTTTTATATAGTTAAAGAAAACTGAGCAAACAGGAACATTTGTGTGTCCTTTACTGGAGAGTGGAGCAGTGAAGATGATTTGCTGAAACTGTTTTTTTCACCATTTTCTATTGGTACTCTACATTTCTGTGGCTAAACTGTGACGATAACACGCTTAACAGTTTACAGTATGTGTGAAATGTGTGTCAAACTCTGTGTGTGTGTGTGTGTGTGTGTGTGTGTGTGTGTGTGTGTGTGTTGTGTGTGTGTGTGTGTGTGTGTGTGTGTGTGTGTGTGTGTTACTCGCATGTGAAGGAAAGTCATGTGGTAATTCTGTGAACCGTAACTTGATGAGTTGGAATTTTTCCAGTTCTGAGGTTAATTCTCACACACACACACACACACACAGACGTGCAGTTTATTCAACTTAGCAACAGTATGAACGATGGCATCCCGACACGCAGGGCGCCGAATCAATACTTTATGTCTGACTTATAATTGACACCATGCAAGAAAAGAAGGACACGAGGACTCCCTTCAAGTGAAAATACGTGGTTTTTGCATTTTTGCTTCAGAAAAGTTTCGCCTTTACATAGCAGCGCTTTGAAAGCCATACAGAGTTTGCTACGTTTGCGATCACAGTGTTTTAAAACCTTGCGTTTTCCCTCGTTTCCTCTAAGACAGAGATGGAGCTTGTTCAAAAAGTTCCGTCTTTAGAGCCACTTTCAAAATGCTGAATTTTGAATGATTGTGAGCGTCGTTGTTGTTTAAACAGACCCTAAGTCACAAGTTTTCACTTGGAGACGTCGTCTAAATGGAGCTTTACTCTGGACTGATGAGTAACAGGGAATTAGGAAAGTTCCCACCTCTAGCTGGGAAAAAGCCTCAGGACGGGTCCAGGGAACTCTAAAACGCCTCTTTGGTTTCGTCTTTTAGAAGCTGGGAGAAAACGTCAGTATTCCACCATATGTAGAAAAGTATTGATAATACTGACTCTTTTGTCATCATTTCATCTGTCCTGCCTTTTAAAGTTGGCTCAGGTCGGCTTCAGCTCGTTGCCATGGGAACACTCCCAACTGGGAAATTGGACTTTCTTAATTAGGAAACTCAGTCATTAAAAAAAACCCCCAGTTATCTTTGGCAAAAGGTCAACATTTCAAAAACAACAAACAACGGTGAAGTGACCTGCAGATCTTCTTGTCAGTGCTTTAGCTGTGACGAGCGCCGCTGTTCCTCTCACAGCACTGGCCTCTGTGTTCTACATGTGCAGGTATGGTATGTAGTTACTTCCCCCCAATGTCCCTCCGCGAAGTGTCACCGGAGCAACCGCGGATCTCCATAGTAACAGCCTCAGTCTGGGCTGTGAGGCTGGGCGTGATGGCGTTAGAACCCGGCGTCTGTGTGTGTGTGTGTGTGTGGGGTGGTCAGCACTTGAAGCATTTGCTGTAGAAAGGAGGCCGTTATTCGGGGCTTTCGTTGCGGACCGGACCTCATGAACGGCGACGGAGTTTCTCTGTGAGGACTGGACATGGAGGCGACAATAAGCCTGAGGGAGTCCGCCCGGCGGGTTTGTGGAAAAGCAGTGAACGTGTGTGTGAGGATTTGTTTTTCGTATCAAATTCAAACTCGGTCAAACTCTGACGTCTCAGATATTGAATTATATTTGTATACTTTCTGCCAATAAACAAGTGCTCTGCAGTTTGCTGCCCAGTAGTAATGTTGGAAATTGGGCAAACCAAGCCCACCCATTGATTTTGGTTTACATAGATGAACCTTTGTTATTCAATGGGTTTTATAGCCCCAGATAAAAGGCACAATGATCGAGTCGATCAACTTAAAAAATTGTTTAGACAAGAAAATAGGCAGATTTTGGAAAAGATACCAAAATTTTGGAAGAGAGACCATCTTAATGGCATTTATGCGGCCCATCATAGAAATAGGAAGAGTCCTCCATTTATCAATATCCTGCTTCAATTTTTCCACTTTTTCAAGAAAATTTAATTTAAATATTAATTTAGGATTTTTAGGCAAAAATACTCTGCCTTTAATGTCTTCCTGTGTTGGAGCGTTTGGGTTGTCGGCAGGGCTTCCATCAAACGGTTATTCCCCGGAAACGTTCTGTTAGACGCTATAGACCGGGCTGCACAATGCTCCAGTCGTCAGAGTGACATGAGCCAAACCCCCACACAGAAGCACCTTCACACCTCGTACTTCGGTTTTAGTTTCACTGCAATCCCTCACCACACGTTAATCTGAAGTCGTGCACACATTTCTGTTATTGTCCATCCACTCGCGCATGTGCAGAGGAACTAACTGCTTCAGCGGTGGCGTGCACGCACTGTCGCGGTGTTTTCAAAACGTTGCGTTTCCATCGTCTCTGTTGTCGTGTGAACACAAACCCGAAACTCAACGGAAGTTTTTCATTTGTAGCTTGAAAACATGAATGCAGGGTCTCAACAGGGTGTCAGTTACCAGATGTCAGTATTTCCTCAATAAACTGTTAGATTACAGGCAAGACCACAGTTTACAGAATTTATTTCATTTTTTTCATTTTGTATTTTTGCGACTGCATTGTGTTTAAGGTGAGTTTAATCAAAGTGTCAGAGGTGGAGTCTTTTCCTCTGGGAGCAGCTTTTATTGACCTGTTGGACGTTTTCAGCTCAGGAAAGAGTCAGTTTAGCAGAATCAGCCTCCCAACTCAACGTGATTTTACAAATCTCACTCGCTGAAACGTGGATTTAACATGAATAAAAGAACAACTTTACTAATTTAGAGGAATATTACATCAAAAAGCATCTGTTTTTGTGAGCAAACTGTGTGTAAACATTGAGAGGAGAACTGTAATGGAAATTTCTCATGTATGCATGCTTTTTCTCACTTGTAGTGCTCGCAGAGGTATTTTTGTAAACAACCGTAGCTCACACACTCAGATGTGTGGGGAACCATGAATGCTTTGTCTAGAATTTACTTTTCCTGATAATCTTAGCGTAGCAGCTGCGGCACTCGTGGGAGTCTTCCTGTGTCCAGCCTACGGCTGGGTGCAGTCAAGGCCCCTGGGAGTGAACGTAGCAGATAGTTATTAGAGGCTTGCACGCCCCTGCGAGGGCAGAACTCACTCTGTTACTCTGTTGACTGCGTGACTTCTCCTGCTGTACAGCATAATAAAAGATACCAAAACGAACTCACCGGCGGAAGCCCTTTATTAAATAAAATTGCCATAACAGTTGGCGTCACGAACAGGATCCTACGAGTGGAATCCGGCGGAGGACAGAGACCTGGTGATTGGCCATCCTGCGGACAAATTGCTGCAGCCCCGCCGCCATTGACGGACTCTATGGGGACTGGGTCTGGGCCTACCGTCCGGACCACCGCTAGGATCCACGAACTGGTTTCCCTCCTTTTCGGGGAAACTCCTACAAGCACCCGGTGAGTTCTTTCCATATTGGACTGGTTGGAGGGCGAGTGACTGATGTAGTGCCGGTCACTATAATACACAGCATAAAACTTCAATCCTCCCAGGGTGTTTAGTGTTTGGAGTGGGAGAGAGATTGGAGAGGGTTTTTTTAGCACTTTTGCACCCTCGGGTCTGGGCTGGGACCGTAGAGGCGAAAAGGCCGTTGGAGACGTCCAATTGAAAATGGGTAACAGATCTGTTAAAGAGAAGAGTCCTCCAGACACCCCAATATGTAATGACATGTCAGGAAGGTATGGGCCCGAGTGTGTGGGACGTGTGAGAGAATTGAGTGAATGGTTTGGGTTCCCCAAAGGGGGGAAGTTTGAGCATGAGACAGTGACTGGTTCTGCTAAAATGTTCACTGGGAAACAGGAAAACCAGGGATAAAAAGAAGATTGAGAAGTCACTTTGGATGAGTGAAGCTGGAAGCAGAGGTAGAAAGCAGAGGGACATCCGCTTAGGGAGAGAACAGGGAGAGAAAACATCATGAGGGACATGAGAGGGTTTTACTACAGATACATGTGTCTCCGTGCCATCTGCTCTCTTTCGAGGTTGATTCGTACTGGACGTCGGATGTGTGAGGAAAGTGACTGGACTCCTCCTCTTCAAACATCCATCCAACCACCATGGCCTCTGCTCTACTCTACTCCCACCCTCTCTGACGTGTCGAACTCCACCTCTGCATCGGCTTCCTACTGAAGGAGTGGTCTGGTCTGTCAGACACTCCCAACACATCGGCGCTGGAAAGCACCACCTCCTGGATGAACGATGGAAGTAAAAACCGAGCCAACAGCACAACATCATTCATGGTTCTTCCGAAGCAACTCTCCTCAGGGCTCAAGCTACAAGAACCACCCTGAGGGGGACGGAGGACGCCAGGGTGAGGCTGGTGGACAGACTGGACACTGGGTCCGTGACTGCCCACATAAGAACTGTGGACATGGACGATGGTGTGGAGAACCAGGCAGAGGAGCACAAGAAGGGGGGACACCGGGTCACGTTGAATTCTTATCCAACTGACGGAGGAAATTCTGACTGAGAAGATGAAATCACCACGCACTGATGGCATGGGTGACGTACGCAAAATAACACACAACCCGCTAACCGCAATGAAGAAGCGCTTTGCACTGACACACAGCTTGCACAGGGTCAGGATAGAGTAGCAGAGCTTGAAAAGAATACAAAAAAACAACACATTGATTAATTGTATTTCATGCACAATTACTGATGTACATCTGAGGTTTCCCATGCTCACGCTCAAGATAACACGGAAATCTGTGGGATTTTTATTTTAGTTTATTTTTATAAACTTGGTTGATTCTGGGACAGTGAATTGGATGTTGACTCCTGGTGATAGAAGAAAGCTTTCCATGTCCACTGAGATGCGACATGTTCTTATTGTCTAAACTTTGCCCGATGACTCTGATTGACTGACAGTCGATGATCAAACTGGAGATGGTGCTCACATCAACCGCAAATTTAAAACTTCAGACAAACCCCAGTGCATATTATATGCACTGTGCATACAGGACGTGATGTTGACTATGAACAATGTTTTTTTCCAGGACTTTGACAGTGATTTGACTATATCAACGTTTTTTTAACAGGACTCAATGCGCAGCGTCTGTATGTCTGTCTACTGTCCAGATGTCTTTGTTTAATGTTTCAGGTTCTCACAAATATTTCCAAAGTTCCCTTGCCAAATCCCGCGATGGGCAATGGAATGATTTGGGACGGTTCATGCGACAACGCGTGATTTCAGCCGACTGCTGATCCAACCCTCCAATATTCGCCATCTCTCTCAGCATATCGTAAGACCTCCGCTGAAGTACATGTTCTGCAATTTGTACTATTGACATGACATGCCAATGAGCATGCTCGAATAACCACGTATGAAATTGTGTTTTCAAGAACAAGCGGAACAAAAGTTCACTTTGTTAGGATCAGAATGTAAAACCTTATTAATTTAATCTTGAGAGGGTTTTTTTATTTCAGACCCTCCAAAGCGAACTGTAAAACAAACAGTTCATTCAGTAGCTGCATCTTTATCAGCTGAGGAGCTGAGGACAGTTGAATATAAAACAATTGCAGAGGCCTGAGAGACAGCATCACACACACAGCCTAGTGAGCTGATGATGTGAGGTTGAAGATGCACCGATCAGATAGTTTAGTACAAAATAATATACTAATGTGTTTTTGTTTTGTTTTTTGTCTGGGAAGCATTTGTTTGTTTTGTTAGAAAATTCCTGCAGGTACCCCCATCGCTCCGATCCACAATCCCCATCCTCCATTGCCAGCCGCACCGCACCGACCTGAGGAGAGCAGCTTCACAGCAGCGGGAAGTACAGACACACACACACACACACACACAACTAGAGGGACTCAGATTGACACAGATTTAGGGAGAAATTGGTTTTTTTCCTGAGCCTGTGAGGACATGTGCGGTGATTCTGTTCTTCTCTTTCTGCTGAGACTTTTTTTAATGCAGGAGAGAAGGAGAAACTGTTGTGGCTGTGGAAGCAGTGGACACAATAATGGAGGGAGCTGCTCCAGAGGCTGGAGGCGGGGCGGCTGGCGGTTGAGGAGGTTGTGGAGGCGATGGGGTTTTGACTACGAACGTGGAAACTTCCGACGTAGTGACGACATGTCGACTGCTGGCTGATCGCCGAGGTCAGAGCATGAACACACACACACGCACACACACACACACACACACACACACACACACACACACACACACACACACACACACACACACACACACACACACGGACACTTACAAAACCACACAGACAGAGAAAAAGAGAGGTAATTGGAATTCCCAAAGTTATTTTATCAACTTTCAAATGGTGATGCATTTATTGTGTCTCGTCACTCTCAAGGGAGAAATATTAGTGGGTCAACAGAACTGATCAATCCTGATAAAGGGAGAAAGAAGAGGCAGCAGGCTGCCTCCCTTATGGGTCACTTCTCCCCCCACAGCACTGTGGCTCTGACCACAGGCTGTGAGGCTCATCGTCTTAGTGAAATTATTTAAGATGTCATGCTTTAATATTGTGAACTTTATGTTTATCTGCACTTATTATGGAGAAAATATACCAATGCTAAACACACAAGAGAACTTATTTAAAGGTATAATACACGATTTTGATTTCTGGGTGGATCACCTAAATAATTGGTGGGTCCTTTTGTCAATCATTCTGACGAGCTGCTTTCATAAGGCGGTTCTCCGTGCTTGCGCCCAATCAGCTTCTCCCTTTTGCGCATGCGCATTCAGAGTGTTTATGTAGCCGGTGAGCTTCTGAGCTAGTACTTACCGATGGCGAGTCTGACATAATGAAACTGTAACTGTTTCGGAAAAAAAAGATTTATTTATGAGCGAGGCGGATCGCAGAAACTGTAAACAGAGCCGTGCACGTCGGAGAAGAGGAGATCGCGCTCGTACACTTCCGAGTTTCCTGGGAGAAGCAGGAGAGCCGTGCGGATGGTCTGGCGCATGACGTTGTTCAAAGGGTGAGTAACAGACTTGGGGCTTCGTCTTTTCGAGAAAATCGTGTATTAGACCTTTAAGTGAAGGTTTGTTTATGATTAGCTACAAGAACCCTCAATCAAATGTCAGTTTCAAGATCCACTGACACAGATGGAACTTCCACCTCCATCTGATTTAGCTGGAATATTTGTGGACTGAACAAAGATTATGTAGCTTAATAAGCTCGGCTAAACCTTGCTGAGTAACACTGAGGCCAAGTGTCACATTAACACGTCCTGGATGATGACAGCGGTTACAGGTATTGGATGTGTTATGGCGTGAATAACTGCTGAAGGTGTTTAGTTGAGACGGACGGTCCATATGATACACCTGATTTCACACCAAATCCGCTCACCAGGAAACAGGTTGTCTCTTTCCTGGGAATGTATTCCTGCTGTCGACAGTTTATTCCAAATGATTTTGATTTTATTGCTCCCATTAGGTCTCTGACTGCATGTTTGCAGGTTTCCTGGACTCCGGATGCACTGGAAGCATCCCGGGCCCTGCAGTCTTCCTTCACTTTTCTGTCTCGACCTGTCATTTCGTTGTTTCTGATATTGAACAAACTGTGATGTTATGGTTCTGATAGTTCTGGTAAAATGATAATGTTCCTTCTATATTAGCAGCTTGCTTCACGATGCGCTGTTTTGACCGCCAGGCTCAGGTTGTTTGGGATTCACGCCGGGGGAATGGACGGCGTTGAAGGACATGTTGATAACATGCAGCTTGTGTTTGAGGTTGTTTTCATTGAGCTGTCTCTTCAGACTGCTCAGCCCCTCCTTTACACTCTCACCAACTTTCTGGGGAATGAGGACAGTTTTTTTTCTCGCTCGGAGCTTCGATTAACAGACTAACCCATTCTGATGTGATATATTCTAGGTGTACATAGTGGTTCTGAGGGGGGAATGGTACATCAGGCCTTATCATTCCCACCAGGTTACATCATTGTGGTTTTCTGGGAAGTTCTCAGTGGTGGCAGAACAGCACTATAGAGTGTTTGGTGTGTGCAGCTCACAAGGCAAGGCGAGGAGAACGCCATGGGGAACGCCACCTGAGTACCCTGTGACCACCTGATGGTGGACTTCGTGGAGCTGACTCTGTTTCAGATCAGACAGACCATCACAGGGCCCTTCCCCTCCTGGCTGAAGGGCCGCCTCTCCACTCTTCGCTGGCTGAACCCAGGTGACTGGATCCAGGTGAAGGACTTCTGCAGGAAACACTGGAAGGCCAGGCAGTGGTGGCCAGGTCCAGGTCCTGCTGGACTCATGCTGCCTTTAAGGTAGCAAAGCGAGCTACCTGGAGCCAGGCGAGTCACTGTAAGCCTTTCCCAGCACCACCCTGACTCCAACAGCTGATCTCCCAGCCACAGGGCAGAATAATCCCTGAGATCAGCTCCTGTGTGAGGTAGTCCACCCTCCACCAGGCAACGGTGAAGATGTTCCTGCTCCTGAGGGTGCTGCTGCCCAAACCGCAGTGGCCCCCCTGCTTCGTTGCAGACGTATGGTGGACCTCACAGGACTCCAGGACAGCCTGTGGTGGAGAGCTGCCCCTACGGTAGCTCCAGAGTCACATGATGCCAACTGTACTGTTTGTGCTTTAAGCCTTATGCTGCCTCCGCTAACACTTTACCATTCCTTGTTCCTTGTTCCTGTTCCTCTCCAGGATTCTCTCTACACGTTTCTGCATGCAGGCAGGAATAGCACTGGCACAGAGCTGCAACATCCTTGGTTCTCACTCTAACCCTTACCCTTAGCCTTAGCCTTAGCCTTAGCCTTAGCCTTAGTCTTACCCTTACCCTTTCCCTCTCCTTTTCAGCAGCATTCTAAGGAGGTGTCTTCCCTTAGCATGGCACCATTCATAACCAGCATGAGAGCATGAGAGCCTCACTAGTCTTGTTACTGATGGATTTGACCTCCTCATGGAGGAGCAGAAGGCTGTGTGTCCTGGGCCTGCTGAACAGAGTGGCCCTGGACCTCCTTCTTGAAAAGAAAGGGGGGTTTGCCCTCTCATAGGTGATCAGCACTGCTCCTGGGTTCCTGACATCTCAGAGAACATGACTAACGTAGACACTCAGCTGTCTTCCCTGCTTGCTGAATTGAGCTCTCAGGAAACGGGTGTCCCATTGTCTGGATGGGACTTCTGGGATGGCTGACTGAGGGCAGCTGGCGAGCTTGGCTTACTAAGGTTGCTGGCATGCTTGCTATTTTCCTGTCGATTCTGGGGGTTTTCTCCTGCTGCATTATTCCCCTGGTCCGTTGTCTGGTTGCTCGCATGTTCACAGCTACTTTGGCTCATTATACTTTGCTTCATTCCACTGAACTGTTTGCATCCTTGTTCGCTCACCTTTCTGATGATTCTGATGATGATGATGCTGATGATTTGGGGTTGATTGACTGATGTGGGGTGTCTGTTGGCATCTCCCATGTGTTGAAGTTGATTAAACCGTGGTTGATTTAATCAAAAGGGGGGAATGTAATGGAAATTTCTCATGTATGCATGCTTTTTCTCACTTGTAGTGCTCGCAGAGGTATTTTTGTAAACAACCGTAGCTCACACACTCAGATGTGTGGGGAACCATGAATGCTTTGTCTAGAATTTACTTTTCCTGATAATCTTAGCGTAGCAGCTGCGGCACTCGTGGGAGTCTTCCTGTGTCCAGCCTACGGCTGGGTGCAGTCAAGGCCCCTGGGAGTGAACGTAGCAGATAGTTATTAGAGGCTTGCACGCCCCTGCGAGGGCAGAACTCACTCTGTTACTCTGTTGACTGCGTGACTTCTCCTGCTGTACAGCATAATAAAAGATACCAAAACGAACTCACCGGCGGAAGCCCTTTATTAAATAAAATTGCCATAACAAGAACCTTTGACCCCAAAACAGAGGAGAGCTTTAATTAAAAAGCTTCTTACATTAGAGGCAGGGCTTATCGCTTTAAGTTGGGCTGCGCTGGTGAGACGCATTCGATAGGTCAGGAGATTATGTAACTGGTGAGTAACTATTTGATATTAGCAAAATAAACACACACACACACACATTCCGTCAGCTCCTTGTTACACAGGAACACACTCACACACAGTTTGTTAGTGTCTACATGCCGGAATCCAGACGGCGTTCGGAAGCTATTTTAGGACATTAGCTGCATGTTTGTGTCGTCGAAGCGCCTTTGTCTGCTTGTAGTTGTCATCTTTGAACATAATGTGTGCAAACTTCTGTATTAAATATTCACAAATGAGCCTGGAGCGACGCTCGGCTGACTGTCGGATTGAATTGTTTACACGTTTTGTAATTCGGATGCAGCGCGTCGGCGTCTTCCTAAAGTCTGCCGCTTGTCTTTTCTGTTAAAACTCACCCCGTGCGTTTTCCTGCAGCATGCAGATTAAAACTAAAGCCTTGATCACGCTGGCAGTGTTTGCTTATTGGAGTATTTCTGTTGTTGTAGCTGATTGCTTCACACTTGTAACGGATCTGCATGTAAAAAAAGTTTGCCCCGTGGTTGTTTTTGGGTGCAGTGGATTATGGGTATTGTAACAAAGCCCTCCAATTCCACACACAGTTTCATCTCTTGTGCGTCACATGATTTTACATTTTCGATTTAACCTTAAACATCGACACCACGACGGTTCTGGAAATGTGGGTTCACGTCACCACGCTGCTTCACAGCAGCACGTCTTGTATAACTATATTTTCACAGCAGGGAACCTTAAAGTTGCACAACATGACCGACTGTCCCAGTCAGATACAGAGGAGAAGCTATGGCGGGCAAAAAAAAAGGCAGTCACTGGACGCCATGCTTGTTTTTTGCTACTACTGTTAACAAGGCAAAGCAAGGGATGATTGAAAAATGTTAGGTCTGATAGCCAGATTATCAATATTATAGTTAGGAAGGTTTTAAAACAAATTAACATGTCATTTTGAATACTTATACTAATCCACTCCTCCAGCTGCAACTCACAGGCAGTCGTTTGTTAAACTCTGCCGCTAATCTGACTTTAATCTGGACTCTTTGTTTCTGGTCACAGTCACATAATGTGGAAATGTCAAGTGCAAAGAGCAGCCAGCTCCCTGCCGGGTCTCCCTTCACCTGGCAGCTCAGCTCCGAGCCGCTGAAAATGGCTACCAAGGTGGAACTTTTCTAAAACACCTCAACGCCATTTCCGTCTGTGCATGCCTGCGTGGTTTCACTCCAGAAACAAACAGCAGAGCCCACTAGTGGCCTGGCATGTTCACTGCACCGTTTTCAGCATGTCTGTAAACGGACATCGTTTTTGAAACGTTGTTATGTAAACACTGGAACAAAAAGGTAAAAACTCTGCATTTTCACTTGGAACGTCATGTAAACGGGACGCCGGAGTGTTTTGGTGTAGCAAAACAAACTACTGGGGCTGGCAGTCAGTGAAAAAGTATGTTAGGAGCCGAGCCCGAATGGCAGAGACCCTTTTGCATTTCCAGTTCCATTTGAAATTTAATGGCATGAAGTTACAAATTGCAATCAGTTATTTTCATGTTCAAATTATATAGAAAACCATATTATGGCCATGAAACTGGAGCACTGAAGCCTGTTGTTGTTTCTGTGAAAATATGACAACACTCGTAATGTTGTAGAAAAACATATAATAAATGTTTTTAAGCATATCATATATGGAGACTGGTAACATGACACTGTCCTTCAGTCAGAATGGTCCGTGGATTTTCTTCCTCTGTTGTGTCACAGTCGATTTATGTAATCGTCAAACTATAATTCAGATAATATTACCTCGGCGTTGGTGACTGTCCTTCGCTGTAAAAGGGTGATGAGCTGTGAGTGGGTGTGTTACACCCGGAACAGTCACCGGGTGCTCCAGTAGAGTGACCAAGCCGTGGGAGTGTAATCGATGGTTGAGTCAGCTCGGATCACTGGAACACAACTCACAGTGATGAAACAACGGCGTTAAAATAGAAGTGGTGGGATTTTCACAAAGCGTGCAATTGTTGCCTAAAGGTTTAAAACCTCATCAGAGGACAAACTCCGAGGATCCTGTGTTTACTGAATAAAACCTGCTTTTTGCCATCTTTTTTTCTTCCCCAGTAGGGTTTTTCATTGCATCATTAGTTCCTCGAAATGCTTCTGCTTGAAGCACTGTTTACACGACAGTATTTTCAGGTGAAAACCCGTCATTTTGGGTTTTTGGTTGCAGCAATCAGAAGCAAAAACATCAAGGGAAACCACACACACCTGCAGAGAGCAATGTGCTGTCAGCACGATGTATTACAGCTGTGGTGTGCGTGCAGGACATCAGTGTTTTCCCCCCTTTTCAGTGGCTCTGAGCGCTGTTGTCGTGTAAACGGACACCCAAGATGCTACGAAAGTTTTCTTGAAAACACTTGAAAACGTCATGTAAGCTGGGCCTCGAGTCAAGACTTGAGTTATTGATTTATTGGAAGGTAGTTGTAAAAGTCAATCACTCACTGGGGCAACAACAACAATAACTTTCTTCGGTTGCCGTTTCAATAACGAGTGTGTCACAGTTGGAAGTTTGATCACACAGCAGTTGATTGCGATTTCGACCTCTGTAAGCTGCCGCTGCCCCAAAGAGATGAACGTTCACAAATGCACCGCTTTGCGATGCGACTGGAAAGTTGGGGAACGGATTGCTGGCGCCGGCCACAAGATCGCAACGCTCAGGAGTGAATTCTCTGCATGCGGATTTGACCAAAATCACAAGCGCGGACAGCCGCGTTTCGGATCGTCTGCCGTTGAGATTGTCTGCATGGCATTGGACAAAAGTCTATCGCTCTGTGGTCGTAATCCTGTGTGAAAGGGGTTTAACAGGAGTGAGCGGGATCATTAGTCCTGTGTCCAACCCTCAACCTGGAGGGTCCGTGAATCACGCTTCGTCGAGCCGCCACCCTTTGACCTTTAAGGCTTGAGTGACCAGGAGACAGACTTCCTGCTGGCATCGCTCTCAGGGTCACTGATGAGACACACCAACCCCTGCGAGGTGGCAGTCCTTTGATGACGGTTTCTATAAGTACAAATCATGTGACCCAACTAGAAACCCGGATGGGATGCCTGAAAACTGTTGCAGTGTGATGGCTTAAAGGAAAACCGACTGGTATGGTCTCCTGAAAGATAATTCCCAAGCCTCCATTGGATTTTCTCTGGTTCATTATCCTTGGATGCAAAAAAACTTCAAGAGCCATCTTCCTCAAACCGGTCGACGAAGCCTCGCCGGCTGGACATGGAGCATTCCTCTCAGCAGGAATCATCTCCATAACCTCACTTTGAATTCAGGACTGGATTTGCAGCCACTCATTAGTTAAAAACAGCCTTGCTCGGTTGTTCTGACCTGCACTGGAGTACGACAAGATTTCTTATTTGCTTGCTGTTGCTGCTTAAGAAAGCATGCCTGTGACTGAATGAGCACTTAACCAGATTACGGTTTCGCCCTCCCTTGTTTCCGGTGCACGTGTCTGTTTCCTTGAACTGGTTCAGCTTTGTTCCTTGAAACTGTCTGATCACAGCCTCTCTAAACGATGCGCCGATTAAAACAGAAAGCACACATGAGAGAGCAGCAGCTTCTGCTCTGCAGAGCAGCGAGCGCCGCTGTGTCCTGGATTTGTGATTATGCCTGTCCATCGCATTGTGTACCCTTGATACTGCAGTGCTTCTCCTTGAATTGTACTTTGGCAAGGTCCCTCTCTCTTTCTCTTTCCCCACCGTTTCATCAGCTGCTGCTGCCATGGCGACAGCAGCAATCAGGTATCCCCAGTCCAGGACGACGCTCTGCAGCAGACAATAAGCCCACACACACCCTCAGACACATACACCGCCTATAATATCCTCCTGCAGTGATCGTCTGTCATGCAGCGGCGAGCCCACTGCAGGCTGACAGTCTCTGAACGTCTCTTTTCACTCATCTTTTCCCACATGTTGCTTTTCCAGGCCGTTGAATCCATGTTTGTTTTTCCTTTGCAGTTATTTCACTTGAAACGTCGTGATCGTCGTCATATCAGTATTTCATGAACTTAACTCCCACGTTTCATTGTGTGAAAGCCGTTCAGCCTTCCAGAGGTTACTTTTAATCATCTGTTCTTTGGACCAGAAGTTACTGCTCAGTATTAATGCCCAATGATAAAAAATCCTTTAACAAGAAATCTTCAAAGCTTGGAATTAGGTAAATAAAACCAGAAACACAATGACTGGTCCAGTTTGAGAAGTTCTGGCTGAAGACTGAAAGACTCCCTCACCTGGATCAGTCTCCACAGATCTGAGTGTTTCTCTTTCATTTGGTTCCATCGTCTGGGAATGAAAGTGTCTTCTCAGCACATGCAGCTGAGAACACTTGTAAAATGACCTGGTCTCGTGTCTTGATGTGTTTCTTCACCAGTTTTCTTTAAGTTTGTTGCGTAACACATTTCTTTTCTTGTGCTTGATGCACCGCTGCTCGGTGTCTCCGGCAAACAGAGCAGTGCCCCAGAAAGCATTGGCTCACATGCTCTTTTCATTGGATTAAACTGAAATAGATCTTCCTTCAGCTTCTGCTTCTCACTCATTTGACTGAAGAACTAATCGGAATAACAGACAGTCTTGGAAATTTGTGTTTTTTTGGGTTGTGTATCAATGATGGGTGAAATTAGGTTTCCCTCTTTGCCTGACTTGTCCCATTTCCTGTTTGAAGGCTGTGCTTGTGAGGCTTTCTCAGGTGTGATCATGCTGCTCTTTCATTGTTTTCACAGTTGTTTTTCTTGCACCTTTGTATTCACAAACCTGCAGCAAACTGCAATAAGCCCCGCTTACGAGGCGCCATTTTTAATTGAAACTGAAGACTTTCATTGCGTTCTGGGTATCTGTTTCCACGACAATGAGTATTCCACGAAAATGGCTCCCAAGGTGAAAGTTTTGTACTTTCTTCTGTGACATTTGCTTTGCTGTTTGAATCGAAGCATTCGGTGTGTGTCTGTGAGGCCAGTTCTGTCCCGATGTGGGATTTTGTGTGTGAATTGCACCGAGACATGAGGCCCAGCTTAGTTGTCCAGACCTTTGAATGGAGCCGAAAGCCAGAACAAGAGCTCCTTTAAATCATTCACCACCGAGCTGATATGATTTCAGCTGATGGAAGCGGAGCTGGAGCATCTTTATTGGACTTTTCGTTCAAGAAAAAATACAAAACAAGACAGATAAAGCCAGCCAGGAAGCAGAAATGTGGTTAAGAGAGCATAGTGACTGGGTAATTCTGATCAAAATGCATTTCACACACACTTTTGTCAATCAGCATACTTAATGTGCAATTTGAGAGTGGCCCTCAGATGGTCACAGGATCAGAGACCCACGTGGTTCTTCACAGTGCATTCAGCAGCCTTGTGATCTGTCTGAGGATCAGTGTGGCTGGGAAACCTCTCTCTCTCTCTCACACCACACACAACCACACACACACACGACTAAAGAAGTCATATACCAACAGAATCACAAGAGGAGAAAGGCGTGGGGGGAGGGACTGAAGCCGGATCACATGCTCCACTTTGCACGACGTCCGAGTGAAGACGGTTTCGGGGCAGCGAGTCCACCACCCCGTTATGTTTGTTTCTCATCTTTTCAGTCGTTTGTGTTTATATTATAGTGCCCCCCCCCCCCCAAAAAAAAAAAAAAAAAAACAGAAAAACAAACCCAAAGCATTGCCCCGTTTGGTGCACAGCTGAAGGTCGTGTTGCGGTGCCCGTCATCATAAACCCAGCCGGATTTCTGCCGGCAGCTTGACAGAAAAATAAGACTTGGTAATTCAATCAGCGCTCTGCCATGTGACAGCAAATGTGATTGTGACCCTGAAGACGGCATGAGTTTTCAGTCTTGGGGAACCAGATCATGCTAAACCCGCCCGCCGCATGTTTCAAGTGAGAATATTTGTGTGCTGATGTGATTAGAGGAGAAATCAAGACGAGTGTGAGAAAAAGAGGAAGCTCTTGGACTTTTGGAGTTCATTTCCCAGTGGAGCTTCTCAGAGCAGCATTAGAAAAGCAAAGTGTGTCAGACTACTTTAAAGCAGTGGCCCTGCAGGTTCTGCCGTCCTTGTTACAGAAAGTGATTCCCTGATGGCTCCCCATTCCAAACAGTCACATGCACACGTTTCACGGTCTCTGTGAAACAAACTGCTGTCGGTAGCAGCTCAATATCCTGGAGTCAGTTCTGTGGTTATCGATAGAGAGCAGTGGAGCGACGAACGGCCGCAGTTACAC
The DNA here is from genome assembly GCF_902148845.1 of Salarias fasciatus. Lineage (NCBI taxonomy): Eukaryota > Metazoa > Chordata > Actinopteri > Blenniiformes > Blenniidae > Salarias > Salarias fasciatus. Next base: position 5,139,436 of record NC_043750.1, on the reverse strand, counting down.
AACGTTTCAGCTGAAATCACAGCAGGTTTGCATTTCTGTTTCAGAAGTCAAGTGAAGACTGCCTATAACACGTCAACCGCAAGTTCATCAGAAATGCAAGTATGGGTGAGCGTACCTGATGTAAATCACCCTGATCGGCCAATTGATGACATTGGTTATTGGGAATCAGGCGATCTGATTGAAGGAAACGATGAATAAAGCAAGATTTCCCAGTGATGTATTATTTGTGGTGCGCTGCGATGAGCTGGTCCAGGGTCTGTCTTCACCCTTAGCTGGGATCGACTCCTGCTTCCCTCGAACCTCAACGAGATTAAGGCAGAGTCTAAGATGTATCGATGGAAGCATGATCGGCGTGGTCCGTGTGCATCGTTATTCGGGAGACGTTCGCAGCAGCATGCGGCTCGTTTCTCTGCAGTCGTCCGTCTGAAGACGAGGGAGTCATTTGGACGTTACGATAACACACGTCAGCTTGGTGTCTGTCCGTTCCAGACCGTTTGAGTTCATCCCTCAAGAGGGCAGAACTGCTAGGAAAGAACAGGTAACTCCAAAAACCAGCTGTCGGATTCAGTTCCAGCAAATTCCAGCATGCAAAGTCGCCGTGCACTTACTCGTTGTAAAGCGTAGGCGTGATTTTAAATTGAGGTTTTAATAATCCACTCACGGTGTTGTGTGTGGGAATAAAGGACCATTGAAATCAGTCGGCCAGATTGATTTGACGCTCGATTGCTGCTGTCAAACAGAACTAATTCAGTTAAGGGAGCTAAAAGGCTGGCTGTGCCCAATAATTTAATAAGATTGCACATCGTGAAAACTTTCAATTTGCAGCAGCGTATAGACACTCATGATGTGTGTGGGCGGGCGAGGGTGTCGAGAGAGTGCAAACACAGAGCAATGTGAATTTTCCAGCTCGCTGTGGAAGAGCTGAGGCTGCCTTTGAGACATTTTGAAACTTCAGGCTCGCTTCGTCCTTCTACTGGGCTCTCAAATGATTTGAGTCAGTTCTCTCCGAGTTTGTCCAAATGTCTGCTCTGAAAAGTGTCCAGGAAATCCACGAACTCAGAGAAATTAAATTTCATTTGTACGGAGCACAAGCGCCACAGTTCCAACAAATCGACCTTCGCTGTGAAGAAGGATTTATCCTGGCTGCGCTTTTAATGCTTTTAATGACAAGAAAAGAAGAAATAAGATGCAAACAGAGAAGAATCCCGCATTTATTTCATGACTGTTCAGGGTAAATGAAGTTTAACTGCAGGCTTCTATCTCATGCGATTGGCTATGTGTGTGTGTTTGTGTGTGTCTTAGTGTTTTCTGACCTGAATCTTAAATTGAGCCGTCCATGTGAAGCGCTCGGACAAAGTGTGTGTGCGTGTCGGAGTGCGCTCATTTTTCTCAAGACCGCTCGTGGGCAGAGGCAGGGCCAGCAGCGAGGGGAGATGGCTGGAGACGGGAGGGATGGAGACGGCAAGGAGGGAGGGGACGGTGATGCAGCCAATCTAAAAATAGCACCGCCTCCATACCCTTCCTGCCCCCGATGCTTCCCTCCGCTCATCCCCTCTGCAATCCCACCGTTCCTGACGCCATGTCTTCGCTGTCCTCATCAGTGAAGAGCTGCAGGTGGACGAAGGCATGAGGATCGCGCTTCTGCCGTCCCCCTCCAGGCATCCTCCGACTGGGGACAGCCAGTGGATGGATGGATGGATGGATGGATGGGTGGATGGATGGAGGGCGGGTGCAGCAGAATGCCTCATGCTAACAAACTGTTCCAGATTGACACAGAAGAATGGATGTCCGAATCATGCAAAAGACTCAAGCAGATCTTACGATATGAAGTAGCTTCATTTGTTTCACTTCAGGCCTGTTTACACTTTAACCAAGACAAGTGAAAACACTAAACTTAGGGTCCCTTTAGACTCGCCCTTCAAGCTTTATTGTTCTTGCGCCGTCCTTCATGTTGTTGTCCTGAAAGCCGCACCATGTCGGAAACCCTCTGCAGTACTGATCTTATGAATTGTCTTTGCACACACTCATTTGACCAGGCGGAGAGCATCTGGTTCCAGATCAGCTCATCCAGCTGGCTTCATCCGTTCACACTGTTCGCTGGAGTAGACTCCATCAAACCAAGTGGACCTTCGGTAATTTTCATCAGCTCGCTTCTTTAAATGACCTCCGTACAGCTGGGAACAGTTCTGAAGTCTGTGTAATCAGTAAAGCGAAGCAAACGATAACAGAATTAAAGCAGGGTAGCTTCATTTTAAGCCTTTTCCCTCTTTGGACAATCCAGCAGATTGCATCTGAAGCCTCAGACTTTCAAATAATGAAGTCCTTGTTGAGAAAAATGAACAGACTTACGTCTGGCTTTGGCCGATTTAGCGGAGAAAATGTGGTTTCCCGGTTGTGAAGCCGACACGGTGGCGAGAAAGTGAAGGAAGGGGAGGAAAACCGGCTGGATTGAGCATCTCCTCCCCGTCTGGCTGCCTGGTCGGGACGCTGCGTCGGAAAGTACGGCCGATTGTGGAGCGTCCCTTTGTGTTGCTGTCATTTCAAACACAGACACAACAGCTGGGTAAACTGTCTGCTGTTGGTTTACTTCCGGTTTCCTTTACACACACACACACACACACACACACACACACACACACACACACACACACACACACACACTGCAGACAAATACAAACAAGGCCGATCCTCGATTTCATCCAGACAGCAGCAGCTCTCTGGGGTTTGGTTGGAGGTGGGAACGTGTGATCCGCTGTTATCAACTTAAGCACAAAGGAGGCTGGCGCTCGGCGCCGCGGGGAGCAGCGCCGCCGCCGACACCGCGGGAGTCTCATGCTGAAGGCCCCGACGGGGACGGCTCTGCGGCGCCGTGCAGGAGAGCAGACGGGGAGCTGATGGTATCTTAGTAACCTGCGCCTGTGATTGACTCCATTTTGTTGCCTTTTGAGGCTCCATTCCTCAAGGCGAAGGAAGGCGGAGGAGGAATAAACGATAAAGCGTGGAGGAGAGGAGGGAGACGCAGCTGAGTGCGGAGGGATGAGGCATCACATGGCCTTGGGCATCCATTGGCTCTGCAGCGAGCGTCACAGTCGCCCCACCCCGGACTTCAGAACCTCTCTGGACGGATGATCCCTCTCTCATGACAGCAGTCCGTGGAGTACGTTCCTAAAACAGTCGTTTCACAGTCGGCGGAGTGTGACTTCACTCAACTGAAAGACGACAGCACACAGAACTGACAGTTCAACTAAAGACACTAGATTTATTCACTCATAGTAAATCATTGATAAATAAATTCAGAAATAACAAAAGGACGGTGTGTAAATTCATTCCTGCTCAAAGACCTCAAAACAGCCACCAAGGACAGACTCTGGCTTCAGTTTTTCCATCTTGAAACCTGAAGTTGGGTTTTGTAATTTGAGTTGAACTTTCCTGAAAGTCTTCTGCTTTCACTTTGTCCGTTTTGCATCCTGGTGATTTTCCAGCTGTGCAGAAGCTGCCAGCCTGTCAGATTAAATGTGTGTCATTTCACATTAACATCAACGTGTTGTTGAGTGTTGCTATAATTCTTCCAAAGCCGTACCTCTTTCCTAAAAGTTATGGATAATTGTGGTTATTGGATCAAGTCATGAAATATACTGAAATAATACATAATAACCTCCTCTTAGTGAAACATTCAATTTGTACTAATATATTTTCAAGCCTTAAACATGTGTTTTCCAAGCTAATCTCAGAATTCTTTGACCGATGTCCTTAGTACTTCTCAATCTATATAACTTATATGTACCAAGCTTTTTTTTTTTTTTTTGGACAGCAGCTATGCTGAGGTTAATTTCCCTGAAATCAAATACTCCATATTTGCAGAGGAAACCCAGAGGCACGCTGAGCCAAACCTGTTTGAAGAAGACATGAGGGATTATTCATTAAAGTCCCCTGCAGGGCTGTGGTGACATTCAGGGCGGAGAGCATCAAGCTGAAGTGATTTCTTATTCATAAATTACCCGGTCAGTCTAAATATACCGTCTGCCTACAGCAGGTGGGATTTTTTTAGGTACTTTAAATGTTTTTTTTTTTTTTTTTTTTTTTTTTTTTTTTTTTTTTTTATGAAATTCTCTCAAAAACATGCGAAGTGGGAACCGGACGCTGATTTACTCCTGCTAACCCTGAGCTTGGGTTGTTGAGACACACGTGAACATGTTGCAAGCTTCATCACTACTTTTTTTTTTTTTTTAAAGCCTCAGTGAATGTGATTATAGTCATCTTCATGATGTAGCCCCCTGAATTGAGGGACTGTGATAAGTTTTAATTAGAATTTACAGTCATTTTTATGGGATTTATCAATATTATCAGATCAATGGAAGAAAGTGTAGGACAATGTTTTAATGAGCAGTTATTAGAATTATTATTTTATTGCTAAAAAACCTTTCGGATGTTAGACTCTGAAAACATTCAGAAGATACTTAGGATTCTTTATTGACTCTATCAAAGTTATTATTGCTAATTGCTAACTAGAGCAGAGAACTAGAGCTCTAGCTGTTAGTTTAGCTCAATAACACTAATGTCTTTGGTTTGGACTGAAGTGCATTAAAACTGTGGAATGAAAAGAAGCTAAAAGACGATAAAAATCCCTGAAGTGCTGGGTGTGTGTGTGTCCATGTGTCGAGCCCAGCACAGTGAAACATTTCCAAATTGCTTCCTTTCCCCCTGCAGCTCTTCTCCATCGTGATTTTCGGCTGCATCGCCAACGAGGGCTACATCAACCGCCCCCAGGAGGTGACGGAGTACTGCATCTTCAACCGCAACCAGAACGCCTGTAACTACGGCGTGTTCATGGGCTCCATGGCCTTCCTGTGCTGCGTGGCCTTTCTGGCTCTGGACGTCTACTTCCCTCAGATCAGCAGCGTCAAGGACCGCAAGAAGGCCGTGCTGGCGGATATCGGGGTGTCAGGTAGATCGTCTGTTTGTGTTCCGTCTTTTTTCCACGTTTTCTTGTATCTTAACACATTTCAATAATTTCTAAGAAATAAATTAGTCTCAGACATACTATGAACTCTTACCCGAGACGACAGACATTTTAACAGTGCTTGGAGAGCGGGATCTCTCTATAAGAATATTACAAAAACTCCTCTAGTGTCGCCGTCAGTACAAGAAAGAAGACTGAGATCAATGAGGGACCCAGTATTGAGCCCTGTGGAGCACCGTACATAGAATTAGCAGCCAGATGAAGAAGAGAGATATTCAGAAAAGTCACATTGTGACTGTAAAAGAAGAAAAACTTTACCTGGAATGTAACCTGAGACACCCAGTAAATCAGGATACTGCCAAACTCAGGAGTGTGGAAACCATCTTATACTACAGCAGAGGTGTAGCGGGAGAGCGAGAGAGGCAGAAAGCGCATGAGTGATGGAAATAGGGAAGGAGAGTCTTGTCAGCGGCAGGAACTACCTCATTAGCCAGCTCTACACTCGACTGCAGTCGGCGTGCGGCGGGGATGTTGCGGGAGCCATCGGCAGACACCGAAGCACCACGTCTCCGAGCCTTGTTAGCGCCGGAGGAGCGCTTGTCCCCTTGTTATCGTCCCCCCTCGTGCCTACTTCCGCTTTTGTTGTGATGACAGCCTCACTTCAGATCTCAGAAGTGTCACTTTTCCGAAGTGGAAAAGGTGCTCGCACGTCCTCCGAGGGCGGGGTTTTCCCACATAGTCTGCACACAGGCAGCTGAAGCACAACGTCTTTGTTCCAGGCTGATATATCTTACTCACATTAGGAGCATCTTGACAACCAACGTCTGGGGCAATCAAAGTCCATAAAGACGACGGGAAAGAGCAGCAATGCAAGAGTGTCGAAGAAAGCTCAACCCTGAATATCAGACGTGCCAAAGCGAGGAAGGGTTGTCGAACACGTGGATGGAAAATACAGATATTGATCGTCTATTTATGAACTCGGAGCAGAAATATCAGATTTCATAATCTCCATTCCCCGTTCTCCCAAATGAGGTAAAACTCGGCCTCCTTTGTTGTATGCAACACTTTTGATACTGTTTATTTGAACATTTTCCTGACTGATGCAGCTTGCAGTAACCACCGCGCCCAGTTTTTTCACGATGAGCTCAAGTTACAGCCTCGCTGAGGCCTGGACTGAAAGCCTTGTGTCTGCAGCAGCTGTAACACAATCCCTCAACGCTGCTTTTATTTTCTTAGCCAGTGTGTTTTCTTTTCTTTCTGCTTCTCTTCACAGCCTTCTGGTCCTTCATGTGGTTCGTGGGTTTCTGTTTCTTGGCCAACCAGTGGCAGGTGACAAAGCTGGAGGACAATCCGCTGAGGGAAGGAGGCGACGCCGCCCGGGCAGCCATCACCTTCTCCTTCTTCTCCATCTTCACCTGGGTAAGGCTCGTCACTCCCGGTCATCAGGTCCGGCCAGCATGGCCGATCACCACTGTAAACGCAGACAAACGTCTCCGCCGTGCGTCTGTCCTCGTCTCGACTCGGGGAGCGGGTGTGTGGAAACGGCAACTTACACGTGTGTGGATGTTGTTCCAACAGGGCGCCCAGGCACTCTTCTCTATGGAGAGGTTCAAGAACGTGTCATTCGAAGAGGAATACACCAAACTGTTTCCCCCCCAGCCTCACCAGCCTTTTGTCTGACCCTGCTTCGCCCCCCTGCCTCTCTCTTTCCTTCCACCCGTCCAGAAGGTCACACACACACTCCTGTTCAGGGCATACACTAACATCGAGCACAGCGACAGGAAAGCTGCACTATTACTCTTGCCAGTGAGATTTTTTTTCCAGAAATGTTCAGAAGTGCTGCCATTTACAAGAGAGGTTAACTCTTCTTTAGATTTGACTGTTTACAGCAGGGCAGGGCTTCCAGACACATTCCAGTTCAGGATCCACCTGCAGTGATACTTTTGCGTCTCGATGTGTTTTTAAAGTAGATTTTGTTTCTCTCTGGCATTGGCACTGATAGGACCAGTCCTGCAAGCTTAAATGCATTGATATAGAGCTGTATAATAGTAACTCTACACTGCTGATTTTGCAGCTTCGCAGTATTATGACAATCAAATCATTTTACCTCCACCAGACCTGCTTTCTTCTTGGATGTCCACTTTAGGGTTTATTGTCACTATTCTATTACTTCTAACTAACTCCTAAATCACCTGGAATGTTGAGGGAGCGAAGCATTTCCAGGTGCAGCAACACACCAACGAATCGTGGCGTTTTAAATTTCAATGTTCATCTTTAACAACATCATAACAATGAGCATCATGACTTTAACTTATTAGAACTGTGATGGTCAGACATCAGGACTGTTTCTGTGGTTAGAAGTGCTGTGAATTCCTGTGTCTTCCAAATCAACGCATTAAAAAAAAGTCACTCAATAGTTAGAGTCTTAATCCTCTCTACATTTGTATTGTTGGTATTCTACATGCTTACCCGGCCTCGGACTGATCACTTCTGTGCTTTTGTTTCGGAAAGGTGTTGAGTTTACAGAGTAACATTCTGAAATTAATGTCTGTTTACACTGGAGTGGTTTATCCTTGAAACTGTTTTTTTTTCTTTTTTTTTGTATGTAAAACTAAAATCATGTGATTTTAATTCACTCAAATTCCATTAAAGTTCCATTATGAGTTGAAATGTTGGTTGTTTCTTTTGGCTAAAAAACAGAGTTCAGAGCGAGATGTATTTTGGAATCTTGTCGTATTTGGACCTGGATCGGAGCTTCTTTTTCCTCAAAGAGAATTCTCTCCTTTTCATTTCGGACGAGAAGCCGATCAGACAGTAATGTAAGAGAGTGAAAGAGTCAGAATCCGCCTGCTACGTGTGATCAGACGAGTGTGAATGAAGTCTCCTGGTGTCACGTCCCTCTGCTGTGAGCAGTGATTAATGGATCTCTGTCTGTGGCTCTCTGCTCGCCTCTGCTGTGTCTTGGATGTTAAATTTGTGCAGGACCGAGGCTTTTCGCTAACTCACAGCCCTTGTTTTGTTCCACAGCAGTCTCTCTGGTTAGAGCGCTCCTCGAGGAGGGTGACCTTTGTGTCTGCCGTCTTTTCGCGCTCCTGTCCACCTAACCCTCTGTGACTCATTCCAACTTTCTAATGAGCTTCTGGAGCTTTCCGGCCGACTAATCGACGTTTGCTTCTCTCTTTCTGCCCCCCCCCCCCCCCCCCCCCCCGACTGCTCTAACACCGCTGCATCCTCGCTTCTGTCCCCGCTCCATCCATCCATCCTTCCCACCTCCTCCCCCCTCCCCCACCAGGCGGCTCAGTCCTTCCTGGCCTTCCAGAGGTACAAGCTGGGGGCCGACTCGGCCCTCTTCTCGCAGGAATACACGGACCCCAGCCAGGACGCCGCCGGGGCTCCCTACACCTCCTTCGGCGGGGACGACCTGGAGAGCCCGGGCGGAGGAGGAGGAGGAGGGGGCGGCGGCCAGGCCAACAGCGACGGGGCCTTCGACGGCACCGGAGGGTACCAGCGCCAGGACTACTGAGACCGTCCCGGGGCGGACGTCTGTCACGGTGGAGGATCTGGACGAAGTTGTTCAAAATGCTACAGTTTGAATTATTATTTACTGTTGAGCTTGGCAGAAATCCCAGTCTTACCCAGTTCTGGGTTAACTTCACCCAACATGAGCAGGAAACTCCCAGGTTAAGTTTAAGAAATCTTCCAAACTCGAAAACCTCTACTGATCTGTTGAATTGGTTTAAATCTTACACTCGATGGATTGTCTTAAAGAAAAACAACGTGCGGTCAGGAGCTTTGGTGTCATGAGACGAGGTTACATTAGTGAACTAGTGAAAGTGGCTTTTACTCAACTTTATGGGGAAAATTAACCCAGTTAACTGTGATTTCTGCAGTTTGCAACAGTTCTTTTTTTTTTACGTCTGCTTAGGATTTTTTGCCCACTAGGACACACAGTAATCACAGGAAGTGGTCGCTGTCAGTAATTTCTATTTGTTCATGTCGGAGGAGACAAATTTATAATCTTGTGCATCTTCTTAAAGTTGTTGGGGGCGAGATAATAAAACAGTCTGGAACATGTCAGTGAGTTTGAATACTGCAGAATACCCGGATTCAGAACACCCGGGTGAAGGTACTCTGACGGTAAGGAGGGGAAGGAGGGAGTCGGCGGAGGGTCGTTGGGCATTTGCAGAAATGGCCGATCAGCGCTCGTGACCACACTGCCTTTATTTTGTAAACGTTCGCTGTCGGTCAGCCAAACCAGCTCGATCAGTGTTAGTCCAACACGCCAAGCCGGGTTCAGAGGCGCGTCAATCTCAAGCGGACGAACCTCCGGAGCAGTGCTAACTATCCCCCCCCCCCCCCCCCCCACTGTAAAACAGGCGTGTTTGTCGGCGTATCGAATGGTCGCAGTTTCTTCTTCCCCCCTCCTTGATGTGCAGAAGTGTCGGTGTGCTTTCTGATGTTCCTGGTTTTATTTAACTCAACTGTTGCCTTAGTGCTGACTGCCAAGCAAAACCCATCCAACACAGCTCAGCCTGAACCCGACATTCACGTCATTAAAGGGGACCTATTGTGTTTATTGAAAAGTCCCTTTCCAGGGTTTAAACAGTTCGAGGCTTATAGTTCCTCAGCTGCTGTTCAAACTGGCTCTTTGTTGGTTTCCTCTGCTGCCTTCACCCATCCTTCAGTTTAGTGACCCTCTCTCTAAACCCCCCTTCTTCTAATTGGCCATTTTCTGAGGAATCTCAGCCAAAGCTGCAAACGTGCGGCCCTGGGTACTTGTAATTTGACACAAGATCGAAAATCATCTGGGGAAAAAGAAAAAAAAGAAAGCATGATTCAGATATGCAGCATCTAGCGTTTGTAATTTGACACTAGACTCCTACTCTTCTCAACTGTTCACACTTTAATTTGTTGTGTATAGAGCAGAATAAAAAAAAACTACATGAGAGGAGACAACTGCATGAGAAATACATGTTTGTAATTTGACACCACGCTCACGGTCTTTCTAACTTTTCTCAATCTGAAAAGTGAGGAAAATGTACGAGGCTTCAAATATCCAGCAGTGACGACCTGTAATTTGACACCAGATCCCTCGTCTTTTTAGCTGTTGGTGCTCTGGATTTGTTCTGTATGGAGCTTCAAAAAAACTGAACAAAATTAGATTCAAGTTGAAGCAGGAAACCACATTGTGAAATCAACAAACATCCAGCAGTGAGCACCTGTAGTTTGACACCTGGCTCACAGTCTTAATGACACCGAGATGTGTAGAATAGATCCCCTTTAACAGTCTCCTTCAGGACTTTCAACCCAGAATTAGAGCTGATTGAATTTTGTCCATGAGCAGATAAAAACGATCATTTCTCATTATATTTGAGTCTGAGGAGTACCGGTTCCTCCTCATCTCCTACAGAAAGATCACCCTTTTGTGTTTCTCCGCCCTTTTTTTTTTTTTTTTTTTTTTTTTTTTTGGAAGAATCGACATACGAGGCAAAAATAAGCAACATGAGTATTTCCGAACATGCTACATTTTCCTAAGGAATTAAGATATCTCTCTCTCTCTCGATGAATATATGTAAATCTATAATTAATTCTATTACAGTGTTTGGAAAAACAGATTATGCTTTATTTTAGGGCATTATGCTAGTTCTGTATAAATAAAAAAAAAAGACAAAAGAAAGATATTTGTGGTCCGTCGAGTGTTGTCGTGATCAGACGTGTGGTGAGGTTAGCACACCTCATTTTCTATGTTGCTTTCTGAGGAAGGAGATGTTTTTATTTTTGAGATAACACTACTAACTATAAATAAAATACAGCAAGATATATATAATATATATATATATGACCAAATTGTCTAAAGTATATATCCAAATATATACTTTATAGTGTACATCCGTGTAGACGTAGAGTCATGTGATGTTCCTTTGTGAAATCTTGTTTTAAAAAAAAAAGACAAAGGTGGAGTTGAAGAAAAACAGTTGTGTATGTTTTTGATGTGTTCGATTTTAACCAATAAAAATAAAGAAACTGCTGAGAGGATGCAGTTTGAGGTTTGTTTGTTCTTTGTCTGCATCTTGACACATATTTTAAATGATCAGAGCAAACGAACCAGAATTCTTCAAGCAGACACAAAATGAAAACACAAACACAAATTGAAGAAATGAAACAGACAAAAAAATACAGGACACAAATCAAAAGTCCCCATCTTCATTTTGAAATTAAATGACTAGATGCAGCATTTACAGTTTATTCTGTGTACATGCATATTTTGATTTGACCATCAGTAATTTTATCCCAGGAGGAACAACTGGCTGTGTTGGGACGAAACCATTTGCAGACCTGCTCCAGTCTTCTGCAGGATGAGACAAGCTATGTTTTTGTCCTTTCCACGGACAACTTCAGCCCTGGAACTTACCTCAACCAGTTCTACTGTGGCTGAAACCCAGCAGCAGTCTCCAGTCTGACCTGTGTCAGCTGGTCTCCCAGCAGCCAGTCAGAAGCTCCGCTCTCCTCACAGCTTCAAACCTTCACACCTCTCTCTGGACACTGCAGCCACATGCAAATCAGATCGGCAATAGTTGAAGCTGAACTTCCCTGTACTAAAAAGTCAATAAGCTGAAGATGTTCTCAGTCAAAACATAAGACAAAATAAATGATTGTAGTTTACACACACACACACACACACACACACACACACACACACACACACACACACACACAACAAATCACTTTGAAAATTTGCATTTCATATGAGAACATGGAAAATACACGGTCCTAAATCAAATTTAACTGGCTTGACACTTTGTGTACCACACTAATTAATCCATAAAAGATTTTAACATAAAGCATAACAGATCCCTGAAGCCTGTGATACGATGCAACTGTAAAACAAAACTCGCAATCCTGAAAAATCATTTTCTTGCCGCAACTCAACGCTGCCCTGACCAATATGGCAGACACATTGACGTATCACTTCGTCAGAGCATGCGCGGAGCATGCGTTGGTTGGCTGTCTATGGGCTTGAGAGCCACCAGCCCGCACGCGCTATCGAAGCAGGAGCGAGACCTCACGTTTGTACCCCAAATATCTTTCGGTAAGTTCTTTTTTCCTTCTAAAACATTTTGTTTTCATTCAACAGCCAAAAGCTGCATACATAGCTTTAACTTAACTAGTTATCTTTTTTTACTGTTGAGTATTCCGGAGAAAGTAATTATTACATTATGCGTTAACTCGTCGTGGACGGTGGAAGAACTTTGCTTCATGCTGCCTTTCAACTTAATATTTTTTATTTGTTGTTTTCTTACTTTGTAACTACAGAGTAATGTTGTTGTCTTTGCTTGGGTCGCGTTGGTTAGAGGTGTTAATTATTGGCCTGTTATGAGGTTTTGTGTTTTAATTGGTCATAATGTGGAGACGTTCAAGACAATTAACGTCACTTCTGTTGAACTTTGTCAGTGCTCTGTCAAAAATGTCTTCGTTTCCTCTGCTGGTTGTTTTTTGGTGATATGTTATTTGCAGTAGGAGCCGTAAAGTCTGCTCGGTCACGGTAAAGTGGAGTGAGACGGTTTGAGTCTGGGGCTGCAGTACCTCTCCTCTACACTAGAGGCGCTGCAGGCCCGTCTTCATCTCTGCTCGTCATGTGGCATCAAATCATCTTTTTTTCTGTCCTTCACGTTTCTCCCAGCGTGTCTAATCGAATCCAAACACTGCCCGAGCTCCTCTGTGTGAGTTTGATCCACATTATTGAGTGTTCCTTTAAGATATGAGCGTTTATTCGGATGTGTGTTTCTATTGGTCCAGAACGGCTCACGTGTCCCCAGAGACAGACTTCAGTGTAAAAGAAACCCTCGTTAAACTCTTTCAACTCATAGATATCTGTGTTTCAACTCACCCGATCGGCAGCACGTCAGATTTTACTGTCTCCTCTCTGCTTTCTGTGAAATCTTCAGTAAACGTGTTTTTGGGGTCGGACCGGGACTGACATGGACCTCCCGGAGGATGACTCCCTCTGCTCGGAGTCTTTGTCGGTATCGCTTCTCGGCCTTTTGGCTAAGATCAAGTGTAGTATCTGTTCTTATCAGTTTAATATCTGATACGTCCCCTACCCGGGGACCATATATTAAATAGATTTTTGGAACAGGGAGATGGAATAGGGGCTTGCTTCGTCCACTCCACGCATCGACCTGGTATTGCAGTACCTCCAGGAACGGTGCACCCCCCTCTGCTGTCAAAGGAAAGCTATACTTAAAGAAAGATTAATGATGTTCTGTTCAAAATTGAGAAAATATGCGATGTTCATTAGGAAGAGAGAGCATTACAATTATCTATCTATTTTATGGGAGTTATCAGACTTAGGCAACTAACTCGGCAAATGTTTGTTTCTATTTAGGAAAAGCAAATAAATAACTTAATATCTTCATCAGGAAGGAATGTTATTTCATCATCTTTGTTGAAGGGTACTTTTGAAATTGCACTGATTATTATTCAGTTTGACACCTAATTGAAATAAAAATTAATAATGGATTATCTGTTATAGAATCATCAAACTTTTTTTTTTTTAATTTAAATGATCAACACTGTTAATTTACCATAAATCTGCCACTAGGAGGCAGATTGATGAATTTTACATTTGGATGCTTTTGTGTTGCAGCCTTCATTGATTGTGTTCTCTGGTTTATTTATTTATTTTTGTAATTCTGAATACGGAAATGATGTTTATGTCACAGTGGATCTAATGCTCATGTCTCTTATGTTTTGAATGAGATTTAAGGTTTCGATCTTTTAATTTGGAATTTTTTTTTCCTTTTTTTGCCAAATGGCTGCTGAAAAACAGTGCTTGAAGTAACATTGTCATTCCTTTCTTTTTTCAAATGAGGACTTTTCAAGGGGACATCGGAGTGTGAGAGAAAGATGAACTTTGAATCCTCCTGGTCCTGGTCACTCCGCTCCAGGTACAGAGACAGTGTCCACATGGCTGATTTTAAATAAAAATATTTATACAATGCAACATTTTCTTGTCTTTTTTTAATCAAATGAACCTGAATCCAGAGTCAGAGTTTTGAAATATTAATAAACATACAGTTTTCCATCAACCCACCAGGGGGCGCTGCAGTTAGTAAACATACTCTCAGCTACCAGGATGTAGCGTTTGTGTCTTTTTTAATAAGTAAAACCATATCAATCACGCTTAAGCTATTTTTTAAATACAATCTCATATGAGATCAGTTTCATAATTGATCGATATTATTAAAATAATATATACACATAACGCCCAGGGAAACTTGAACCAGTGACGCATTCAAATGCTGTCGGATATTTCACAAGAGTGTAGTGTCGTGGCAGAAAAGATGTAACATGAGCTTCATAACCTTTTAATAGCGCATTAATTCAACTCAGTGAGCAATGTAAGCTATTAACTCTATGATTTTGGAATTCGTGTCAAGTAATTCATTCTATCAGCGCGGTCATTTCAAGTAATATTCCTGATTTTCTAAATTTCGAGCATTGTAGGGAACAGTGAACGCAACACGTCCCGTCCAACATGGCGGCGCAGCGCAGGAATTTGATGCAGAGTGTAAGTTTTCTCATTCTTTCTGACTTCTGACTCCAAACATCACTCCTACATATCTTGTGAAGGTCGATCTGGCCTCGGTTATCTGGTCTGTTGGTCTCTGTGGCGTCTTTTCGTTCCCTTCCCGTGTTTAACAATGTCCATGATGCTAACGCTAGCTGGCTTAGTTGAGCTCATTCGGAGCTCTGCTAGGAGTTAGCCGGCTAGCATCACTTTAAAATGAGTAAAAACAGCGTTTATTGTGGGAAACTTTCACCTGTGGTGTTACCAGAGGAAGCCCAAGGTATTGAGGGAACTGTGTTGATGTTTCATCATGTGCCAGACCTGTTGAAGTGAACCTGGGGTGAGTCAGAGCTGAAGGAGTGGTCACTTTGTACACAAACTTCATAAAGGACTGCAAATAAAGTTCTCTCAGTCAGACAGGCTCTCATCTCCCTAATTAGACACTTTTAGGTTTTATCGGCTGTTATTTCCTTGTTCACATACTTTTGTCCTTCAGATAGGCTGTCATCTGTTCGACCTCGGACATCCGTCAGGCTAAAGTCACAAAATCTAGCAGTTCAAAATCTCATCTCTGAAGTTCAGATCTTACAGACTTCCATAATAATGGAAACCTGAGTGAGTCAAGCACACCCATCTGCTATTCTGACCCAGGCCATCCCTGCTACCTGGGTGAAGGCAGAGGAGGGGTCATCCGTCCATCACAGGGCGAACAGAGACGAACAGGTCACCTTTAAATACAAGCTGGAAACTATCCAGAAAGCAGTCCACACCGAATCTCTCAAGTTACCGTTTTTATTTATAAAGAACTTACATACAACCATGCTTGAAGCATCGTATTGTATATGAGGAGCACAGTTTAAAACATGAGATGGAAAACTATCAAATATAGCTAAAACAGGACTGAAAATAAACCAATAAAACAAATGAAAATAGGAATGATAAGAAGCAGTATTGTGAGGGTAATTTAGAAGCAATCGTCTCACTCATTATCAGTTAAAAATTTAATCATTTGTTTCTTTAAAAATCTGATTCACATCCTTTGGAACTTTTATTGTTTATATCTGTTATTTCCATTATTTTTAGTTGTCCTTTATTTTGATATTAACTTCTACTGTGAATTTATTTGAGCACCATTTCTTATGTATGAAACGATTATCAGCATTAGTTTCAATTGTGTGAATTAAATAATATGTCTTTTTCCCCATACATTGATTCAACCTTAATCTAAATTATAAAAAAATAGTTGAGGACTTTTTATTCAGTTTCATTCATGAAATTGGATCATTTTTCCAGGGTCTGTTGCAGTGATACTGATGTAGGGATTTTTAAATAGTTTCAGATGTTGCTTCATAATGAGAAGTGCTCCCAGCCTGTAACATGTACAGTCTTTTTCATAAATATCTCTTTATTGAAATCATTTTCATCCTATAAATTAGAAAAAAGAAAAAAATGAATACAGGCTTTTAGATTCAAGGATATTTACACCTAAATCAACACAACCATTTTGTTCTGTGAACCAGAAATTCCCCCCAAAAATGATCTTATCATAAATCAAATAGTTAATTATAACATTTGTTTTCATGTTTAACCTTGAATTGAGCTCAACACATACAAGATAATGAAAAAACACATTTGAAGCATAAAAAGAATGAATTGTGTGTGAATAAGAATTTGAAGTTAGTTTTACTTACAGAGAAAGCAATGCCAGTTTAATTTCTTTATGTGTGATATATGTGTGTTTGATTTTGGGTTGTAATATTTATCTAGTATTTGCTGCTCCTCATTGAGATTCCACTCTTTGAATCAAAGGAGCTTTTAAGGTTGAACTTGTCAACATTTTAAAGTCATTTTTACTGGACGAACTAATGAGAAACCATCCCTTTGTGATCCACAGTTTACAGATGACGGTTGCTTTACCGTCTTTGCTGTTTGCTCTTTGTGCTCCTCAGCAGCATCAGAGCTGGACAGACGACCTGCCTCTCTGCCAGATGTGTGGCGTCGGCACGGCGCCCAACTGCGTGTACGGGCCCGACGGCAAGGGAACCCAGAGCCACCCCAACGAGGACGGACACCTCAGGTTCAGGTAAGAACGGCAGAGACCGACACACAACCGTTCAAAGGAAGAGCAGTGATGGATCTGGAGGCGTGCAAGAATTCAATTCTTCAATTCCAAAATGTGAATCAATATGAAGAAACAACCAGTGCAGGAATAAATAGTATTAATCCAGTATTCAATATTGTTTCATGTGGGGTGTTGCAGTGATTAAAAACCACCACTAGATGGCGGCAGATGTCCTTTAATCCTGTTGAACAGGTGCATCTTAAATATTAAATTTCAACAATTAAATATCATTCAGCTTGTGATAGAAAAAAATACATATTCACATAAATACATGTACGAGAGCATTTAGAAGTCTTGCATGTTGTTTTTAAAGTGTTATTCACTATGTATTTATTATTGAAGATATTTAGTTTCCCAAGTTTTGTTCAACACTAACACTCTCATAGAGTTTATTATTATCAGTAATTCAAGCCTTCTTCTTTATTAATGTAACTGATAGTGGGTTAAAAAAAACAAAGTACCTCAAAAATTTTGTCCCTTTTAAAAAAATGAGCCACTTTTAAACTATATTTATTCACAATAAAACAAATAAGTCTTGAGTTTAGTATAAGTGTAGTGTCAGGAAGGCGTTAGTTACAAGTTAAATACAGGAAAATAAAAATTTAAAGTGTCTAAAATGTCGTTCAGATGCTCCTGTTCGTGTAGCCGAACACATTTTTCGCTCTGAATGTCTCATGAAGGCGTTACTGACCAGGAGACGATTTTTATTTGAAAACTACTCGGTGTTTTTTTTAATGGCTTGGCTGATGAAGAACAAAACTATGAGGGGAAAGATTCATTTCCATTGAAATATTTCAAAACAGAGAGAACTTTTCCTTTTCTGAACCTTGGAGAACTTCCCATGAAGCTTTAAATGTCCTGTAGCTCGATCCTGTGGTTGCGTATTCTAAAAATCACAGACTGTGATTGGCCGGAGCAGAAAGCCTGTTGTGTTTATCTTCATCTCTTTAAAGCTTCAAACATCTTTAATCAGACTCAAATAGGAGCGACTGTATTTTTTTAAAATAAAATCAATATACTTCCCACTTCATCTGATGATAGAAAACAGCTCATTTACTCTTTATTGAAATGTTAATATCTGTGAATGTGTTTATTGTTCCCTCAGGGAAATCACCTCCACTCATGCCGAGCACATAATGCACCGTGATTACAAGGTTTTAAAAACAGCAACAACAAAAACACGACAACAGCCGTAATGATCGTACATCGATATAGATGTGTTCTACATGATGTGTTTAAATCAGTTCATTCAGTGTGTTTGAAGAATCAGGGCAGTGTGTGTTTTATACAGTTATCAGGGAGGAACTGTCGGCTGTTCCACAGCAGGGTTTGTCCGATTGTGAGGCGGTGAAAGTAAACACAAGCTCAATCAGAGGTGTGTCGAATAGTCCCAGTTCTCTACCAAGGTACACAAACGCAGTCATAAGGTCAGAGTACACACACACACACACACACACACACACACACACACACACACACACTCAGATACATTCACTCCTATGGCCACAGATGCATGTGAAGAAAGTTAAGTACTTCCTCGCTGTGCTTCTGTAAGCAATAAAAACATCTGGAAAGTCTAAATAAACATAGTTCTGCGTGTGATTTGTCATTAGATTGATCTGTTTTAATGGATCAAAATGACCCCTGAGAATGAGTTCAGCTCTGAAAATACACATTTTAATGAAATAATTAATTACCGGTAATAATAATTTCATTAATTAATAATTATTTCGCCCTCTGCTTTTATCTTATTAAACACCTGCAGGTTCAGTCCTCAGGAAAGTCACAGCGCCTTTCTTCCCCCCTCTGACTGCTCTGAGTGTTCCAGTTGAATCAAAACGCTCCCGGGTAAAAGTCGTGTTGTGGCTTTGTGTCCGTCCCCTCCTCAGAGGCGAGGACGGCTGCTTTCTCTACGGCGTCTTCAACGGCTACGATGGGAACCGGGTGGCCAACTTCGCCTCGCAGTATCTGACGGCCGAGCTGCTGCTGGGCCAGCTGAACTCCAGCCACACCGACGGCGACGTCCAGAAGATCCTCACGCAGGTCAGAGAGCGAGCCGGCCGCCGCTCCCTGCGTCTCACCTTCAGGGAGTCTGAGCTTCTCCAGCAGTTTCATTTTCAAGCCTCGTTTGAACAGACGCCCGGAATGCAGCGGAAGTTTTCCCTTTTCTCTAGAAAACATGATGTAAACTGGATTTAAGGTGCTGAACCTTCTGTGATTTTTCAGATTGCTGCACGCTCTGGAGGAAAAAAAAAGTGGTTTTTTTTTTCCCGGTTCAGGGTGGATTTTGTGGCTCTGATGTGATCCGAGGGGTTTTACCTTCTCCTGACTCGTCTCCTTAAGTAAAGACCGTGGAGATCAGTGGTCGATCCTGAAGACGGTTTGTAATGAAAACACCATAAAACCTGCGGCCGCTCAAATCATTTCGACAAAATCCAAAATACGACGAGCTTTTCTTTTTCCCACAGCTGCTTTTTTTCTTTTTGCTCCTCGTGGGAAATAAGACACTTTGTCGTCAGTCCAGACACAGATTTTGCTGTTTTACCTCTTCAGTGTTTGATTCTGGATGAGCTTGTGTTCATGTGGTTGTTTTCAGCGTGTTGTTGTCGTTGTTGTTGTTGTTTACAGGCCTTCAATGTGGTGGAGAAGAGTTACTTTGAAACAATCGACGACGCTCTGGCCGAGAAAGCTCACCTGTCCAACTACGTCCTGCCGCACAGTGAGGTACACACACACACACACACACACACACACACACACACACACACACTGACAGATCCAGATAAAAGTTTGCGAAGAGGACGGTTTCCATAGCAACAGCAGATTTGAGCATCGGTGTGAATTAATGCTCGGCGGCTGGAGAAGAGCCGCTTCGGTCTTAATTGGTCTCGTCAGCCTGTTTGATTAGAGAAGACAGGTTCCAGGTTTCTCTCTCTCTCTCTCCTCCTGACCTGTGGTCTCACGGTGTCCGTCTCTCTGTCCCTCCGTGTCCGTCTCTCTGTCCCTCCGTCCGCCTCGCTGCCCAGAGCGTGTCGTTCCACCAGCTCTCCCCTCAGAGTCAGAAGGTTCAGGAGCGGCTGAAGGAGCTGGAGCAGGAGGTGTCTGGAGGGGCCACGGCCGTGGTGGCGCTCATCCTCAACAACAAGCTCTACATCGCCAACGTCGGTACGCACACACACACACACACACACACACACACACACAAAACCACAATACAATGAAACGACGTCACGCTTTGCTTCGTCCTTAAAATAATTTAAGTATCTATTCCACACTGCACCTTCGAGCGCCAGCTGTTTCTGTCCAATTACCGTCTCGTGTTTCTTCCCCTCTGCTCCTCCACCGCGGCTACGGTGAAGAATTGTGAACTAATTAGTCTAATTGTGTTTCTAAGCGGGGCGGTTTCTCCCTCGATCAAATAAATGACTTGAGAATGATGCGATCTTCGGTAACCCAGCAGTCTGAATGGGAGTGAGCGTCCCGCCGTCACGCAGGTCAGATACAGGCCGTTGTAAACAATAGTTACATAACAGGTGAAGAGAAAAACCAGCTGATGCTGCTGTATTGAGTTTCTGTAAAAACAGAAATATCTGGAAACTACACAGACCGGTTTATCACGCGCCTCCCATGATGCTTTGAACCGGCGCTTGACGTCCTCCGCGCCGCCGAGCTGCTGTTCTGAAGCCACACACACACTCCTCAGAGGACAGGAGGCTATTTATAGCGCCGCATCAGCCTGGGGCAACATGACCAGTCCGCTCCTTCTCTCATTTGTTCTGTTTAATCCACGACTTGCTGTGGTCCAAACACAGATTGGAGGAGTGTCGCTAGAAGCAGAGCTTATTTGGGATGTTTATTCTGAGCAGGGTGCCGGAAGGTCATGTCTTGAAATCACATCCTGACATTTCTTCCTCATGAGTGATGATTTTAGAGGCAGATTTATAAAACCTGTTTGGGAAAGACTGCTGTAGTGGGGTGGAGGTTGACCTTCAGCAGCCAGAGCTGCAGTCGTTCAGGTCGAAGCAGTCAGAGTCCAGACCTTCATTCGTTTGGAATGAATTACTGTTCAGACGCTCTCCATCCAAACCACTGAGCTGAATTCTGGAAATTAACTGAGTAATCGAAAAAAAAAATCAATTATCTAAGCTTAATTTAACAAGAATAACGCATGACAGACTATTACTAAAATTAAAGAAGCATTAATTTCCTCTTGAAATAACTCTTTTTTTTATCAACAGGCTTTTAGATTTTTTTTAGTCCTTTGACTCGTATAACTCTGACTTTAACGATCTCAGAGTGGAAAAACCGCGGACCCTCAGTGTGACCTCTGGTGTCCCTCTCAGGGGTCCAGCACCCCAGCTTTGGAGCCACTGTTACGTCGTCTTATTTTCTGTGTTTCAGACACTGAGCTAATCCACCTTCTGACCACGATTCCTCAGCCGCTGCTCACTCGTCATTTCTCCCGTTAAGCCGCCGTCGTTCGGCTCCCGGTACATTCGTCTTCATCTCCACGGATCAGAACGCCGTCGTCCGGCGGTCGCGACGCCGACGTCAGCTGCCGTTTTCAGCTCGGCGCCGTAGCGCAGAGGAAGAACCTCTGCTGCGGAAAGCTAACTCCACTGCGCAGCGCACACACCGCTTTGCTTCGGATCCTGAGGTTTTCTCTGCGGGTTTTTTCTCCCTCCACTTTGTATTCCTTGCATCAGGAGTGGAAGTGAGCCCGCTGCGCACGTGTCGTGCACATCGCAGTGAATTAAAGGAAGCCTTGAGGGCAGAGAGTTTTGGCCCGGAGCGTTTTATTGATTGAATTACTGGAGTAATCGTTTCAGCCCTAATCCGGTTTGTATCTTCTTGACCTTCTGAGACTGAAAACACTGACGGAGCGCCGCTGTCGTGCAAACCCCGCCCCCCAAAACACAGCAGCGCGTCATGTAAACAGAGACAGAGTTCATTCATGAAAAAACACATCTGAGTTTGGTTTAAATGCTCCAAATATGACGATACTTACCGTTTTTAGACACGACGGTTAAACAGCTGAAAACAACAAACACATGTTTGAAAGAAGCTTGTCTGAAGATGGAAGCTCGAAAATGTGCTCAGAAGCGGTTTGGCACAATCATTTCAGTGTCCAACGACTGGAACATGGTCAGTAGGGAAAACCTGCTCGCAGTAAGAGGTGATTAAACTGTGAGATTGTTCTTTTTATCGCCCCTGGTGAGAAGTCCAGGTCAGAGCTGTTAAAAACAGAGTCCAGACAGCTCGCTTTGAGTTTCCAAGGAAAGGGGAAAAAGAAAAAAACCCAGCAGTTGGACCAGCGACGGCCTCGCTGTCAGCAGATGTGTTCTACATACCGCTCAGAAAGTTGATTTCTGCAGAAATCTATCCCCACTGCGGAGTTTCCTGCGTTGGAACGACGTCGACTCGGCTAATTCAAAACATACCGGCGGCGGCGGTCACCGTTCCTGAAGTTCTCGTTTAAATCTCCCACAAAGTGGGTTTGTGTCACCACAAAAACCTCAAAGAGAGAGAAACGTGGCGGCGGCGGAGAAGCGGAAGAATCCTCAAAACTCTTTCCAAGAACTGAGCTTTTCTGTATCCGAGCCTGTGGACTTCCTCTCCCCAGTTAATGAAAAGTCTTTTTAATGCTCCGTTTTACGTTTTTACTAATGAGATGGAAGAAAGAGTCCATCTCAATCTGGCTTTCGTTTTCTTTTGCGAATCCCTGGAGTAACTGTGAATGTGTAGACAGGAGTCCTGTGAGGGAGGTCAAGAGGTCAAAGGTGACAGAACATGAGTCGCAGAGAGATTTCAACATGAGAGTAAGGCTACGTTCACACTGCAGGGCTTAATGCTCAATTCGGATTTTTTGGTGAGATCCGATTTTTTTGCGAGTTCGTTCACATTTACAATAAAATGCGACTTGTATGTGATCTCCCGTCTGAACGGAATACCACCCAAAAGTGTCCCGCATGCGCAGAAGAGGACAGAACGACGTCACGCAGCAGCGCGCTTCAGTGTTTGCGGAACCAACAAACAACATACAGAATCTGCAGCTTTTCAAGCGTCGATGATTTATTTAAGAACTGATCAAACACGTATTCCTACAATTGAATAGTGAGCAATCATTTCAGTGCTGCGCTTCTAATCAGCCGCGCCGAGCTCCTGTGTGTGTGTGAGAGAGAGAGAGAGACAGGGAGCGAGAGAGAGGGAGAGAGAGAGGGAGAGCGCGCGTATGGATATTATTTTTATTTTTCCTCCCCGTTGTCCTGGCGCTGCAGAATTTAGCGAATGAGAAGGAAGAGAGCCAAGTTTTTGGCCATGGCGTTTTGTGGGGCAGTGGCAGCAACAGAGAGACGCAGCCAGGAGTGGGGGGGGGACAGTGATGAGAGGCTTTAATGATACGGAGTTCAATAATATTTTTCGGATGACAAGAACTCCCTTAATGTGCGTCTGCGAGCGCCTTTTTTTAACACTCACGGCCAGACACACGTCTTCAGCACCCCACATCGTGACGTGCAGGTCGGATAAATGCGACCTGGCCGTTCAGACTGAAATCGCATGGCAAAAGATCAGATACGTATCGGATTTAGGACCACATATCCAAGTGGCCTGGGTCGCATTTGAAAAAATCGGATCTGTGTCGTTCAGACTGTCAGGAAAAGATCCGATACAGGTCGCATAGGGGCAAAAAAATCGGATTTGGGTCACTTCAGCCTGCAGTGTGAACGTAGCCTAAGTGATGGCGGCGGCGGCGCTTCGGTCCCAGCTGTGTGTGGATGTGAAATGTGTTCGACCGTTAAGGTCAGACGACCTCTAGTCTGAGCTGTGTGTGTGTGTGTGTGTGTGTGTGTGTGTGTGTGTGTGTGTGTGTGTGTGTGTGTGTGTGTGTGTGTGTGTGTGTGGTGTGTGTGTGTGTGTGTGTGTGTGTGTGTGTGTGTGTTCTTGTATTTCTATCCTTGTCGGGGCCAAATGTCCCCACAAGGATAGCAAAACGTGGAACGACGTGCCTTGTGGGGACCTTTTTCCGGTCCTAAGTAGGAGAAACAGTGTTTTCTTGACCATGTTGTTGTTACTGAAAAAAGTAAAAGTGCAAAAACATTTCTTTAAGGTTAGGCTTTGTTGTGGTGTGGGTTAGGGTTAGGGTAAGGGTCAGGTTAGGGGCTAGACATGAATGGGAGTCAATGGACGGTCCCCACAAGGATAGAAATACAAGACTGTGTGTGTGTGTGTGTGTGTGTGTGTGTGTGTGTGTGTGTGTGTGTGTGTGTGTGTGTGTGTGTGTTAAATATCAGTTGGTATAAATATTTATATACATGTCAAGTAAACACTTTGTCTGCAGAGGATCATATATCAGATAAGCTGCTCCGGTGTGATTGATAATGAATTATGGGATATATTTCGATCTTAAAACGCAGAGCGGCGTCTGAACTGTGTGAAATGGTAACACTGGATGGTTTCTGAACAGCTGTGCCTTCCTGCCTTTCTCCGCTCTCATTGTCTGCGTCAGGACTCTGTGACCTCCTGACCTCCTGACCTCCATGACCTCCATGACTTCTATGACCCAGAGAGCCTTTTTCACCACCCGGTGATCAGCTGCAGACTTTTATTAAATCAAGTCAATTGTTTCATGACTACAGTTCAGAACATAATGCACATTTTCTCGTCATTTTAGTGAATTTTTTAAATCTTGCTTTAAGCCATTTTCAAATTTTCATTTATAAAGCACTTTTCATATAAAAAAATGAAATTGTTATAGTTTTAGTGTTTCAGCGTCAGTTGTTGAAGCTGATTTCAGTTTTTCAATTGTTTTAACTGTTTTGACTCTATTAGAAATCGGACATTTCAAAATGGTCTGTAATTCCTTTTTTTTAGTTATTTTCTCTTGTAGCAAATATGTGAATATTTATGGGTAAAGTTTTTTGTGAACTTTATACATACAATGGGGGAAATAAGTATTGAACGCATTAACTGTTTTGTCATTACATTTATTTCCAAAGATGCAATTCATGTGACATTTCTTCCAGACACTGGTATTAACTCAAATAATCCACACATGAAAAGAAATCACAACATTCAAATCCATAAATAGTGATTATGTGGAATTAAGTGCAATAACACAGGAAAAAAGTATTGAACACACCATGGGAAAGCTGTATAGTTTGTCAAGGAAAGGCACCATACCATCTCACACCTGAAAGTAATTAGTCTTTGTACTTCCTATAAGTGCAAACCAACATCAGCTGGGTTAGTGCTAATTGATGGCCCTATAAACAGGTTGTTTTGTCACCAAGTAGTCAAACAAGACACATCTCATGATGGGTAAAAGCAAGGAGCTCTCTCAAGACCTTCGCAGCCTGATTGTTGCTCAGCATCAGAATGGAACTGGTTACAGACTTATCTCAAAGAATCTGAGTATTCCAGTAAGCACCGTTGGGGCCATTATCCGCAAGTGGAAGAAGCATCACCTTATCATCAACAGGCCGCGCACAGGAGCTCCTCGCAAGATTTCTGACCAGGGAGTCAGAAAGATGGTCAGAAGAGTTCTCAAAGAGCCAAGGACCACCCGGAAAGCACTCCAGCAAGACATGGAGGCAGCAGGTACAAGTGTTACAGAGAAAACGATAGGCAATGCACTCCACCGCCATGGCCTCTATGGACGCTCAGCCCGCAAGACTCCGTTCCTCAAAAAAAGGCATGTTGAAGCTCGTCTAAAGTTTGCTAAACAGCATCTGGATAAGCCTGTGGAATACTGGGAGAATGTTGTCTGGTCAGATGAGACCAAAATTGAACTTTTTGGCTGTCATACTACACACCATGTTTGGAGGAGAAATGGCACTGCACATCACCCAAATAACACTATACCAACAGTGAAGTTTGGTGGTGGAAACATCATGGCATGGGGTTGTTTCTCATCTCGTGGTACTGGCAGACTTCATATAATTGAAGGAGCAATGAATGGAAACATCTATCGGCAAATTCTTGAGATGAACCTCCTGCCATCCACC
Organism: Salarias fasciatus; assembly: GCF_902148845.1. Taxonomy (NCBI): domain Eukaryota; kingdom Metazoa; phylum Chordata; class Actinopteri; order Blenniiformes; family Blenniidae; genus Salarias; species Salarias fasciatus. The sequence goes on along the minus strand of NC_043750.1, from coordinate 5,113,778 downwards.
AGGATGATGAAGATGAGACGGGGCTGGACCTTTCAACAGGACAACGATCCGAAGCACACGGCAAAGTTGACTCTCGAATGGTTTAAAAAAAAGAAAATCAATGTGTTAGAATGGCCCAGTCAATCACCTGACTTAAATCCGATCGAACATTTGTGGAAAGAACTAAAGATAAGGGTTCACCAGAGGGCACCAAAGAATATTCAGGATTTGAAGACAATCTGTGCGGAGGAATGGGCAAAAAATCACACCTGAGCAGTGTGGGCGATTAGTTCATACATACAACAAGCGTCTGGAAGCAGTCATTGCAAACAAAGGCTTCTCCACAAAGTATTAAACGAGTCTCAGATAGTGTGTTCAATACTTTTTTCCTGTGTTATTGCACTTAATTCCACATAATCACTATTTATGGATTTGAATGTTGTGATTTCTTTTCATGTGTGGATTATTTGAGTTAATACCAGTGTCTGGAAGAAATGTCACATGAATTGCATCTTTGGAAATAAATGTAATGACAAAACAGTTAATGCGTTCAATACTTATTTCCCCCATTGTAACTAGTCAAATACTATGATGCACTATATCATGACATTTCAACAGTCTTGAATGGCTGAATAATTGATTTGTTGGATCTCTCTATTTCAACTCAGTCGGTGAGGTACGGAACAATCAGTTATGTAACAAGAAGTGTTTTGTTTGTAGTTTCTATGTGATTTCCAGTTCCGGTTCTCATCCAGCATGACACCCAGAACCTTAGTTTCCCTCACTCTGTTCATTTCTGAACCTTCTGTATTAATTGTACAATCATCATTAATCTCTGTGTTACTGAATAAATAAATTTAGTGACTATTTATTTACATCAAACCATTGTTTGAAGTCCTTCTTTGACAACATTCAAAACCTGAGTTAGATCAACAGATAAAACATGTCGTATCGTCAGCAAACAGACACATTTCAGCAGTTTGGATACAGATATGATGTCATTGATGTGTTGAGTAAAAAGTTCTGGTCCGAGGACCGAGCCCTGAGGTACGCCGCATTTGATCTGGTATTGCTCAGTTTTTATATTTTCGATCTGACAAAACTACTTCCTGCTCTCTGAAAAGCTGGAGATCCACTGGTGTGTGTGTTTTCATCACAGAAACAACCAACAGCTCAACATGCCAACTCCATTGTTTTCAGGGTTTGAGCCTTTTCCCTGTAAACAGACAGGTGAGAAGTGTGTCCTAATAATAATGTCTTAAACCAAGGGGAGGGGGACAACTTTGATCATGATGGAGCCACAGAAACGTCATTCTTTCCTCCAGAGTGTTGAAATGGCCCAGATTATTTACCAATGTCGGAGAATTGTAGCCAGTCTTTAATGTAAAGCACAGAAGAAGAGTGCCAATAGAATGCATTTGATCATCTCTGCATTGAAATATGTTTAGTTTTATCATATTTAGGATTAAGAAACAATGGATTTTGGCTTCAGATCTGCTTAGATGAGAACTCTTCCTCGTACCATTGTTTGTGGAACCTGCTTTTAGGCAGAAACGAGGCTACAGATCCTCAGTATTATGTTGATGTTATTCTGTATTATCGTGCATTACGTGCAGAGCCTGCAGTCTTGAAGTTTATCATTCAGAATGGATCTTTGAAGTTATGGCGCATCTGTGCTCCGTTTTGCCTCCCTGCAGTAAATCCCCTCAGTATTTATGACACTATCGGGGGACGCGCTGACTTTGCTCTGCGGTTGTTTTTGAGCCGTTATTGAAGTGTTTGTCATTTTCCTCTCGTTTCCAAATGGAGCAGTTGAAACCCTAAAATCATCTTTCGGTCTCATCCTGCCCAATAAACACCGATACGAAAGGAGAATCACCAAACTGAACGCCGCTGAAAGACGAGGACGTTTAGCCAGGTTTGATAACGACACTTTTTCTGCTGAGGTGTTTCAGTTTTTAAAACCTCATAAAAATCTTGTTTATTTTGTCCAGATTGCGTCTTAATTGCTCTGAATTCTGCATAATTTATCCACATTCAGTCGGTGAACAGAGAAATCTGATTTCCAGGATTTTTATGCGGCCAGTTTTGGCCAATGCGCCGTATATTTGACATTTGACACCAGCCTCTTTGAAAGTTCCAGCAGATGTAAACTGAAAGGCGGTCGCTGTTCTGCTGCTTGTCTCTCCGTCTCCCTCAGGGACGAACCGAGCCTTGCTGTGCAAGTCCAGCAGCGACGGGCAGAACCAGGTCCTCCAGATCAACCGGCCGCACAGCACCGACAACGAGGACGAGCTGCAGAGGCTGGCCGCTCTGGGTGAGACGAGTTCATCTTCGCCTCTTTAACAGACGAAATCCTTTTCTGAGTAGGTTTTATTTGTGCTCTGACTGATAAATAAACCTCCGATAGCAGATGTTGCTCTCCTTCCAGTTGCGTCCACGGCGGGGCGGACAGCCGCGCTAATGGTCCAGTAATGAGGGCCGTGCGGCAGCAGAACCTGCATCCATCGTGATCAGCTCTGCAGAGCGAGCGTTATGTGCATCCTGGCACCTGTAATGGATACAAGAGATAATTAGCCACATTATTTCTCAGCGTTTGAGTCCGTGGCCATTAGAGGAGCCGTGTTCCCCCTCCTCTCCTGCTCCGTCTCCAGTCGGGAGGCCCATCATTATTCAGTGGCTCGGGTCCGTTTCTGAATGATTTAAAAGGAATGACAGTCATTCCATTAACCGGGGCCAAGGTGACACCCCCCCCCCCCCCCCCCCCCCCCTCCTTTCACGCAGCCTCCTCCCACCTCGATGCTCTCATCTTTATTACCTTATCCCCGCCTCTCCCGTCCTCTCCTGCAGGTGTGGACTCAGCTCGTGTGAGGCAAGCGGGGCAGATCGCGGGGCAGAGCAGCACCCGGCGGCTCGGAGACTACCCCGTCAAGTTCAACTACAATGAGATCGACGTGCTGAGGTGAAGGAGGAGGAGACGCTGTGGGCTGCTCATGGGGGTCAGACTGACCAAACCCTGGCGTTTCTCACTCTTTCTAACTTGACATGTCTCTAAAAGCGCTCATGCACGTCGGCTGAGGGGAGTTTTCTCTGCAGGGAGGCGGGCCTCTCTCTTCATCAGGAGCTTTGTCACCCAGGAGAGATTGAATCCTCTCTGCGCTGAGAGGAGCCGGTTCTATGTGGTTCTGGTGTCTTATTATAACGGCCTCCCGTCACAAGTTGACCGGGCACATCCGACTGGGAGGAGGCCTCAGGGTCGACTCGGATCCTCCTGCAGAGATTCTTTATCTCCGTCGGGCCCTAAACCCGGCTGTGGGGCCCGACGGAGGTGCTGGAGGATGCAGAGGATGGCGATGTCTTCGTATTACAGTAACTGGACGCCACAGTGCGTAACAACAGGAAACACGGTAAATGGATGGAGGACAGTCGGAGGAAGGGAGGGAAACACTCTGATTCTAGGATTTTACAGTTTACTCCTCAAACCGCATCCGTTCAGTTCAGTTCTGTGTTTCACAGCGTCTTCCTCGCGTCTCAGCAGAGGAGATAAAACTTGTCAGTTCATGAAATTTAAGTTTTTGTTTTCCACTTGGAACTACCAGGCTGCCTGTTCCTCTGCAGTCTCTATGTTGAGATAAGATCCTTCAGCTGTCAGATTCAGCCCGGAAGAGGCGCAGGACGGTATCGGTGAAATGAAAGCGAGTGGAGGAGACACTTGAATGGAGCGCGGCTCTCATCACGCCGTCTCTTCTACCTGGACGGCGACGGCTCTGTTTCCAGCGCCGTCAGATCCACTCGTGCGCCGCCCGACCTGAAATTCCAGGTTTTTTCCCAGAGCGCCGTCCCTCCCGCTCTGCTCTCATTTCCTGTCCCCGTCCGCCCGTCCAGGCCAAACCTATCGCTCTTAAGATCTCGCCCAGTAAGTGCAATTATAAGGCGGACTCTGATCTCTGGAGATTCTCCTCCTTTGATGCCTTCAAAGAGTGTTGAAAAATTGATGTGGAAGTCTAATTGATTCTTTGGATGTTTGAGGTTATTGTTCGCAGATCAGATTCACTCGTGTCTCCTCGTCTCCAGTCCGCCTCCCTTTTATCTCTTATCGCGTCCGGCCCTCGTGGTCTCCGGCACTCTCTTTCATCTCAGCGTCCGTCGGCGGTTTGCCTCCGTCACCTGCTCAGGTCTCGCCTTCTCCCCTCAGCGCGGCCAAGACGAGTCCCATCATCGCCGAGCCGGAGATCCACGGCAGCCACTGTCTGGACGGGGTGACGGGCTTCCTGCTGCTGATGTCGGAGGGCCTGATGAACGCCCTGGAGTCGGCCCACGGCCCCGAGCAGGCCAACCAGGTCAGAGGATTCCTAAAATTCTAGAGTCTCTTACATATGTGCTCTGTTTAGGCCCTGCTGACACCGCAAGGCTTTCAAGTGAAAGCGGGAAACATTAGTTGTGTTTCGGGGTTCCGTTGACACGCCAGCGGTCACTGAAAACGCAACTTTTTGAAAGTTTTTCATCTCCATTGAAACGGGCGTTAAACTTTTCTAAAGCGCTGCTGCTCCACATAGGAACCACGTCCAGAGTGAAGAGTTGATCTGCACATGCAGATAAAGCAAGAGAGCTGTCGACTGGGTAGATTGTAATGAACTGACAGCCTTTATTAATCATTCTGAAGCTTCCGGCTTCAGGACAGAAGTCAAGAAACCAAAGTCAACAAACATGCAAGAAAAAAAAACCAAACCACCAGGATGAAAATGTAAATGTTAGCGTTTTCCCATGTCGGCCTCATGCTGTACAGACCTGCTGCAGTGTAAACATTCAAGCTGTCTTGCTTTAGGTTTTTAGTCCTCTTAGTATCTGGACTGTAACAGACGTGTCTTCACTAGGAAATGTCAAACACATTTCAGTTTAAGGTCCACATGAAGCGCAGTTTCACACTGAGCGGGCCAAACCGGTGTGAAGTGGGAACATAGTGACCTTTACATTTAAATGTAAAGCTTGTCTTTGTTTTGGCACAGAGAATTTGTAATGAAAATGTCTAGAATTGGCTTCATGTTGTGATGGTGGTAGTTTTTGGTTGCAATTTGTCAAAAAAAATCTAATGATACTTTGATACTTTCTAATGAAAAGTACAATATTAGTGTCTGTTGATTGGAACTACTTGTGGGCTGATTTTGGAACCCGGGCCTTATGTTTCACCCTTTTGATCGATATTGATGTTTTTTCTTTTCTTTTTTTTCTTTTTTTGAATGTGCATTTTGCAGGAAAGAGACGGTTAAATCCAAAACACTGAGCGGCACATGCTCTGGATTCCTCGTCGTTATGTTTACAGATGACCTCTCACGTACAGAAGAGTTCAGTTTTCCATGTTTACAGAAGACGGAGATCGGTGTGTTTAGAAATCGCTGCTCTGAAGGAGAAAAGAAAAAAATCTGCTGCTGGTGTATGAATAAATAACGAAAGATGGCTGTTTTCACATGGAAACGTTGTTTCCTGGTCCTGAGTTTGCCGCTGCTCTTCAGTCCGTTAATGTCTCTCTCTCTCTCTCTCTCTCTCTCTCTCTCTCTCTCTCTCTCTCTCTCTCTCTCTCTCTCTCTCTCTCTGGGTGTCAGGAGATCGTTGCCATGGTAGCAGCCGAGCTGGCCCAGCAGAGCAGCCTGGAGGCCGTGGCCCAGTCGGTGGTGGAGCGGGTCAAGCGGCTGCACCACGACGTCTTCGCGTCGGGCCGTCAGAGGGCCGCGCTGTGCTCCCGGCACGAAGACATGACCCTGCTCATCCGCACGCTCAACTACCCGCTGGCCGACGCCGCGCTCACGCCCACGCAGGGTAGGAGAACGGCATTCTGGGATCGATTTCCAGTTCGGGGGATGCTTACTTCCCTGCTGGCTCCACCAACACAGTGTGCCTCATTTACATTAATGTGAAATGCAGAGCTGTGCGGAATTCAGCCGTCTGTCACTTCATCAGAGGAACGTCCAGCACTTTTCTGGTCGTTCTTCAAAACCGGGTGTTTGAAATCTTTTAGCTCTCGCTTTTATGTCAGATTCAAATTAAACCAGGGGTGTCAACCATAAGGCCCATGGACCAAAACCAGCCCACAAGAGTCTCCGAGCTGAACCACCGAGCAAATGGCAGAGATTTCAAAGAAAACATTTTTAGAAATTCTTTTAAACGAAGCTAGAAATGTTTATTCAGATATTTTGTCTCTGAAGTAAAATGTGTTTGACGCCTCTGATTCAAAGCGACATCATCATCTTAAGTTTACGTAGTGACGAGGCTTCATCGGCTTCGTGAGCTCAGCTGAAACTGTTGAAGCCGGAGCATCGTCCGTCACAGGCACCGAAGCGCTGCAGAGGTTGAACAATTCTAAACCCTCATTACAATCCAGCTTGATAAAATCCAATGAAGACAATCGATGATGGAAGAGGAGCAATGAAGCGAATTGAGCTCGAGCCAGAAGTCACTTCAAAGAGGCGGCTCCTGGTTTTGGACTGATCTCTGATGTGATGTGTCCAAAGCTTCAGTGCAGCAACAGAAGATGCTCCTTCACCATGAAGGCCATTAAAACCGGCTTTTTAGCAGGTCAGGTGTGTTTTCACCTCTGGGCCCGGGATGCCAGCGTTTCATCGTCGGATCATCGACGCTGTGTTTGTGATCTACCATGTATTTAACTTTCAATATCCAGAAAAGGCAGCTTGAACTCTACGATTCATTCAGACGAAAAACTTATTTCGTCTCCTTCATTATTATTGTGATACATTTTTATTTAGTTATGTAGTATAAATTGCAAACTGAACAAACACAGACTCTTATCTTATCGAAGCTGCAGGCTGAAAAAGAGAAGTTCGTGTTCATACTGGCAGGTTGGCAACGAGTCCAACAGAGGCTATCAGGTGTTCGTGATGGATCAGGAGCACAAACCTCTATGAATACACACAAAATGATCATTGAAAATGTTCGTTTAGTGAGTTTTTTCTACCTTCAGACGAGATTTTCATGACTCATTAAGTGTTAATGTGAGTAATAAAACCAGACGGACTTGAAGTGCTTCAGTTTATGTGTATTTAAATGGAAAGTATGTGGAAGGTTAACTGTTTGGATGATCCACGATGCATCATTTTCACCTGTTCCTCCAACTCAACCTGATTTATTTCACTTTTGACACGTTTCCAGGTTGAAGAAGGAAGATTTACGGATTAAAGTCATGTGGATCTTCCTGAACATGTGAATTGAAAACCCTCTTGTCCCCCCCTCCCCCCCTCCAGGCGGTCGTATCTACCCCGTGTCGGTGCCGTACTCCAACAGCCAGAGCACCAGTAAAACCAGCGTGACGCTGTCGCTGGTCATGCCGTCGCAGAGCACGCTCACCAACGGGACCAACACGGCCTCCACGCTGGAGGAAGGCACCCCGACGCCGGGGTAAGCTCCGCCTCCTGCTGTCCTCGCCGTGGCTGTTCTGTTTGCTTTCTGGAGTGGTGGAGGCGCGTCAGGAGGGAGAACTCCGCCCCGGGCCTCCTCCACCCTCCAAGCTTCTTAATAACTCCCTCGTCTTCTGTTTGAGCTAATCGTGATGTTTTTCACCTCCTTCTCATCCGCCGCTCCGCTCATTCTGTCTCTCACACATTTATCTCATGCAGCTGGGGCTGTTTGTTCATGTTGGACTTCCTCATGAGTCTGAAGCTTTCAAAGAAAGGAAAGCTAATTGAACCGGTGAATCATTTTTATGAATTAGAGACTTTGTTTACACGACGACGTTTCAAGTTTTTGCATTTTTGTCTCAGAAAATTTGAGAAGTTTTGAAAACGGTGTGGATTTACATGGAAGTGAAAGATGATCTGTCTAACATGCCAGGCCGTGGAGACAGGTGGTGGGTTTTTTTTTTCCTGTTTCTAAGGAATCATGAAGTTTTTGAAAAGTTCCGTCTTGGGAGCATTTTATAAAAATCTGTCGTTTAAACGTGAAACTTTCCTGAAAGCTCGTCGTGTAAACGTGAACCTGAACCTGAGTGAGGAAGTCTGATCGCCGCTCTCCTCCGTCACTCCCCTCGTTTGCCTCCATCCCTCGCCGTCGCCGCCTGACTCACGTCTATATTTCTCTCCTTCGACCCCCCCCTCCCCCGACTCGCCGCCGTCCCCCACTCTCTCTCCTCCGCCCGCTCCTTCAGTCCGCCTCACCCCTCCGCCTGCCTCGCCTCCGTCGACGTCCTGCAGCCCATCATTGAACTCCCTGTCTCCCCCCTCCCCCCCCTCCCCGTCTCCACCTCCCTCTTCTCCCTGTCCTCCGCCCCGCCTACCCCCCGCCCGCTGCCCCTCTCCGCCTCCCTGGGCCGCCTGTCGGCGCTCCGCCCCCCCAGCAGCCAGAGCCCCACGGCCACGCTGCAGTCCACCAACACGCAGACGCAGAGCTCCAGCTCCAGCTCGGGCGACGGCAGCCTGTTCCAGCAGCGCGGCAGCCAGGCGGCGCAGCCCGACGAGACGGGCCGCGTGCCGCCGTACGTGGACTTCAGCCAGTTCTACCGCCTGTGGGGGAGCGACCACAGCGACGGCCACAGCACCCAGGGGGGGCTGGGGCCCCAGTGAGGAGGAGGAGGAGGAGGAGGAGGAGGAAGAGGAGGAGCCCCGGAAGGGAACCGGACTCCGATTATGGCATTCTGATTGTGAGGAGGTTCGGAGAGGCTTTGCCGAATACGCTGTTAATGTTATCTCTTTGAGAAATAAGTGGCCTAAAGGTGCGTGAGAGCGAGGAACGATGGACGACTGTGGGCAGTGAAACGGGAAGAGAGCGGCGCCGGGACACTCCGGGAGTAAATCCTGCCCCTCTGTGGGCGACAGAGGGCAGCCGAGTGAATCAGCATCATCCAGATACTAGAATCTATTATCAGGTGTACGAACAGGACCTGGGAGTTCGCGGTTTTGTGAGTAATGACGAACTGTAAGGCCTTAAAATGGAACGAATGAAAGTACTTTTTTTTATTTGTGATGAAAATATATCTGCGGATTAACCGATAAGTTCTCCGACTTCTCTTCGTCTTCTTGGTTCCCCTGGGGAAAAAAAAAAATCTACCTTCATTCTGAGTGAGAGGTGGTTGGTGCGTTCTTGTGTTTTTATAATTCACTGTGCATTGGCTAACGCGCCGTCCTTCCCTGCTCTCCCGTTGCTCGTGCTGCGAGCGTCTCGTGCTTTTCCACTGAATGCAGAACCGGTGAACGCCCACAAGATCAGAGTGAGTCATCTGAATGTCGACGCTTGACTTGGAAATTAAAAAAAAAAAAAAAAGGAATTTCTCTCAGAAAAATGCAAAACAAATTCTTTTTTTCCCACCATCATGTGATTCAGATCAAGACAGAACTGCTCGTTCACATCAAATGGCCTTGAAATCAATCTGCCACAGCTTCGTAAAACTGTCAGATCTTCTGTTTTTTAACGAGCTGTTGGCCTCAGGAAACCAGATTCTGCTCCGATCAAGGTAACATATGTAGGATTTAACACATTTACACATTTCGTTTCAGGTTAACGAAATAAACTAGAAATGAAAAGATATTCTAAAAACTAAGCTTTATATAGGACAATCAACTAAAACTTTAATATAAATTAAACAAACTGATGAAAGGGTCTTTAGTTTTCGTCTTTGAGCCGACGGCAGGTTACGGCTCTTCATTTGGCGTCTGTCTCTCTGTCTCTCTGTGGCTGCAGACAGGAGAGTCTGCACAGCTGCATCATGGCAGCCAGAGTCAGGAAGAGGCGCCGGAGTCCTGGTCGGGATTACTTTAGCCTTGTAGTGGAACGCGTTGCACACACCTGAAAGAACGTGATAACAGTCGGCATGGGGGGGGGTCGACCCTGATGGCGGTGACAGAGAACGGCAATGAGCCAGAAACTGCCGCATGTTTGACCCCTCCTCAGTAAAGACGCCGTGTCAACGCATCACACTCTGATTCCTGAACTCAGGACCTGGACGCACTCCGAGGTTAACCGCTCTGCGACGGATCCCCGAGGTCTGAGGTCGTGTGAGGACTGGAGTAGATTTAACTGTCAACCTTTTGGCGTGCCTTCGGCGGGAGAGGAATTGACCGCGTGAGGCCAGATGGGCGTGGCCTGTGCGCCGGCTCCAGGTTTGGATCCCCCGCCGCGACGCACGGCTTCGCTCTTTGGGATGATGGAGGTGGAGAAGAAGGAAGACGAGCCGCCCTGACGGTGACGGATGATGTGTGCGGCGCTCCGGCAGACTGTGTTCATAACCCGGTGAAGTCGGGAAAATGATCGGCGGCGATGCGAGGGCGGGGAGGGTCTTCCAGCAGAACGCCGGAGCAAATGGAGCCATCTATCAACGTCGGGCCGGGGCGTCACTCAAACTCAGGTTTTCCATCCTGCGTCGATGCGGCGAGCCCCGACGCTCCAGCAGACCCGACCTCTTTCTTATACTTTCATGTGTGAAGACGCCCCGCCGCTGTCGGAGGGAGAGCCGGAGCTGCTTTGTGCTCCGGCGTGCCGAGACCCCGACGCCTGTGAAAGCAAAGCGAGGCGCTTTGTGCTGAAAATAGACAAACTTCCAGCTGTTCCACCCCGAGATGTCTTGACATGATCGCACGTTGCGAGTGTTGGAAGTCTTTTCTCTCTTTCTTCTCCTTCTCCGCGGAAGTTAAGATGCAATCTTATGCCTCCAATTAGCTTCACACTGTTATAAAACTGTAATTGCTGTAATCAGGAAAGGAATTAGAAAACACAAAGGACTAATAAATGAAAGACAGAGGGGGGAGGGGGGAATTCCTGTCAAATTAAAAGCTTGCCCTCACCAGCCGGAGCTGTGCGGAAACACCGGGTTGTTTGGTTTCAAAGCAGATACAGGAATACCGCTAATTGCCCATTGAGGAGGTAATTGGTTCTTTGTTCCTGCTGCGGCTGTGACATAACTCTAGAAAAGTGAGTTCAATTAATTTTATTGTCTTGTGGAAACTAAAAGTGGATCCAAAGGTGAGGCGACTGGAGTCGAGTCTGTTTCTTCGCTTATACTAGGATTATTCGGAAACTGTGTTAAAACCTCCGTCTGACTCGGCATCATGTCGATGAAAACTCATCTGATGGTCAAATTCAGGGGAAAGGTCATGGTATGGATGTAAAATGTGAGCAAGACATTTGTATTAAAGTTCTGAAATCAGAGGGAAATCATTCTCGCAATGGGAGTTGAAACATCTGGACAAGCTTCAGTTGTCGTTTTAACAGAAATGAACAGTTAAGAAGGAATTTTTACTTCAGATGTTTTCGTACAAACGTGCCTGAGAGAGCAGAGAGAGCACCAAAAGGTCCTGACTCGGCGGTTCTCATGGAAGATATCGACGTAGACCGATAATAGAAGGCACAATCATGTCGGAAATGTTCAAAACAGACCGAATCGTTTCATCAGAGATATTATTAACTCATAAAAAGGACTGAAAGAGCTGGAAAAAAAAAAAAAAAACTTGCATAAAAGAGAAATCGTGTCATCCTGACTGATGTATTGACTGTGAAATTATACAACTTCGTAAAACATTAACTCACGACTCAGTTTATGCAATTACTGAGTTCTAAACTCATCGACCAGCATAATGAGCGCATGAGGGCCTCCTTTTGTTCAGCAAAAAAACTCAATTTTTATGGATTCCTCAGGAAAAAAGAGTGAATGGGAGACTGCACCACTCCATGTTGACATGATTGCATCAGAAATAATCCGTCTTTTATTGGATTTTATCTGCTCAGTCGTGCTCGGCTCCCAATCAACACCGAGGGAAAAATGCATTTCTGTTTCTAATCAGTTCGTTTTACTCTCTCTGGCGTTTATTTGAGAAGGCGGAAAGAAAACGGAGGCTGGAGAGTCGCTGCGGTGCAGATCCTGGGATGGAGCTGCAACGTCAAGTCGTTCTAAATGCACGTGGGCTTAATTTTGGTGGCGTTTTCAGCCGCTGGAAGCCCATGAAGATGCACCATATGTCAAAACACGGCGTGGACATAAATGGTTTCTGTCAGTTTAGACGGACCCTAACCCTGGATTCATCTGGTGTCCTCCATCTATCTGCTTATTGCCTTTCCAAACATTAAATGACTTTGTCAGAGGTGATATCGCTGCAGCGGAGTAGAAACGTCGGTGATATTAACCAGATGTGGGTAAAGATACATCTTGGTTTGAGTCAAGTTCAGAGTTTGGTGCTAATGTCCCCCAACAGGACCAACCGGTCTCAAACTACACACCGTTCAGTTCAGATTGACAACAGCTGGGTGATTGACTTTAACCTCAATCACACAGGTTTATTTAAGCTCTGCGTTGGGAGTTTCTGAGCCGAACGTCGTCAATCCAGGCGTGTGATTCCTCTCGGCGCCACATGGCGGTGTAGTGAGCAGCGTTAAGTCTCCGTCCGACTTCAGAGGAGAAGCGTTAAAGATGAAACGTTGAATTCCACTCCGGCTGCCGGAGCTCTTGGAGACTACAGAGAAAAAGACTGTTAAAGCCACAGTGACTCATCAGTGATGCGGCAGCATGACTTCAATCTTTAATGGCGTTCTATTAACGCCACTCACAGGGTGGAACGGGGCCACCGAGGCTGGGAACGCTAATGATCAAGTACAGCTGATCCGTTCCGCGATACGTCTTGACTTTCATCTCCTGCCTTTAACTCTCATGATTTATTCGTTTGTGTGCCTCACGCTGTGCCAAAACTACTAAATCACTGCTGCATGCTGGGAGGCAGGCTGGAGTGGCTCGCCAAGATTAAAAACAAAAAAAGAAAACACCATGATGTGGATGAGAGGGACTCTCAGTCCGGGTCTGATAAAACGTTGTCATGGAAAACAGGGTCACTGCAGCATTACGCTGATTTAACTCTTTATTTTAACTCTTTATTCCCATGGAGCTTCAGGACGCCTCGCGCCAGGTTTTCTTTCTTTTCTCTCGGTGAATGAAGGGGGGAAAGGGACGAGCAACACATGATGGAGCGAGAAAGGAAAAGGAGATGAAAGGAAGTTCCTGTTGCTGGAGCCTGATAGGAAGCGGCCCGCTCAGCAGAAAACGTGGAGGAATCAAAGACGCGGCTCCTTCTGATGGAGCAGGACTGAAGCGGTGTCGTCAGGTCAAAGGTGTTTTTCAGCCGTCTGCAGTTTTCTGAAGCAAAATGACGCGTTGTGTAAACAGGGTCTTCGTCTGGATTAATGCTGCTCACAGTCTATGGAAACAGAGTTCCTGAGGTTCCTGAGCTCCGCCGTTCCCTCTGACCTAATCTCCTTTGACCCACAATAAAAGACAAAACGCTTACAGACCAGATAAGCAGCGAAGTTTGAGCTTCATGCAGCTGAAAGACTTTATGGCTGATGGCGGATATGAATGTCCTGGGGAGAAGTGACTGAACAGTGTTCTTCTTTATTTAAAGGTGATTTTAAAATAGTGAATGCGATTCACTGACCGTGTTTTGCCACAGAATTAAAGAATGACTTCACTTCGAGTTACAGTGTAAACAAACTCGCCCACAACAGTGTCACTCATGTCCTGAACAGGAAATAAGTTGTTCATAGTTAGAATGCCTGCAGACATCAGGAAAGTCCCTGTACATCAGAGTTCATTTAAATGCAGATGAATGTCTTGTTCATTTCAGATGACTGAACGTCAGTCAGTCAGAAACAATGCTGAGGCTTGTTCCAGGCATGGAGGGAAAGAGCTGCACAGCGCGTCGCTCACAGAGCGGCTTAAAGGAGGAAGTTGTGGTTTGTAATACTGCGAGAACGCAGCCCTCCTCTCCTCCCGCCGCTCACCTGAGAGGCGTTTTGTTCCCAGCAGTCCATCAGATGGCATCGTGGAGCTGCGCTATCAGATGCAGCGCCGGGTAATCCTCCAGCAGCAGCCCTCGCTGCCCTGTAACCCGAGGCGTGTGTGCGCCACCGCCATGCCAACCGGCTTCAGCAACTTCATCGACGCCAAGTGGATTTTTGAACCTGCAGAGTCCGAGTGGAAGAGATGACCAGGGGGAGCGCCGCCTCCTCTCATCACCCTGATTATCAATTCAGCGGTGCTGCAGATATGCCTTCTGTAAGAACGCAGCAGAAGGGATGTGCTATTTCCTGGAGGTTATCACCTGGGAAGCCCTGAAGTGCAGTGCGCTCGCCTGATTGGCCTCGCCCTCGCTGCTGGCTGCAGTCGCTTCAGGACGGGACCCGGCAGGCCGCCACTGTTCGTCTGGCTGGAAACGCTCCCAACATGAGGTTCATCAGGTAAAAACTCCTCCACTGTTACTTCACTGTGGCCGTTTGCCGCAACATGCCGGGTGAAGGCGTGACACAAAGTTTTTCTGTTCTGCTTCTGACAGAAATCCTGTCTCTGTGGGTTTTTTTAGGTGTTGCTGCGAGTTTAATGTCTCTGAGGGTTTTATACTTGTATTATGTAATTTTCTGTTTCTGCACAATCAATTCTGGCAAACAGTACATTTTAATATTCTGTATAAAATCATAATAGAGATTCATATTCTGCAAAAAAGCCACAGAAAATCTCCTTTAATATACTGTGGTGAAAGCATAACAATATCACAGTCATAAAACAGTGAGAAGAAAAACATGAAATGTTAAAAGTGACTTGAAATATGGATTTACAGACAAACTTGATTATTAAAAAAACATTAAGGAAAAAATATGAATGAATTCAGGACTTCAAATTACACCTGCAATATTTAGATGTTAATTAACAGAGACTCCGGCGTTGTTGCACCTTTACCTCACGGCAGGCTCTGAGGCTTTCAGTGTGGAGTTACAATCTGCGTGTGTCTTTGTTCCACAGTCCTAAAAGCTTCGAGGTTAATGAATGACCCGCCCCACCTCGTTTTGTCATCCACATCCTCCACAACACCTTGTTTTCTTTGCTTCAGACGATCAAGTTTGTTAACTTTCGAAAGATCAAAGACACCAAAAGCAGAAACTGGAAAAATAAAATTACTGCAGGATTCAGGAAATCGGCAGTTTCATCATGAAGGATTATCGTAATTCATAACAATGGGTGTGATTAAGAACGACTTCTGATCGTCAGAAAGGCTATTTGTCGTTTTACATTTGATTTAGACCTCAACAGGTTTATTTAGAAATATCCATAATAAAGAAGAGCACTGTTCAGTTACTTCTCACAGGATATTCATATCCGCCATAAAGTCTTTCAGCTGCATGAAGCTCAAACTTCACTGCTTATCTGTTCGCTTCACGTGTGTCTTTTATTGCTGGGTCACAGGAGATAAGGTCAGAGGGAACGGCGGAGCTTGAGGAGGGAAATGTTATTGTTCATCAACTCGTATGTGTGCAGAAGAATTATTCGCTGCTCTGCTGCACATGCCGTGGTGCAGTGTTTCAGAAAAGCTACGTTTTCCCCGTTCACACGGAAACAGAGCCGGAGTGTTTTCAAAAAGTTGTGTTTTCACCTTTGACACTGTTAGGGAGTTGGAGCGTTTTCAGAAAGTTGTGTTTACTAGTTTTCATGGAGATGGAGTCAGAGTGTTTCACAAACTTCCATCATGGGAGCCGTTTTCAAAAAGCTGCCTTTACAGTGGCTCCGGGCACCGTTGTTGTGTAAACGGACACCCAAAACATTTTCAGCTGAGAAGGGCCTCAGTAGAACATCATTCTGCAAAACATGTCCGAGTTCAGATTGTTTAACTTTCTAATATCAGCCTCCAGAAAACTAATCCCGTTTATGACCACGGAAACCATTTGGACTTCACTGTATAATTTACCATGCTATTAAAATATGTAACAGAAGTTTACAAAATTGGTCTCTGAAGGTTTATTTATTTATTTTTTTTAATTGATGTCTTGCATTAAAGGTGCTGTAGGCAGGATTTTGCTAGTCAGTGCTAATTTTTCTGTGTTTTCTTTGGATTAAATATTAGAGTATCCCTTGATAATCCTTTAGGAGTGTAGCATAATAGCACTACCACGAGGGCGCAGCGTTTCCATCTGTCTGTTCTGAGCTGAAAAGGAATCTCACAGCTCCAGGTATCTTTGACCAATCAGAAGAGCCCATGAGGCTCTAACCGTGATTGGTCGAGGGGCGTTCGTCGCACGTTCTTGTGGGAGGGGCTTAACTTGCAAAAGGGCGTGATGTCAGAGAAAACAGGACCGGATTGGCTGTGCTGGGTTTCAAATCATCATCTTAGATGGGTCAAATCGCCATCTTGCTTAGGTAACCCTAAGCAAGATGGCGCAGATGCGGAATCCTGCCTACAGCACCTTTAACACTTCATGTAGTATTTAAAAATATTACATGAAACGTCCTTGAAGTCCTGTGGATTCTGACTGCTGTCTCCCTGTGTCGCACGAATTACTGGGCAAATATAAAAAGCCAAACTTCAGGCAGGAAAGTGTGAACAGTGTCAGTAAAACTGAAGCTGCTTCAGTGTTTGTTCAGCAGATTCACCTGTGACGTCTCAGTCGTGCTCTCTTTCTTCGCCTCACCTGACTTTAAAGCTTGTGTCTCAATCCGTCTCCCGTTTCACATTTCGCTCTCCTGCTGAGGAGTTTTATCTGAGGATGTTTCATTCTCCGCCGCGTCTCTGGTCTCATGGCACGAAGTGTGTGCTCCACTCCATGTGAGATCAGTGTGTGCAGGAACCCGACGTTTCTCACATTTCACTTGTTTGGATAAAAGTGCGCTTTTCGTATTGTTTTCAGTTTGAATTTTTTTGAACCAAAGAGCTTTCAGCTTCTTCTGTGAGAATTCATTTTTGCTCTGACACGGTTCTTTTCTCTTGTTCTTCCGGCTTTCAAAGTTTGTTTTGTTGTATTTCTACTAGTTTCCCAAGAAATAAATCCACTCATTCCATTTCCAGTTGTTAAATAACACATTGATTTTTAGTTGAAGTGAAATTTTAATTTCACTTCGCAGCCTAGAAATGCTCCATTGAGTTGTTTTGGAGGCTTCTGCACCAATGAGCTGAAACAGTGTGGCCAACATGGCCTTAATATGCTGCTGGATCCAGTCATGCTGGAAAAATAGTTGCGTCCCAGCGGGGCGTGGGTTCTCCGAAGCCTCCCTGTGTGTGTGTGTGTGCTTATCACTCATCAGCACATTAACAACATTTCATTCAAGTCCTGCAAGTGTCCGTGTGGAGGTGACTTGTTTCAACTCGTTTCCCGACACAAAACCTTCTGACGGCTTTCCACTCATCAGACCGCCAGACAGACAAACTCACCAGGAGCATAAGAAACAAACATGTTCAAGCCGAAAACCCTGACAGGGTGCAGACAGAGGGGCTGTATTTGGGCGTAGAGGAGAACGGGGCGGATCGATGGGACCGTCGTGTGTTCGAAATGTTTAGATCTGAGCCTCAAATGATCAGATGGAGCCTTCAGTTCGTCTTCTGCCTTCATTACCGGCAGAAATACTTATACTATGCAAATACTTAAATTATGCAAATACTTATTTTATCAGTTTTTCGCCTCTTTCATCGATGTTTGGATTATAAATTTGTTCCACATGAAGCCAAGCCACTGTATTGAACCAGAGTCTTTTCGGTTGGAGGATCGGGATCAGGACTGAACTCTATATTAAGATTTTACTGTCAGTCTGATATCTGAAATAATCCTGTCACAGGAGACAGACAGAATGGTGACAAACTTTGTTTCTATGCACTCAGAAGCAACATAAGGGGGAAAGACGACCCCAAGTCAACAGGCTGCTTCGCTTCACAAATGTTGGGAACTGGAAAAATCCATCTTTTAAATGAAATGCATGTTTCTTTCAACATCTGTTTTTTTTGTTTTGTTTTCTATCATTTTAAAGCCAACCAATAATTTTTATTTAATATATATAATCAAAAAATATTTTGAAAATTATGGACACTCGCTTTCCAGTAAAACTAGTTGTTTCTTTTCAAATGAAGCGTTCACAGCTTTAATCAGAGGAATAAGTTTTTAACAGGCTGAAACGAGGAGAGAATCCCAGAAACCCGATTAAAGCTCACCTGTTTCTACTGATCACGAATCACATATTTTCTACTTGAATAATTTCATATCATCCAAGATGGTTTGCATCGTCTACAATGTAGGTTGCTACTTTTTTGTTAATATGTTAATTTCTTTTCCCCTTGTGATCAGTCTCTTTTTCCAGTGTTAATTGCACAGTGCAAACAGCTTTTCCTGAATTTCACAGCAGCGTAGCTCCAACCGTGACAGCACACTAACACCTGGAGGCAGCGCTTTTGTTCTTTTAACTTCAAACCACGTTCCAGATTAGATTTTTTTATTTTATTATTTTTTGCTCCACTTACGACCCAAACAGATTTTATAACCACGCTTTATGCCACTGTCTCCCATTGTGAGGCTTCCAGAAAAGAAAAAAAAAACCCCTGTCACTGCCACTGTGGCTGGTGCAGACAGGCTAATATCAATATTTGATTAAAGGCAGAAGCAGCGTGAGACAGCGCGAGCGTCTTCACGCAGCCTGCTGTCGGCTGCTGATTTGCTCAGAGGGAGAACAAACGCCGGCTTTGAGGTTGAAGATCTCGGGCTGACGTGGGAGCATGCTGCTCTCCGGGAGGCAACGCCGTTCGGCGGGATTTCCTGGAAAACTAACTAGCTGCGCCGCCGCCAACTTTGCGACGCTCATTAGGAAGTAGTCGGCGGTCAGAGGCTGAGCTGCCAAATAATGAGCACCTGGACTTCTTGTTCACTTGAGTGAACGGTTGAATCCCGCTGTGAGGCTTAGACCCACGAGCCCGGCTGGAGCCTGATGCCAGCCCTGCGGCGGGTTCGCTCACAGATTAGACAGAAGAAAACCAAATCATCTGACGTGTAGCTCACTGACGGTCAGAAAACGGAGCGATGGCGGCGACACCGCGAGCGGCGTTGGGGGGGGGAAACATGAGAAAGAGCTTCTGCAGAGTGAGTGAGGGCGAGACGCAGAGGCCGTGTTGTGAAACAAATGACCTGGAGCTGTTACAGCTACAGCATCAAAACTGCACAAATTATAGCAAACTCCACAGCGGAGGAACATTCGTCTTCGCCGCCTGTCAGCGGCTGGAAACCTTCCCAGAATCCATGAATCTGAGGCGGCGAGGCACGAACGGGTCCAGACCAGAGGTGGAAAATGACAACCTTCACTTATTTCACTTCTGGATCTGGTGTGTTTACCATCAACCTGACACACGCTTCAGGTTTAAAGTTTTCCAAAATCCTCCCCATGGTTGTAGACCTTCACCTTTGACCTCTGGAGTTCATTCAGTTGGAATATGTTGGGAACATCTAGACTTGGTGGGAAAAGATTTTTGAACACTTTAATTTTATGGTTTTCTGCATCGTCCTGAACATTTTTGTTGGATCTTACCTAATCTGCTCGAAGGGGCCGAGACGGAGTCAATCTCGAGACCAAGACGTCTTCCAGTCCCTCGCATTACAGTCACTGTTCCAGTTTGAGAGAGACGTATGAAGAGCTTTTTAGAAAGCGAGAGGCAGTTGGAGCTGCCCCTCTGTGCTCCACTGCCCTCTTTGCTGTCGGGTTGAGCACCGTCATCATTTTTTAAAGGCCTCAGAATCACAGGTCGCCGGTGAGAGATTGCCCCTCTGCCCCTTCCCTGAGCCACTACCTTCATCTGCCACCAGCAGCAGCAGCAGCTTGTAAAGAGGGAGCTGATCTGTGGGCCGCTCTGCTGTCAGGCTTGACAGACACATTTTGTCCTCGGCGTTGCAGGATGGAGCGCTCAGTCCTCTCAGACGTTCGTTTGTGTGCGTTATTCCCACTGGCATTTTTCAACTTTTTCTTTTTTTTTTTTTTTAACAATCTCAAGTGAAAATGGTGAAATGTTGCATGCTGGGAAGACAAAAACCTGAAGTCGGTTTTCCAATTTAAAAAAAATTAACATATTATGGATTGCATTGATCTTATCGCGTTAAGGCGTCGACGCTGGCAGCCCCAGTTGCACATGACAAAAATGTGTAATCAGGATGAAAAAAAAAGTTTATTAAGCCCCATTTCAAGTGAAAATGCTTTGTTTTTCACAGTTTCGTTTCAGAAAACCTTTGCAAAGCAGCAGTCTGTCAGTCCTTTTCTGAAGAAACGACAGAAACACTGAAAAGGATGTCGTTAGCATGCCAGGCCACGAGTTGGCGCTGTGGGTAGTTTTTGTGACAACACCACACACACGTGCGCGGAGAGCAATACACTGTAAACATGTACTGATTCAGAGGAGTTGTGGTTTCCCCTGTTTACATGGAGACCGAGTCGCATCATTATTGAAAAGTTCCACCACAGGAGTGGAGAATGTTTTCCATTTATTAACGTTTCCTACAGCTTTTTCTACAGGCCAGATACTGAGAGAGTCTCTGCACCTGTGCGTCAAAGGACTGATAAAATGTTCACAGTGTTCTCAGCGTGCACTCTGTTGCATTTAGCTCAGAATGCAGAATGTTGTTTTGGAACAGCTCTCCAGCACGTCTCGTGACGTAGTGTTGAAAATGCCAGAATGGGCACGAGGCCAACAAGTCGAACCACCAGTCTGAGCGCTGCCTTTGGTCTGGCTGATGATTGCCGGGATGGATGTAGGTCAGTGGTTCTAAACCGTGTGTCCATGATGTTTTTTGGGTTCATGCCAGAGTTTTGACGATGTGTCACCAGGTAGACTCGTTCTGATTCTGCATCACTTTCGACAGCTCAGAGCCTCTTTGTGTGTTGACAGGATGATTAAAAGGAAAACCAGTGGTTTCAGACTTGGACATTGTTCCTGGTGAAAGACCTTCCTCGTGCCTGGAAATCATAAAGCAAGTGGGTGGGGACCTCTCCAGTGCCTGGTCGTAATCATTAGTGGTGTGAAGAAAAGCAAAAGTCAGATTGTTAAGCTGCACAGTCCAGTTTTCACCTGCTTAATGAAGGACTCTTGGTCGAGTTTTCTCCCCAGTAAAACCAGCAACCTGCCTTTTAGATCCCATTCCCACATCGCTTTTAAAATCTTTTTATGGATTCTTTGAGGAACAGTTTTTGAATATCATGAAATGCTCTCCTCAGGCTGGTGTCTTTAAAGCAGCGGTGGTGAAGCCCCTTCTGAAGAAGAGCAATGTGGATCCCGACGTTCTTAATAACTACAGACCAGTATACAGCTTACTGCTTTTAATTGAAGTTTTAGAAAGACTGGTTTTTAACCAAATCAATGACTTTTTAATCAGAAATAACATTTTATAAGGACATCAGTCTGGTTTTAGAGTGAACCACTGTACCCAGGCGGCCCTTTTAAAGATGTTAAATGACAGTCTTGACCGGTCTTGGCCCATGACTTAGTGGACGGCCCAATTCGTGGTGTTTCCCATAATGCTCAGTGCCATGCCGTGTCTCCCAATGTATGTGACTAGAGTGTGTGTGTGTGTGTCTGTGAGCACGTGCGCAATTTTGGTGAAAGTGTAGCTGTTTTATTTCATTACATCTTGAGTTTTTGTTGTAAAATTGTAACGCTCTTTGTGTTGTTTTTGTAAGATGAAAAGTGCGTTATGAATGAAGATAAAAATCAGTTTTCATTGGTCAACATGAAGTTAAACAGGTTTCAGACTAAATGTTTCCTTCACGCTCGCTCCAGTGACAAAACAAAGGAGTGGCGTTGGCAGCCGTGCATGCTGGTTATGGTGGAGGATTAAGTCATGCAGAGTTGAGGCGGGGTTACAGTGGGTGTTGTCTGGTCAGTCTGCCCTCTGCTGATCATTCCCACCCTTCACTGCTTCCTTCAATGGTTGTCGGGGAAAAGCGACGCGTGGGAGATTACTCCAGAGCTTATTACTGCAGGTTATTTTAACATGATTGGCTGTTTATCCTTGACGTTTTCTCGACTTTCTACATTTTTTTTCTACAGCCACTGAGTAGCCATTGCATGAGATTTCTTTTCTTTAGCCACTGGCAGCGTCACATTGATGCAGAATGAGTCAACTGAAGTCATTACGGTGCTCATTGCGTTTACACCGATTAGACAAACCTTCACGCACTTTCAGCCGTGCAGTAATTCTCATTTACTTGCACAGAAACATTCAGGCTTTAAAACAAGCAGACATGCATTAACATAACATGTAGCGGCATTTTAAACCGGGACCGAATACAGTGAAGCCACTTCAAGACATGCAGTTAGCTGATGTTGATGTTTACCGGTACTAATTTTATAAAAGTTACTGCATTTCTGATTTTCTTCTTCTGATTTTATAGATCCATTTCTCAACATTCAGAAACACATTTTAATGGGCTGTGTTGTGTTTCACCGGAGCTGCAGGCCGTTCGGGCGTCGTATGACTTCAGCTTTCACATGAAATATAGATGAATAAATGTCAGAACCGAGGGAAATTAAATCATGCATTAAAGCCTGATCCTTAACGGGTAAATATTGAAGCGCTGTGTGTTGTACACTTACATCTGTCAGGAGGACAACACAACAAGATTAGGCCTAATTACAGTGATTCCAGGGTGACTTAATAAGGAGGAAAATGTTATAAATGCTGTTTCCATTGACTACTGATTTGTGAAATGGCACAAAAACAACTGCTAAGAGATTTCTGAGTGTTGGAGCTCTCTAAATAATTACTACAGAATCCTCCTGAGATCGCCTGGCGGACTTACCATCAGAGGTTTCTGCAGTCCAATCTTTTCATAAGAAGAATCTACAAGGATTGTTTAAAATATGTAAACCTTGCTGATCTCTTCATACTGTGAGGTTACTCTGTTCATCTGACACATTTGGTCGATTTCATCTGTGGTTGTCCAAAAACCCCTCTGCCTCTGCTTCATGATAATTCAACTTGCGTAAACTGAGGGAATTACAATTTTTCAATGATCACAGCTTTTTTGTTTCATGATCTCTAAAGTCGGCCAGTGACTTCCCACTCCGTCAGTCCAGCTTCTACATGCTTCATCCAGAGTGGGGTCGAGGCTGATGGAGGATATTCCCGCTGCTGACGTTCAGTTCGCCGCTCCATTGTGAAGGCCGGACCTGTAAACCCCGTTTCCACAACATTTTTAACTGAAGCCAGAAACAACAGCGGCCAACAATAGGATGAGACGACCTGAGCTCAACCCCCGGTGAACCCTGGACTGGTCAGCACAGCCCTGTTTACTGATCGGTACCGGATGCTGGTTGAAGAATAGGCTCCGCCCCTCAGCGGCCTCAGGACGCTCATGTTACAGTTTCTTGGTCAACCACACCCGACTGAGACTCACTGCTGAGGTTTGTTTAATGAACGACGCACTGTAATAACCTGATGTGTTGAGTTTTTGAGGCTTTAAAAGTAAGATAGTAATAAATACACAAAGCCCACTGTTGAAAACCAAAAAGGATGAAAGTAACGGCATTGTGCTCACCTTCATTCTCTCTGTTTCCGCTCACTGGTGTGACTGAACTGGCCCACAAGCTGCTAGTAACACTGTCCAGCACACAAGTATCCTGTGAGAGAAGTTCCTCATCAGCAGAAATCATTAGAAACAGACTCGGGAGCCCTTTGACCCAGAAAAACCTGAGGTGACTGTGTTCGTGAGCACTGAGAATGAGATCCTTCGTCTTTGGACAATAGTCTTCTCATGAACAAAGTGGCAGAGGCCAGTAAAGGCTCAGGTGCTTATTCATGTTTCAGGGTTGGCCACTTTTCTTTGAAACCCAGATGAAAGTGTTATGAGAAAGCACATTCTCTTTATTGTCTTTATTTTTTTTTTTTCCTAAATCAAATATTTTATGTTTTATTTCAATTTTTAAGGTTTGGACATCTGTTAGCATGTATTGGAAATATAAATTCTGAAATGATTTAAAAAAAGATGAGTAGTATATGATGTTGATGCGCTTGTTTTGAAATAAATTTGCCTTGTAAAGCAGCCCTTACTTGCAATGAATTTGAAATGTTTTAGAAAAGGCTTTACAGAACATTGCTATTGTAGATGAATGACATGATTTCAGTAGGTTGGGATCTAAAGTGGGCCGGTTTGAGGTCTGAAAGTGAGACCCACTCCGGCCCTGCTCAGGAGGACTCGGGCCCGGGACTGATCCGGATTCAGATTCACTTGCAGCTTTTACCCAGAAAAACATCTCTCCTGGTCATGAAGGCTGCGGATCCCTGGTGCACCCTGTCTGGGCTGAACGGTTCTCCATCGCACACCGCTACCCGTGCACCTTGCTGCCTCTCTGGCGCCGCCTGCAGGCCGCTGTCTGCACTGCAGCCACTTCACGTGCTGCACTTCCCCGCTGCATGCAGAGAGAGAGGAACCGTACAGCTGCGGATAGACCTGAAACACGGAGAGTCCGCGGTCCTGAGAGGTGGCGGCCTGCACCTTCCCCTCGTGCTCGCTCCCTTCGACCCTCCCTCCGCTTCCCTCTGTCCCTCCTCGCGCCGCCGATCAGCAGCGGAACGGAGGAGGAGCTCCCCCCATGCGCGGCTCCTCCTTTACGCATCGTCTCCTCCTCCTCCGCCTCCTGCTCTGATAGCGAGGGCGAAAGATGATGAAGAAGACGTAAAAAGCGAGGCGATTACAGAGAAAGAGGAGGGGGCGCTTCTTTTTTTTTTTTCTTTTTTTTTTTGTCCCGCGAGCGGAAAAGGCGTCACGGCGCGCGCAAGAGCGCAGCGCGGAGGACGGAAAGGCCGACGCATCACAGAGAGAGAGAGAAGGAGGGAGAGGAGCGACAGCGGCTCGTAAACACGACGGATAGGACGACAGACAACGGCGATCATCCTCCCTCTACACACACACACACTCTCTCTCTCTCTCTCTCACACACACACACACACCGCCGCCCCCCGCGTCTCTTCTCATCTCTTCATCTCCATCCTTTATGTTTTGGATTTTTGGACGCCGTCCTGTTTTTGCGCATCTTTTCGAGTCGTAGTATCAACACGAGAGAGGAGGCTGAGCCATCACCGCCGACAGGATCTCCTCCTCCTCCTCCTCCTCTTCCTCCTCCTCCTCCCCTTCCTCCGGTCGGGTCCTACCCGGGACGATCATCGGCGCATCCGATCCCCCGGACAGAACCGGAGAGGAGGGCGAACCGAGGGGCGAGATGACTGTGGAGTAACCGGCCGAGGCAGAGAGACCGAGAGAGAGAGAGAACCCCTCCTCTTCCTCCGCACGGCCCCCCCTGAGTCTCCAGCATCACCAATGCGATGGCATAGCGGCTCCTGCAGCAAGACGCAGACAGCAGACTCGGATCGGCAGGGCTGCAGTCCACCATGAACCTCTGAAAGGCATCCGACGCAGGCACGGATGGGTAAGACGCTGCGCTCCGTCCTCCTGCCTCTTGATGGGGATGACGGGGGGGGGGGGGGGGGGGGGGGGGGGGGGGAGCCGACCTGCCATTGCTTCTGACACTAAACCTGCTGTCTGTGTGTGTGTGTGTGTGTGTGTGTGTGTGTGTGTGTGTGTGTGTGTGTGTGTGTGTGTGTGTGTGTGTGAGAGAGCGCTGCTGATGCTGGTACAGTTGCTCCTCAGAATGGGAGGATGGATGGATGGATGGGCTCTCACGAGGGAAGTTTTGTGTGTCAGTACTTGGTTTTGGAGTGTGTGGACCCAGCAGGATCATGTTGGGGGGGCTGCCGTCGTTTTATTTGCACAATGTCACAAAAAGACATGAAAGCACCAAAAAAAAAAAAAAAAGAAAGAAAGATGTAAATAACATGTAAAAGCTGTGGCAGCTCTGATTGGCCTTCAGTCCGCCTCTGTTGCTTCCCCGGAGACTTCTGCCCTGCACCCGTACCTCATCTGGATTCACACCGGCTGGTTTTTTTTGGTGAACTTGGTTGCGGCTGCTCAGTTTCTGCGTTCTATTTTTGCGTGTGTGTGTGAGACGCCATCTGGACCAGGCGCACGACAGTCAAGCAGAGCGAGACCCTTTCAGACGCAACGGGCTCTGGAGCTGCTTCTAAACAAACTCTGACACGGTTTGGTTCAGATCGGGGTGGATTGGCTGAAAACAGGAAGTTGCAGGCGCAACACTTACAGCAGATCTGTGTTACCGTCAACGATACTTCTGCTGTCGTTTGTTTGTTTCCCTTACATTCTCTCAACTGTCCCGCAAACGCTGAATGTTTTGTAGAATATTTCAAAAATATAAATGCAAACCAAGTAGGTTGGTTCCAAAAGCAGAATGATGCTGAATGATTTGCTCCTCGATCAAAAGGTTAGAGGCAGTTCCCCTCTGCAATCAGCATCATGCATCTATAGGACAATTAAACTAATATAAACCCGAGCGCGAAGGAAAGACAGGAAATGGGGTTGAATGTTGTTTGTTCCACGTAAACACTCTTTTTTTGAGTCTGTGGAATTAACTAAGCCGATGTTGCTTTTGGCCTGAAGATGAAGAGAGATTTCACTCAAATCCAGAAGCACGCTGGGTTCCTGGTGTCGTGGAGGTAACAGTTTATAACTGGGACTGAGGCTACTTCCTTGAGAAAACAATACACACCTCCAGCTGGTCACGCTGCGTCGTAGGAAACAATGTGTGTGTCTCCAGGAGCGACTTTCACGCCCCCAAAAACATCTTTCAGTATGTACGAGTCGTTGAAAAAAGTTCAGAATAAGTTAAATGAAAACACTGAATCCATATTTGCACATTAAGGTTTAAAAGAATCTTGGTTCTGGGGCCTCGTTTACACTAATATGGAGTGTGAGTGAGTGTTAACGTGTTGATGGCTCAGTCTCCGTCTCCATGCACATGGAGGAAAACTTTTCTGAAACACGGCCACAGCGCATGAACACCGTGGTCAATACTTCTTCTGCACATGCACTAGTAGACGTGAGCCTAATCAGTTAGTGTTCCAGGTTCAATCCCCAAATTCCAGCCTCAATAGATTTAAAGTTCCAAAGAAACTGGAACGCCTGAATTTCCGAAGCCTTTTCAGTTTGTGTCTTCACAGCCTGACTTTGCAGGAGTGTACGGATGGATTCTAGTTTTGTTTCCTGGCCTGATCTGTATCATAAGCTGTGATTCAGTCCCGCCTCTTGCTGCCACGCTGGGCGCGTTTTTACCGATAGGTGGTGTTGAGTCTGGTCCCTGCTCTGGAGAAGCGACGCACCACGCACCACTTCACGTCTGAATCACCCTCCTGCGGGTGGCTGTCTTCTGCATGCGCTGGCCGCAGGCCTCTCTGACAAGGACTATTTTCATCTGATGTCTCATCAAATTGAAACAAACCAAAAAAAAAAAGAAAAACCCCTCCACTACCACTTCTAGCCGCAGAATCCATTTCTAATTTCCCAGGAGAGCGGGCTCCGGCTCTCCTGGCGAGCGCCAGAGGGCCTGGTATTGATCCCGGGCTCCGGCGGGGGTTGCAGCAGCGCGAGGGGTTGAGTAAGCCGATCCCCAGAAGGCGGTTCGGCGCAATTTTTGTGCAAATGAAGGACGGGGCGGCTGGACCGGTGGCCCGCCGGCCGCGGAGGAGCAGGTGGAGGCTTCAGCGCGGTGGGTCGCATCCGGCCTCCTCCGCCGCCGCTCTCCCCTGACATGTTGCCCTTGAGCGTTGCAATTAATCAGCAGTAACTCCATTAGCGCTGCTCAGTGGTGCAACAGTAGCAGGCTGTAATACCTGACAGCTCCCAGGTGTGAGCGTGTGAAGCAAGGCATCGCCGGCGAGCGTGCTCAGTGCCGTCGCGTCTGGATGAAAGCAGCTTTCCAGAGAAAGATTCACAGGCAGCAGGGAAATAATGGGACTGTGCGGAGGCTCGGTGGGGGTGGGGGTGGGGGGCGCATGTGCGATTGTTATGGATGACATTTATGAAATGCCATTCCTCCAATTTTTGATTCTGTCAAGGTTTTGACATGAAACTGCATCTTGAAGTCCGTGTGTGACGTGGAGCTGCCGTCGTCAGACCGTGGCGAGCGGCGCACAGAGACACTGTCGTTAGTCGGAGTGTGAATCTGGAGCACTGACAACACAGCATGCACAGAGAGAACATGCAGACTCCACGCAGTTGGGCTTGTGGTTGATCTGAGGTCTTCTTGATGTTTGCTGAGAGAGCTAACCGCTACGCCAC
This sequence comes from Salarias fasciatus, assembly GCF_902148845.1. NCBI lineage: Eukaryota > Metazoa > Chordata > Actinopteri > Blenniiformes > Blenniidae > Salarias > Salarias fasciatus. The sequence continues at coordinate 5,085,847 of NC_043750.1, read as the reverse complement.
CGTGTAGCGAGCTGCTGGACTCGCTCTCCCCTTTGAGGAGTTGGTGTTCGGACCTGAACCTGCGACGGCCCCGTGCCCAGTACCGTCACTTCATACCATCAGCACAGGTCGAAGGTTTTAATGATTTCGAGAGCGACCTGCACGGCCCTGGCGGATTAGTTTTGCTGGTGAAACCATTTTCACTGATTACTGCTCAGTGCTGACGGCGTAGTTCTGATTCATGTTGAGCAGCCGGCTGGTCCTGACAGCGAGTCTGAGACCGAGGAAAGCTGGACAGTGGATTGATAATTCATCATCATCCGCATAAAAACAGCTCACGAGCTCGGGACGTCCACCTGAGCCCCACAGCTGAAACATCCGTCTTCAGCCACATTCGAGTGTCTTTTAGAATTCATTTTTTTCATCACATTCAGAAAACAGGTTTTTCTTTCAAGAAGAAAATCCCAAAACGTACTGATTCTGAAGGGAAACCTTTCAGAGGAGCTCTTCTGTCTCCAGCTGCTGGCTGGGTTGCTGCTCTGCTTGCACTCAAACTGAAAGTCCTGATCTTATTATTGTTATTAGCACTTTGAGACGCAACCCGAAGCAGAATCAGCCTCGACGTCCGGCTTCCACAGTCTCCTCCATGCAGACGAGCTTTCATTTTGAATGTTGGAGCTGGGACATACGCTTCACCACAGTTACAGCACTTGAAGTGAAAATGATGTAGCTATCATGCTAGGCTATTAATAGACGCCATTGGTTGATTTAGTATTGAAACCATACAGAGAACAATACGTTACAAACATTAACAATGGGAGAACATGGAAGTTTGAAAATGTCTTGTAAATGGGGATTAAGATAGTTTTACTCATTAGTTAAAGTTCTAAGGTGAAAAAAACACACTCTGGAGAAATGCTGATATTTTAAAAATGATTTTGAGGGAATTCTGGCAGCGCGTTCTTTTCTTGTTTAACTGGAAAGTTGCAGAATATTGATTCTTTGAGTAAAACTATTGGAGAGATGATCAGATGTTCAGATCCTGGTTGTGCTTGTTGCAGAACGTCGTTCCCGAACGTTCACTGAGGAAAAGAGGATCCAGGCCTGTTGTTTTGGTTGACCACAGGTGGCGCCGCCTTCGTTTCACTGTTGTTAGAGAATGCTTCTGCAGAAGTGATTATTTGCTGTTACAGTTAGATTACCGTCTCTACATTTATCAGAGTTCTATTTGGTAAATCGTGCTTAAAGATAACGAGAGGGCGGATTGCAGCCCCGCTGCCCTCTGGGTCTGGAATACGCTGGACGGACGGTCTGTTGTATCTTTATTCGATCTGTCCCGGAACAGAAAGTGCAAAAGTGTATCTGATGAGAGCAGTTCGGGTTGGTCGTCCAGCTGGAAGTTATCGTTTCTCTCTCTTCCTCTGCGTTCTTTCCAAAACACTGAAGGCTTGTTTTAAGAGGATAAGATGGGATGCATCGCTCATCCCATGTCTGCTGTTGGACGCAGCGCGTCCTTCGTCTCGGACAGGAAAGTCGGGGTGTCTTGATCACTGAAACTTTCAAAACTTTGATCACATTGTGGTAAAATTTGCCCTCCAGACTCTGTGCAGCTCTTCCACCGCTCTGCCTCTTTGACGGATGGGCAGAATGTCCCCCTCCTCCGTCGGCTCTCTCGTTCGCCGCTGCTCTCTTCGCTGGCCGCGACGGGAGCTGCAGGATTAGAACAAATGGCCGTGCTGGCAGGCAGCGGGGCCGCCGGCTCGTGTTGCCAGAGGTGATCCGGGTACGCGGCCGCCGGCAGCGTCTTCCTTTTCCACGGCGCCCTGTTTAGCGCGCCTGGAACCCTGGAACGCCGGACCCCCGAATCAGCCGGCGGGCGAACGTCTCGTAACCTCAGCTTCCGGCCTGCAGTCAGATCAAGAATGTCTGAAAATGTTTGGTCTTCGAGGAAAGCGTCGACCTCCCAGGCTTTCTGGAAAGCGAGGACGTCGGCAGGAAGCGACCACGGACCAGGCTTGTTGCTGCAAGCGGACGGAGGCGGACATCTGATATCCTGCAGCGTGTGAACAGCGGCGGCCAGCACTGCTGCGCACCGGCAGAGCCGTCCAATTCAAACTGAAGAAGGTACTTCTTACCGGAGAGGCTGGGCTGATTGTAAATAAGCTCAATGCAATAGTTTCTTCAGGCCAGAAAACACACAAGTACCTTTTAACCACACTTCACATATTTACGACTTACGTACCAACTGCTTACGCAACTTCGGATCTTCTCTTTACTGAAGTGTTCAGCTTGTCGTCTCTGTCATTGGATGGTTGTTTATTGATGTGTGTGAAGACTTTGATAACAAATAGCAGTGGGTTTTTTTTTTGCTAGAAAGGAATTTTCTCGATACTCATTTTAGATTTCGCCTTTTAGAAACCTGGAACTCAGAACTGCGTCACATCTTTGATTAAAAAATATGTAGACAAGGTGTGTTAAAACTTAATGGCTGAATCCAGGAGAGGTTCTTATGAGCTAAATAATCCGTCTTCATTGGAGTGGGTGAGATCTCCTACTCAGTTTGTAACTCAGAGGAGTTCAAATAAAAAATATGACCACGTTCAACACCTCAGATTGAAGCAGTGTCACTTCAATGCATGCAGGGAGAGTTGTTGAGCTTCCAGGGTCTTGATATCCTGTAACTCCGAGCGGAGCAGCAGGAATGTGTTGGTCCAGCAGCCCTGAACCTGCTGCTGTCCAGCTTTTCTCTGGTCTGCCGGTGTCGGACTGCCGGGTTTCTCTGCTGTGTGGCTCTGAACTCCGCTGATTGACCCACATCAACACGTCTTTCCTCGCCAGACGACTCGCTGCCTCATCGCTGTGGTACAAACAGGTACTGCAGGACTGCTAGCTGTGGCACAATTTTCACATTTTGTAGATGCATTTCTGACACAGTGTGCCTTTTAATCCAAACATGCTAGAGAAATATGTGTCCTTTTTAGGTAAACATAGATTCTGGTAAAAAGGAAGCAGAACAGAAGTGAAAGTGCTACTTCCTGAGTGGTATTCTTTATTTGAGAGGTAATCCACAGAACAAAGAGATGAATGGGTTCCTCACCGCTCAGACAGATGCGGGAAAACCCTAGTGGGAAGTAAAGCAATTACAAGACACAGCTCAGCGGAGAGAGCGAGCGAGACATGCTGCAACATGGGAAAAAGAAAAACTGGAAAACAATCTGCTTCCCAGCACTTTCACGTCCCGCTCGCCTGCACCTCGTCCCTTCTGTTTGACTTGAATCACACCGCAGAGCCGAGCTGCACGTGCATCGTTAGTGGTGCTGTGTGAGTGTGTGTGTGTGAGAGTGAGAGAAATCTCCACTGTGCATGCGGGGTCGTCCCAGGCTCCAGGAAGTCCAGACACCAACAACAGGTTACGTACAGCCGAGCGTGGCCTGCTGCTGCTGCTGCTGCTGCTGCTGCTGCTGCTGCAGGGAGAATTAAGCTGTGCTAGACCTCTGATCCTGCATCTGTTGAAGCACACACACACACTCACACACACACACTCACACTCACACACACACGAGGCAGCACACTGCTGGGCCGCGGGCCGTGCTCAGACTATTCCTGGAGAGAGGGAGACGTGCGTCTCTCTCCTTCATTTGACACTTATTTCACGCGGTGTGTTTGAATTCCCGCCTGACTGCTCACTCTCCCGCCAGAGCGAACACACACTCTGCAACACGATCACCCCTCCACACACACACACACACACACGCTGCAAATCCTGTGTTGACTTAAAGGGGAAGCAATGGGCTCCAGCCCCTGTGTGTTTCTCCTCTGGTTGATGGTTGAAAGCCGTCATTAGTGGGTCGGAAAGTGTTTGTGCGTTTGGCTCACCTGCCAGATAAAAAAGTCTTGTGAGTCCTCTGAACTGCAGTGACACTCCTATCTCTCTGCAGGCTGGTGTGTGAAGCCGCAGCCACATTTCCGTGCCTCTGAGCAAGTTATTTAATGCATTCATAATGTAACAGGTGTCAGAAGGGTCTTACTTTTTCTTTTTTTTAAAGTATTCAGACCTCCGCCTCCTTCTGTTTGGCAGCTTTCATCTGTTATTTTTTAATGGATGTTCATTACAGAAACAAGCAGCAGCGCCACCTAAGCAGGAACATTCCTGTTGTTTCAGCGTAAACGGAAATCGTTTTCAAAATGTTGCCTTGTAGATGCTGAACTTTTCTGGAACGGAGGCTTTCGTTGTTCTGCAGGATTTTCTGAGCTTCTGTGGCGACAGCGTCGTTTCTCACACGATCAAAATGGATTTGTTTTGTAAAAACAGTCATCATTTCCTCACATTGAGGAGCAGACGACCTTATTTTCCAGTCAAAATCAGTGTGATAGTTTTTTTTAGAGTTGATGATTGATTTTTTTTTCTCTTCTTCTCACCTTTTTATCACACCCGTTCTAAACCTGCTTGACACCCTCAGTTCTTACATGACTCAGCTGTTCTGAGACGTAGCAGCCGCCGGAGACACGTCGCAGCGACTTCTCTTGTTCTCTTGTGTTTTCTTTACCGCCCTCTCCCCTAACTGTCAGTTCCCCTGCGAGCAATTTGCATGATTGTAAAGCTGCGAGCTTCTGCAGGTGTAAACACTGTAAACGCCGTCATAACAATCCTGCAGGTGACCGAGGCGGCTCGCTTCACAAACGCTGGACGCTTCCGCCTCCCTCAATTTGCATCCGTCGCGCTCCATGTAAAAACCGTGCTGTGTGTCTCCTGCAGCACTAAGTGACTCCCGGAAGGCTCACACACACACACACACACACACACACACACACACACACACACACACACACACACTGGAGAAGCCTGGGTCTGGAGGGGGCCGCTGTTGTGATGATTAAGTATGGATTTCTGCTCCTGCGGGTCAAACCGAGTGTAGTCGGGCTTTACTTGGAGGGTCTGGATGAGGATGAGGATGAGGATGAAGAGCGCTCCCCACACCGCTGCCTCTTGTCAAACACGGGAACCGACCATCAAAGGCGGCGGCGGCGGCGGCGGCGTGGGAGTCTGCTCCGTCTCCTCTCTGCACTCGCGCTGTTCCGCCGGGCGCTCCTCTTTTCTAAATTAGGCACTTTCTCCCGCCGTGTCTTCACACCCCCACCACCTCCTCACACACACACACACACACACACACACACACACACCGTCACTATGTAGTGCTCCTGTCAGGCAGCCAGGCCCAGTTTACCACCGGGCCAAAATAGAAGTAGTCTGCCCTTGGAGGATGCAGCTCTGGCTCTCCCCCTCTCTCTCTCTCTCTCTCTCCCTCTCTCTCTCTCAGCGCCCCACTTTCTCTCTGCTCCCGTCCGCCCGGGTCGCCTCAGCGTCACCTTCCAGCCTCGGACACCTCGGGAGGCTCCCCGGCCGCAGGAAGCCGTCCTGACCTGTGCTCGACCCGGCGTGTGTGTTTATGGAGGCTACGTTCCTGGAATGTGGCGCTCGCCGCAGTTTGTAGGGCTGCGTTTGTCTGGTGCCAGGCGGGACTGGAGCACGAGTCACGCCCGGGGCACAGATGAATATGCAGATATTCTGTGTGTGTGCGCGCGCATGTGTGTGTACGTGTGTGCGGTGTACCAGATGGTTTGTGTTTGCTAGAACAAAATGCTTAAGAGGGGAAAGTTGAAGTGATGAAATGAGGAGCCAGACTTTATGGTTTGAGTGTGTGTGTGTGTGTGTATGTGTGTGTGTGTGTGTGTGAATGTGTGGTTGAAAGCTGTTACATTTTTTTAAAAAATAGAAAAAAGGGAATATAACTTTATTGCTACGTGTGGAAAAGTGAGGCAGGTTTCAGGAAACATTCGCTAACGTGACGCTTCAAGTGAAAATGTTTCATTTTTCCATCTTTGGTTTTGTGTAAACGGAACAACGGTTGGAAAACGATGCAGTTTTTTTGTTGGGCCACTAGTTGGTGCTGTTGTTTGTTTCAGTAATAAACCACACACTATAACAATACACTATACGCGTTAACAATACACGGACTTTGGACATGGTCTGTGGACAGATGATACAGCTGGATTGACTCTCAACTATAAAACTACCGAATCGAGCCGTTTTCCAAAAGTTGTGTTTTCAGTGGCGTTTTGAAAACCTGGCCATCTTTACCATGACCAGCCAACTCATTCACGTCCAAACAGGCTCTCATTCTCATCGAACTGTCAACAAATGGTTATAGATTAATATAAATACTTGACACTTTCATGTCTCTTGATTTGCAGACGGCCGCTGAGAGTGCTGACAGCCTTGGCAGCGAATCGTGTTTTCATGCTGTTAATCTAATACTTCTTAATTTAATGGACGCTGGTGCCAGAAGAACCCTGAGAATTATTCACATTGAGCTCTGCTGCCAAATCACATGACGCTCTTAAGTGAATTTATTGTGGCGACCAGGAGAATGGAGGTCAGTGTGACATTGCAGCCAGTCCCCCATTGTGTTTGTTTCCATTGTTGTCGTTTTGAATCCGCGTCTGATTGCCTTGAAGGTCGTCGATGCGCGCTCACTCCTGACACACATGTACTTCATTACATCCTGCGGCTCACGGCGCAGCCCGGAATGACTCGCCGCCTGAAAATAGCAGCCGATACTTGCACTGTTTCTGAGCACAGTGGTTGAAAACACACTTCTCATACTTGTCAAATCCAGCATGTTGTTAGAACAAAGTGTTTTGTTTTTTTTTTATTCACAAAGCATCTGGTGTCAGTGCAGAGCGGAGAGGAGGGTTTATGACAGAGATTCTTCATTTTAACCTGTTATTACGTCCTCTCTGAAGGAGGGTGAGTGAAGACGATAAAAGCAAGTGTGGACAAATCGGTGACGCGAAGCAGAAAGGAAAATTGATGAAGAAAGTCCGAGAACGGCTTGTGATTAATTTCATGTGACATAAAAAAGAAGTAGTGTGGACACTGGACGCAATTTGTAAGAATGTCAGTGACGCACGGTTATCGCATTAGTTTTCTTCCTGACTGCTGAGTGACTTGTTCGGCAGTGAGGGGGCCGCCGCCGCCGTCAGCGTGAGCGAGGTGAGACGTGAACAAAGGTGGGAGAGGAAGAGCAAGGCCAAGTGTGGTATAGGATGAATGGATGGATGGAGAGTGAGAGGAGGAGGAGGAGGGAAGATACTTTCATCAGGATTATCCCGCTGCAGAGGATCTCATCTGGGAAAGTGGCCCAGTGCTTAATAAACACACTCACACACACACACACACACACATAAGCTGCCTCAGCTGTCTACAAAAAGTGGAGAAGCTCTGCTTCACCTCAGGATGCACAGGAAAGCCCCTCTTTAAGGCCGCCTGCGCCGCTGTGGTCCTTCCACAAAGAGCCTAATGCAGTGTATAATGCTGCCAATGTATGTGTGTGTCGGTGTGTGTGTGGTTTGTTCATCTGTTCTCCTTGTTGAATCTGAGTGGATGTCCTCCCACTTGATTACACTGTTTATTCGCCGTGCGTCCCCAAAACTCCGGCCCACCAGCAGGCTGCAGCCAGGAGGAGAAGCCTCGGCGGCGGCGGCGGCGGCGCTTTGTATTCCACAGCTGTTCTCCCGCATCCAGATCTTCAGAGCGGGTTCAGACGGTGTCCTGTCCAGGATGTTTAATAGTTAGCCGGATTTGTGCCGACATCCGGTGACCCTGCACAGGATTAAGCCGTATAGAAGGTGGATATACGCTCTCAGCCACGTTGCCGTTATGAGGTTTGTTGACGTGCTTTGCTGACTTCAGGCAATGAGAAGACGAGAAGCTGTGGGAACAGTGACTAAAGTAAGAGCAGGATATACTCAACGGTCAAAGAGGATCAGTGGGAGTCTGTCAGTCGGTGCTTTTTTTTTAATACTGATCTTTATAGATCAACTAACATGCAAACTCCACACTGACTGTTGGCTTTCCTTTTGACTTTGGGGAAAATTAAATGTCAAAGACCTGAGAGTTTGAGAGTCAGGAACTTGGTCCCAGGTGTTGCTTTAACGTTGTGCACACAGTAAAAGCAGTACATGAGTCTGGGATGGCACCTTTCTCTTAGACAATGGGAGAAAATACTCTTCCCTCTCTAGGCTTTTTGCTCAGATTGTGTCTAAGTTCCCCAGCGGGGACGCTGCCCCACTGGTGATATCAAAGCCTCCATTCCGAAGTTGCCGTGTTTCTGAGTTTTCCTCCTGACTGTAGTTCCTCCTGGCCACAGTTTGGTACGTCTCTGTCCGTCCCTGCTAAATGTTTCTGCTTGCAGAGGTTGACTCTGACACATTAAGGATTATCTGCAGGGCTGGGTTGAGCTGCGCTCCTCGCAGTCTGTCTGGAACTTGTGGTAAACATCCCTGAGCCGCAGAGGCACGGCGGACTCCTGCTGATATTCCTCACTTGACTTCACCCTGTTCCCACTTCTGGGCATTTGTAGGGTTGTAAAGAGCTCGCTCTCTCTCTCTCTCGCTCTCCCTCGCTCTGTGCTGCGACTCGTTCGGTCTCGCTGCTGCTGATGATGATGCCTTCCACTTGCCCTCAGCTGTGCGCTCTCATAATTTGCCTCCTTGTGCGTCGGGGCAGCGCTCCTCATTCACACTCACAATCCACTCCATTTCATTTCATAGCTTTCAGTGGTAGCCCTGCCTCAGCTCTGCCCCGATAGAGCCGTCCTGCTGGATTTTCCTTTGTTTCTTTCACTAATTCTTTCATTCTCGTTCAGGATTACTGAAAGGCAGCATTGCAGGACTGAATTTTCATGATCTAATCACACTCAAAGCCACTTTGTTCACTCCTTTTCTCGGATCAGCCCTTCCCTGTTTACTGAATGTAAAATCCTTTCTAGTCTTTTATCTGCCTGATTTTTTTATTAGGACCCCAATATGGATTAAAAAAGAAAAAAAAAAAAACTTCCGGACCAGATTAGTCTTTATCATTCAACATTTTTCCTCACTGAGTCAAACCGCCAAGGATTTTTATTTTCCTGCCAGATTCAAAGGTCAAAGTTGAGACTATACACTAATACACCATGCAGTTATTCTCCTGTTGGACTTTGATTTCTCCGTATTTGAGAAAGGTTTGGCCAGAGTTTGCATGTTGGTGTGTCCGTATTAAACCATGACTCAGTGTTAGGGATGAGCGAGTACACCACTATCTGTATCTGTATCTGTATCTGTTTACCCATCCAAATTATCTGTAAAAAAAGGAAAAAAAAAAAAAAAAAACGCGAGGGAGAACGAAACTTATAAACCCCCGAAAAAAAACCCCGAGCGTGCACAATCGCCCGACGTTTCAACCTTATAAGGTTTTCCTGAGGCACAGTGCACGCTACAAAGAAATAAAATACTGCATTTTTAATTTATCAGCTCCGACTGGCTTCTCTCACAAGGATCCTGTTGTCTCGGTGGAGCACGGAGCAGAATGAAGGACCAATGAGGATCTCCCATCAGCATGAGGACGAATAATGACGGACAATGCTCGGGCTGTACTCGGATTCGGAAAAAATGCATTATCCGTAACGAGTACTCGTTTAAAACGAGTATTCGGCTCACCCCTACTCAGTATATTCAGGCTCGGTTGGTTCATTTCTTCAAGTTTTTCCACCTTCAACTGTGCTGTGTGTAATTTCCTAGAGAATTGTCATGATAAGCAGACCGGACTTAGGTTAGGTTTAACCTTTTCATCGACTGCTCATGTGCTCTGAACTACTGTCCGTGCTCTGCAGCATCAGCTGTTGACACAAGAACAATTAACCTACACCTAAATGCCAGGACTGAGTCCCCCAGAACCTTTTCCAGGTCATGTCGACATCTTGTACCCACAGAAACGGCACCCATGCACCCGCTGAACCAAACGTTAAAGAAAAAGGAGATTCATCAGCCCAGACCTCAGTCCTCTGCTCCCCCCTCTCACTGCTCAATAGCCATTATAAGTGCTCGGTGATGGACGATGCTTGGCATGGGCATCCTGACCCCAAATGCAGCAAGTTATAATGCTCTGCTTGTTCAGACACATTTCTGTCATAGCCAGCACGAAGGATCTCAGCAATTTGACCCAACAATAGTTCTTCTGTTGAGGCTGACCCCACAGGCCGGGGCTTCATTTTCACAAGCAGCAGTGGGCCTTGGCCACTCCGGCGGTCTGTTCCTGAGTTTTCCCTTCCTTCCTTTCTCCCTTTGTCTAATTTACATTCCTTGGACCCGTTTTTTTGGTGCGTGCTAACCGTCGCGCACCAGAAACGCTCCCCACGAGACCAAGTGTGTTTACCGCGTTGTGTCGTCGACCCATCACAGTCCTGCCCTGTCACAGTGGCTCACATCACTCTGCTCGCCCATTTTTCCTGCTTCCGGCAAGATCAACTTCAAGTACTCACTGTTCAGTCGCTGCCTCATGATGCCTGTTTGTATGCTTGACCCTGTGCTCGCCCAGGGTTTCTGTGTAGAAAGTGTGAATTGGGTGATTTTGCCATTGCTCTCTCAGGTCCGATGCCTCCTGCCTCGCATTCCCTCGCTCCCTAATGGACCCCACTTTCACCCTTTAAAGTCGCTCTGTTTTTATGAACACTGGTGCCTGTGAGAGCCTGCCAGTGTTTTTAAAAGCTTTCTGCATGAATATTTTAGGTTTCTATGGCTCCAGCAAGATCTGAGAACAGTCAAAATCTTCCTCTCTGCCATGTTTTAATGAAAACGTAAGTCATACGGAGGCGATTCCCCGAAGAAAGACCCTGCTGCTTCTCACAGCTGATCACTAAGCAGGGTTGTAATTACCGGAGTCCTTCTTAAAGCCGTCGACGGTGTGTTCGGACCCCCTGCTCAGGCAGCAGGTTGAATCCGCCCATGAGAGATGAGAGATGTTCCTTCATTAGATTTAATATTGGGAGATTTGGCAGCGCATTAATGCAGCGCTCAAAGAGCTTGATGTTGACTCCTGCTCTTCTCAAACACTAACCCTCTTCAGTGGAACCTCTCTCTTAACCCGGGAAAACACTCTGAAAGTCACCCAGCACTCCTTCACGCTGCATATGCTCTTTTCAGTTTTTAACCAGGCCTTTGAATGGCCTGTCCAGATCTGTTTTCTTTTTTTTTTTTTTTAACCGTTTCTCTTTGCCAGTGTTCATTTCGGTTTGGAGAAATCTCAAAGCTGCGGAGCCCCTAAAGGGACATGTTGAGGGAAAAAACTGTTCAAGTTTCTTATGCAAACGAGACACTCTGTTGGATGCTGCAAGCTAATTTTCAACAAAAGCACATGCCTTTCAGGCAGCAGAAATAATATTGTTCTCTATGTACAGTCGACTGTGCAGCAGTGCGCAGGGACCAGTCCACAGTGTCACTTTAAACTATGTTTATTAGCATTTTATTGGCAAAAAAAAATACAAGGACTGTATCTTATTATTAACTGCTAACGTGAACATTTGATTGGAACCTAAAAATTGTAATTTTCTCAAATTGAAATACACAAACCTGTTCACACAAAACTTCAAGTGTAAACACTTTGTTTACCCATTTTTGTTTCACTGAGGTGTACCATGTAGTTATCATGCCAGGCCACTAGTGGGTGCTGTGTTTTGTTTTTGTAATAAAACCATGAACAAGAGTCTAAAGAACCACATTCTTTATTAACAATGGCAAGCAGATGGACATTCGTCTGGGCAGACAAGCAGGTCGGACTTCTATTACAAGGGACTCTCAACAATAAAATGACCAAGTCCCAGGTTAGTGGCGTGAGTGTGGAGTGCGCCAGCCGATCACGTCACACGGCTCGATTCTCACCAGTGTTAGTGACTGCATCTCCTTCCACGCAGAAAGAAAGTGAATTCCAGTCACATTACTGAGCGTCTGTGACCTCAGACCCGATAAAACATCTGTGCCTCGCAGTAATTCGGAGGTACAGGCTTTGGCAAATATCCCAGTGTGTGAATGGATGGATGGATTCTGAAGCGTAATCAGTTACAGCTTGAAACCAACAACACCGTGTTTGAGAAACTGAATTGTTTGAAGGAGTTTGTTTTTAATTGTTGAGCACATGTATTCTCTCTCTCTCAAACCTTTGTGGCCTCATTTCAGTGCATTATTGGAGGAAATCATTCATTCTCCTATTACATTATTCAACAAGCCTCACTAAACAGCCTCTTCATGAAGGAGATAAGAGCCCCGCAATGAGTTTTCTCTACAAGGTTTTAATAGTCAGTGCTTGGATTAATGAGTTATGAAGGAAACGCTTATTGACCAGCGATGGAGCAATTGCCAAGAACAGAACACCTTTGGACTTTTTAAATATAGTCTGCCGAGGCTAATGCAATAACTTGTGAATAGTACAATGAAATGTTGGAACCGATATAATAACGGCACACGTTTACACACTGTTATTGACAGGTTAACACATTTTTGAAATCCCTTTAAAAGTTACTTTAAAATGAAATAATCATTGATTTAATAATATATAAGTGGGACTCAAGTTCTTGGAAATAAGCTTTTTTTTGGGGGGTAATTTTTTTGCTCAGCTGATTGTTCACAGAAACAGTAAATATTAACAGTATAACACCACTGCTTTAAAAATGTATTGGTTGTAATCAGTCCTTCTCTCATTACATTGATTAGACTATAAAAACGTTTCCTAGCGGTCTGGCAGTGTCTGCGGTTTTTATCCAGAGGAATCAGATCGCCAGTTGGATGATGGAGCCATACAACCACAAGTGGACAATGGCGTTTTCCTTCCCGATCATCAGATGATTCAACTTACTGGATCTGAAAAGAGACAAAGACTAAAGTACACAGTATTATGACAGAGTTTTGAATCGACGTCAGCATGCACGATGTACAGGTTCATTTGCGAGGCTGTGTAAAACATCAATCTCAATCCATTAATCCATGAATTGCACACAGTGACTCATAGATTTGAGAAATATACCTAATGAATTACTTCGCCATGAGCTGTAGACAAGCACAAGGAGCGCTTTCAATGTAATGTTCAGCATTTCATTTAAAAGATGCATTGAATTAAGTTATGAATGGCAAAGAGTGCCACAAAAGACACAACTACAACTTCAGCAGTGGGCAGTAAAGCCGTGACATCCAGTTGCTGAACTTCATCACCTCTGCTCTCCCAACTCACCGGCATGCGCTAACAGAGGTCCAGTCACGAGTTGCAATGGCAGAGCCAACTGGTTTGAACATCTAAGAAGCAAAACTGAAAAGAATCCACACCAGCCACAACCCCAGCGTGCAAGAACTGGTAAAGCTGGAGCTGCTTTTCCTTTGGAGATCCAGAAACTTCAGCCCTAAGACCAAGCTGAAGGTCTTTCATAGCAACATCAACGCCGTCTGACTCCACAGTGCTGAGACCTGGAGGCAACCAGAACAATCAGACAGCGTCGCGGGGTTTGTTAAACAGTGCCTGGGATCCGATGGCCTTTCCTAATCTGTAATGAAGATCTGTGGGCGGCTGCCAACCAGGAAAGAACGGCGCTCCAGATACCGAGAAGAAAGTGGAGGTGGATGGAGCACATGCTCAGGAAACCTCAGGACTGTCTGATAAGTGCTATCTCAGAACCCACAGGGCAAGAGAAAACATGGCCGCCCGCCCAAAACCGAACTGGAAACAATCGGCGAGACAGGAACTGCGTCAAGCCGTGTCAGACTGGCACATGACCGTGCGGAGCGGTGCGTTCGGACGCCCCAGGCTCCTCTTAGCAGCCGTGCGGTTAACGTGGTACAGTGGGATTTTGGCTCCATGCTTCAGGATTCGGGACTGGTTGTGCAGTTGGTCGGGCTCCATGTCTCTCGGTCAGATTTCCATCCACTCCTGTGGTTCCCAGTGTAACAATGAGCACCGTGTAAGACCGGGGCAGCTTCCTGCCCTCCCGGCCTCACAGTCCAGCTCTGAATATAGTGTTTCTGTCTGACGTTTCACTCCGCCGGTGGCTCATTGTTCCTCAAAGGTTGGGTAAGCCGACACCGCTCCCCGTTTCGTCGGCACCTGAGAGACAACGGAGAGCTAAGTTGGTGTGAATGAGCCTCGGCGATTACCTGACAGAGACCGACTGATGGCGGATTGTGAGAAAAGGTCGTACGAGGGATCAGGTGTGTTTGGGACTGTTTTGTACTCCTTGCAGCATTTAGGACACCCACGACAAAACGGGAGCTGGTTCGTCTTTACGTGCTGTGTGAGATAACAGGTCGGTCTCACACTCCCTGAATGCTCCGTCTGTAACTCAAGACGCCGCTTTTTGATCGGTGATTACTCAAAGTAAACATGCCTCAAAAGGACATTGCCCCGCGTGAATATCGTGTGTCACCGTGTGTCCGCCGTCACCTTTGGGGGCATTTAAGGCAACAAACAAGGCAGATTTAGTCATCCACAGCGTCTAATTTTACGCTTGTTGTTCATAAATGTGAGAAAATTTGAGATTTATGAGACAGTGTCAAACTCAAACTTAGAAAATATTATATTTAGGTCATCCTTTCTTTTTGGAGTTATTACATGTAGTCAAGCCTTTCTTCATGTTAATCTTGCTCATGTGTTCATGCAACAGAGTTTTGTTTTGCAACGTTTCATGTAAAAATGCATCATTTTTACGCTTTTGTTTCAGAAACATTTAGCGTCAACAAGGCAACATTTTGAAAACCAAGTCTGTTTTCATGCAAATGGCAGAAACGCTGAAAAATGATGCAGTTCGCATGCCAGGCCACGAGTTGGCGCTGTTTGTTGTTTTTGTAATGAAACCCCCACATTAACAATGACGAGTGCACTGACTTCAGAGGTTCAGTTTACTGCGAGGAATCCGAATTCAGAGGAAATGACACAATCCTACTCTGAACAAAATCCAAATCGAGCTTTCATTTGTGGAATAAGTGTCTTGTTCTACAGTCAGAATGACTCGACAGTCTCGCCTCTCACTGTCTCCACTCCCAGGGGTTCGTTGGTGTAATCAGACAGATTGGTGGCACATTAAATGCAATTTAAATTTACGACTGACTACATTTACTGAATACACCTCCTCCAGTGTAGCTGGGGAGGTTTAATCAAAAAAGTCCCGTCTTAAAATGATCATAGGGACTTTTCGATAAATGTTTCTGGAGTGTTTTTTTACACCTCCTCTTCCTCCTCATGCCAGCTTCAGTATTAATTTCCATTTCACTATGAGAGAGACGAGAGTATCTATAAGGCAGGCTGTCGCCGAGGTTACAGCCCAACATGTAATCGTGCCTTGTGTCCCGTTTTAATATATTAAACAGTATTAATGTATGATCATCCGTCTGTGAAGAGCTTTGAGGAGCGTTAAGCCGCATTGTGCCAGTTCAACATGCACTTCGATTACACGATGGAGGTCTTTGCTTAATGAGATTCACAGCCTGACGCGCCTTTCCTCCGTCACATTTGCTCACCGGGGCTTGACATCAACGTAATGGCAACTGAAATTTGACTATTGAGGGATTAGGTGTGTGTGTGTGTGTGTGTGCGTCAGCTCAGCTCACATATATGGACATGCATGCGTCCCCACACACACACACTCTCCTTACCAGAAGCTGTGATGCAGCAGTTTTCTGGAGACAGGAAGCGTGCACGGAGTTGAATGGACTTCATTGTGTTCCAGCAGCACTGTCTTGGAGACGAACGCACGCCCACACACTCACACACACTCTCATGGATCCATCATTATGGGGCCCACCCATCCACATAATGCATTCCTCAGTCTGTGACTCAGACCTCACCCGCCAAGCGGCTAAAGCCCAACGGTCCAACCTGAGCCTCAGTCCGTCCCCACACCTTCAGAGGACCTGTGCTTGGACCTCACAAAGGAGTTAAAGCAAGACAGACCACACACACACACACACATGAAATCACAATGAGAGGATCTCTGCTTGGAGACGCCTTCTCCTTCAATATTTGATAAGCGTTCGTCACATTAGCTCCAGCTCTGCGTACGTCTAAAAATCCACTCGTGATGTGTTTTAAGAGGCGACACGCAGGCGAGGGACCCGTTTGAGAGAAATGTGACTTCATTAACCCAGATACGAAGACAACTGGAGAGAAATTAAACTGTGGCTTAGTTACCGCCGTAACTCACTCCCTGCACGCCGCCCGAAAACGAGTTTCCTGTCAACTCGACCGAGATGACAAAGCTGCGAGGTGTAAGTTGCAAAACGACTTCGGTGGAGATCACATGTCCTGAACTCGACAGCGAATTGATCACCAAAATGTAATCACTGTTGCGTTGGAAGAGTTTCACTGACAACGTGGTCAAACTGGGAACGTTCCACCCAGAGTGGGAAATTCCATAAGAAACTCATTTTACTTCAGCAAGACTCAGATGAACAACCTGCGAGCTCAGTCGGAAATGTCCAGGCTCTCTTTGAGTATGGCAGAGTGAGAGAGAGTCGTACTCTACACAAACCAGCAGAAACGGAGTCTCGGACGGCTGTAACGTTTCTAAACGTTTTGTCTGTAATGTCAAGAAGAGATGTCAGACAACAAGAAGTCCAGAAGCAGAAATCCCTCCGTCCGGGCCGTAACGCTCGAACGTCACCCTTTAACCTGCTTTTTAATCTTCAGACCAGGGAAACAGAAGCAACAACCAGGAAGTAATTTGAATCGTGTGAACACAGACATCTTTATGTCCGGCGGATTGAGACGGCTCTTTACCTCCTCATCAGCTGAGGCAGGTGATTCGGTTTTACGATTGTTTGCTTCACATATCAGGGTCATGGAGGAAGTTTCCAGTTGATTTTCTGTTCAGGATAAGATCAGCTGACTTCTTTATAAGCGATATTAGCCCTGCTGCTTGGGCCTCCACCTTTTTTTAGCCCTGCTTGAAAAGATCTTTGGCTATAGAATTTAAAACAAACGTTTACTGTCACTTTCAGCCCGATTGATTGATGATCCTCAGTCTTTATCGTGTGCTGACGCCGGGTCAAAGTTTCCACGCTTCCAGTGTTTTGTCAATATTACACCTCTTTACAGAATGAATCACACGTCCAGCAAACTCAGCTTTTACCTTTTTTTTCTGCTTCTTATCAAATATTGGCATAATAGCCTGACAAGCACAGAGAGTCGAAGCTGAACATGAACCGCAGCTGCTTCAGTCTTCTGATCAGAGTAATTTGAAATATAAGCTTTATCTAAGCCTGGTTCACCTCACCACAGGGTCCTCCTCTGAGCCCGCGAGCCCCGTGTTTGACCCTCCTCTGGAAACCCCTCGTCTGCTGCATTATTCAGC
Source organism: Salarias fasciatus (assembly GCF_902148845.1). Taxonomy (NCBI): domain Eukaryota; kingdom Metazoa; phylum Chordata; class Actinopteri; order Blenniiformes; family Blenniidae; genus Salarias; species Salarias fasciatus. The sequence goes on along the minus strand of NC_043750.1, from coordinate 5,068,667 downwards.
AGTAAAATTCAGTGCGGTGTAATTACAATCATACATTATAAAGTTTGAGTTCCCTGAAGAAAGCTCTTCATAATTGATGAAATCAATAAGCGAAACGACGCCCCTCGGTATCATCAGCGTCTCCCGGTTCGGAGATGCAGCTTCTGAAGCAGCAGCAGCAGCGTCGGACACGCTCAGTCATCTGCTGCTGCGAGCTGCTCGCACGAGGTTGGTTAAAACAAATTGGGGTGAAATTAAAGCAGCGTGTTGCTGCGGATTTAGATAGGTGCAGCGTAATAAGAGAAACCGCGGGAGCTCTGACGACATCAAACGCGCCAACAGACGCGTTTTAGTCAAACCGCCGGGCGGCAGACTCGACTGAATTACTGGAGCTTGTTAATTTTAGTGTCTCATTAAGAGTCGCAGTCGTTTTTACTGTACTGACAACTTAAAAGCCTTTATCCCGACGCTCCTGCCATCAGGCGAGCGCAGACCGGTGCTGCCTGGTGAGCATGAGCAGGAGGGACAGGAAGCTGATGACGAAGGACGGCGCAGGAAACACACACACACACACACACACACACACGCTGTTAGATCTGTCTTCTCTCCCGCACACATATGCTGTGACACTTCCATATCTGGAACAACACGAGGCGCCGGCTCCATGTCACCCGGCAGAGCGGCTCTCCGGGATAAATCGGCCGGCGGGAGGCGGAAGCCCGCAGACAGGTGGAGGCGTTCCCGCCGACTCGATCAACACCAGCAAATCGCACGCGGAATTGTTCCGCGCGCAGGACGCTGCAGAGACGGAGACAGTCCGTCCTCTTCGAGGCGCCGTCAAGGAGCCGTTTCCCCGCAGTGCAGTTTTTACACGCCGCTGTGGACGTTTTGTGTTTGTGTGGTTTCAGTACAAAAACAACCAACAGCGCCAACTCGAGGCCCGGCATGCTAATTACATTGTTTTCTGCTGTTTCCTTGGAAACGGACGTCGTTATCAAAGTGTTGCCATGCGAACGTGAAACTTTTCTGAAACCAGTTTTCACTTGAATACTTTGAAAATTAAAAATCAAGGCCATATTGAATCATTCATTTACAAATGGCTGGATGTGCACAGTTTTTGTTTTTTCACTCAAGTATTTGTTCGCATGAACCAACATGGAATGACTGGAGCATCGGCTCACTAACATTTCCACATTTGAAGTTTTTCTGATTGAACGGCACACAGTAGCACCTGATCCTCCTGAAAGCTGCTCCCAGTTTATGCAGTGAGTCAGTTTTTTTTTTCTCTTTTTTATAATCACTTTCTTTGCATTTCTGTTAAAGAAAGGCAGTTTGAAAGCCTGTAGTTCACGCTCAAGGTAACACCTTCAGCGACATGTTCAGAAAACTCAGAGAATAAATCACACCATGCACATGCTTTTTGTATCTTCTGAACAGTGAAGTCTGCTCTTACATTTCACTTTTCTGTTACCGTCTTTCACCTGAGAGGGATTCATCAGACTTTCAGTCGTTCGTGTCCAAACGTCAGTGTTCCTTCTCATCAGTGTAACTGTGTGGTGTCGGTCAGTATATTCTGCTGCCTCGGGCTCGGTTGGTATAGTGGTTCACCTTCGGGGTTGCAGGTTCAATCCCCTGTGCGCACCAGACACTGCGTGGCAGCCGCACCCATCGCTGCGACGGTTAAAGTTGACGCTGCTCAAGGTTTCAAATGAGCTCCATAAAGCCCAGTTTACACAACATTTCAAGTGAAAATACATCCTTTTTTTGTGTTTTTACATTTATTTACTTTAAATCTGTCTCAGTTGACCTTATTTCTTGTGCCCAGTTCATAAAAAACACCATTTCAGTTTTTTCCCTTGAACCTCTTGGGTCCGTTGACGCTGGTGAGGAGAGTTCACTCTAGTTAAATTTGGTTTGTGCCGAGTCCTTCCCCCTCCTGTACTGATTTGCCGCCACCCCCTCCCTCTCTTCCTCTACCTATTCTTGTCCTCCTCCTGCTTTCAGACTGTTGCTCTACAGCGTCACGCTGCCTCTCTGCAGGCCCCCTGCCATTACTGCCAATCCAGCATCAGTGTTTTTCATCTCAGAGTTAAATTGCTCTGAAAGGCTGAGGAGAGAGAGAGAGAGAGAGAGAGAGAGAGAGAGAGAGAGAGAGAGAGAGAGAGAGAGAGAGAGAGAGAGAGAGAGAGAGAGAGAGAGAGAGAGAGAGAGAGAGAGAGAGAGAGAGAGAGAGAGAGAGAGAGAGAGAGAGAGAGAGAGAGAGAGAGAGAGAGAGAGAGAGAGAGAGAGAGAGAGAGAGAGAGAGAGAGTCGGTAGCTCGTCCATGAATACCTGTGGCTTTAAGTGACCTGGGACTAAATAACACCCTGGGCAGTGCCATTTGCTTCTTTTCCCCGAACTGTATTCTAGTTTCTAAATGTCAGAAATGCTGCTAAATTCAGTGACAGATCTGTTTTTGTGTTTTTCACTTGAGGCTGCAGCAGATTTTTTCTGAGGGTTTTGTTTTTGGTGTGTCTGTCTTTTTGCTGGATGAAGCATTCTGACAACTTGATTCATTATTTCCAGAGCAGCTTGTCCAACACACACACACACACACACACACACACACACACACACTTTCCACACGCTGTGTCATTTGTCATTGCGCCGATGACGCGCTTCATGCTTCACCTTAAACGAGGACCGGCCATCCGAATATAGAAACATGTACTAAAAGTGAATATTATCTGGAGGAAAGAACATATTTAAATGAATATTCATGGCACATTTGTAGCAGAGTTTCTGTTTGTTGAACACATCTATCACTCGGCTGTTGGAAGCAGCCGCTCTGCTTTGTGAAATGGTGACAGGAAGCTCACAGAGACGCTGCCTTGCCTCGAGCGGAAGCTAAAACACTGAAAACAGGATTGAAGATTGGTTAATTCTATATATCTGCTGCATTCTGTGGATGGTTGCTAGTTTAACTCTCACAGGACATTGCTAAAGAGGCAGATGTGGCTGTGTTCCGTGGTTCTCGCCTCTTTTAAAACCTTTTCGCCACGTTAACGTTGATGAGGCTGATTCTTTCGCCGAGGCAGGAATCGCTGATGTTTAAAAGCCAATACCTTTTGGATAAATAATTCAGCGTGCTTGAACTGTTTTGGGCGGCTTGTGGTGCTTTCGTTGGCATCAACAGCTGCACTGAGCAAACAGAGTCTGCGCTCAGCTTCTCCGTCTGTGGCGCACTTCTTGCTCTCGCCATTTATTTTCCCGAAACGAGACTTTAAGTGAGGGCTGTGTGCCTGTGCATTCATACCGACGCGTGCGCGCGTTCGAACATCAATAATTTGCTTTTAAAGACTCATTGACGAGGCTCGGAGCGGGAGGATAGCACGCCGACTGTTTCACACCCCTCGCTGTTTCAGGGAACATAATGCAGTATTTTATCCCAAAAGAGACAGAGAGGCTGTTTGTTGCGTCTAAGTGATCCAATTTATCTATTTGAGCATACAGCTGTGTTTGTGTTGAAATCGCACCACCGATTAAGCAGATGGACTGCCTCACCGTCTCCGGCTACACCCAGGAATTTGTTGTCGTGTGTCGGTTGTAGACGCTCTTTGTCCGCTAATGGGACACTTAATACGGAACGCATCAGAGAATACGATGAACATTCACTCAGCATGCGCAGCAATGGGACACGCTGGAAATCACAATGGCCGCCTCACCTTTGCCAAAACACGGAACGCCTCGGGCTGCAAACTCCCCACGTTAAGAACGACCTCACGTCACCCCGCGGAACGAGAGCCGGCCTCCTGCATTGTCCTCCTCCGCTCACACTAATTACCCTCATTAAAGGAGTCCACCTTCTTCCGCTGGCTTCTCCGCTGAGCCTATTTCTAACATGATCCGTTTTAGGTCAGAGGAATTTTGTTTTCCCCCCTCGGTCTCCGGGGAGGAGAGGCCCCCCCCCCTCCGCCTCCTGCTCTTCGTGCAGCCGTTTGATTGAAACAGAAGTGGATCCAGGAAATGAAGCTTTCTCTCCTCCTGATGCCAAAAAATGTAAAATGTAAGCAATGCAGGGAGCAGGAAATTGACTGAGCATTGAAGTGGGGGGTGGGGGGGAGATGCACTGATGAAGCTCTGCAGAAGGTTACACTGTCATTCAGCTCAGACAGAGGTGGAGGTCAGTGAGTTACACACTCATGTTCCTACATCTCAAATGGTTTTATTCAAACGAACATGAAGTAACTTTCTCTTATTAATTTTGTTTGATGATCTTTTACACATCTATCCTCAAACAGAATCTAATCCAAGAAGCTGCGGAGCAGCACCGCAGGACGATCCCTCTTTTTAGTCTCTGGTATGTCTACATAGCTCCATATGTAGAGTTTCAGCCAAAACCTTCAGGCTTAAAAAGTTACTTTGGAGCAGATGGCATGCAGATGGCAAATGAAGACCAGGAGCAACGAATCTCAGTTTTAAAACGTCTCAGAATATGTAATGGAAGCAGAGGCAGGTGTTCGGTTCAGGGGCACCGGACAGGTCCTTCCAGCTGATGGATGGTTTCAGAACCCCGGTCCTGGAAGACGCCGACCGGAAATAGTCCCGTTCAATCTGAATTTATTCTGATTGGTTCATTCATTATTTTCTTGGTGAAGTGAACTGTCGGGGTCAGACCGACCAAGGCCACGACGGCCGAGCCGAGCCAACGCCAGAGCAGCACCGTGTTCACGCTGGGGAGCGTCGCGCACGCTGAAAGAATAAAAATGTCACTCTAGATTCAACCCGCCGTCTCGTTGTGAAGCGAAAGCGCAAACCGCCACACTCATCTAACTCTGCTTCAGTTTCATCAACATCTCAATGAGCTATTTTTACTGTTCGGTGACAACGGGCCTCAGAAGGAAACATGTTTTTTCAATGACGCTAAATGTCTTTGTCATGAGTCTGGAAACACATGAATGTCATCTCCAAGCGAGACACATGGAGCGCAGAAACTCTGCTTGGCTTTTAGAAGCAGCCATCAGAACGACATAAAAAAAACAAGACTTCCTTTGAAATCTGCCACAGCTCGAGCCGCTGGAGCTATTTCAGGCTCCACAGCTCTCAAACTGCATTTTGACCTTTTTTTGCACCTCGTCTGCTGCAGAGACAACGCAGGGCAAACACCAGTGCTTTATATTAATTACTCAACATGAAGAAGTTGCTAGAAGTTGTGTGAAAAGGCTCAGTTCACCGAGGACGGTGCATGTGTGATCAGGCATCGTCCCCAGCTGTGTGGCTGCATGCAAAACAACCCCCCTGGGGGGGGGGGGGGGGGGGGGGGGGGGGGCAGCCATTACCAGGGAGCGCTCCCTCTCATTCTGCCACCGTGCGCAGGACAGGGGCTTAAACTCACTAATAGGCGCTCTGTAATTGCGGCGTGTGCGGCTGATTGAATGCCGAGGAGAGCTGATGAGAAGCGGACAGATGTTGCCGAACGAATAAGACGTCATTGCTTTACGGCGATGATGCGGTGGTGTGACTGAGCGTCCTCGCACCGGGCGCGCATCATCTGAAGCAGCCATGTTGATAAGCCGCGTGCTTCGCCGGTTGGTGTGCATTCTCGTCAGATTTATTTGTGTTTACACGCGCGTCCTCAGTCATCCCCTCGCGGTCTAATAGCGGGGGTAAGACGCTCGCCGAGTGTCACACTCACCCACCGCCTGCATTATTAACAGCCTGTCTCGCAGAGTATAATGAGCTGCCAGTCTCCTGTCCGTCCTCTCACGCTCGCCGAGGACACTGCAGGGCGGCTTGATGGGACAGGTGCTCATTTGATAATTTTTCAATTTTGCGAGTCCCTCATTCGTCTCCAGGCAGCCAGCTCGGTGTCCATGTGACTACGACCAGGGCCGGTGTTTACCTTAACAACACGGTGGCAGCTATTCATTATGAACAAGGACGGGGCTTTTTTTTGCTTCTTCTTTTCTTGTTTTTATAGCATAATAGCAGCAGCAGGGTCTTGAAAGGAGACAAGACTGTTTCTCAAGAATTACAAAGCACTCGTGAATAAGAGCACGTTGTCTACTGATGAGTAAAGCCAACTATCATGAGATTACTCTGTACTGATGCAAGCTGTTCATTTTTCCTCTTCTGCTTAATGCAGTGTATTTTATATGTGTCCTATATTGCATTGTGACTTTAATTTTGACTGAATCCTAAACACTACCGGGAAAAAAAAAAGATTTTTCGCTATTTCAGGGAAACAAAATCAGTACAAATGGTTTGAGCTAGAAAATATTTCATTAATCTACATGAGTGCTCAAGACAACAATGAATAGTGAGGAAAATGGTGGTAATGCCTTTGTGCTTTGTATATCAACCTTCTGTCTTACTGACCTGGAATCAGTGACAGCGCCAGCTAGTGGCCAAAAGCAGCATTTTTTTCTGTGGGTGTTATGACCTTGATGCTGGATGGTTGAGAGAGTCTGGGGTGAAAAGGCAGCTCACATTCTTACTTATTAGAATTTCTTGCTCTGAAAACCACCGTATTTGTATTGAGCTGTAACTCCTGTAAAGTCATAATATGCGTCACAGACCAGACAGATGAATGGTGACAATGTTATTTTTACCTTTTTAATCCAATTAAGCCAAATTTGAATATATTCCTTTCAGTGTTTCGTCAGTCATTGTGTTTCATGTTGATCAGGAGTTTAGAAATGGCAGCATTGTCGTTGCATCCACCTCCAAACAAACGCATGCTAATGTGACTCAAGCTCCTCGAGCTTCAACATAAAAGATTCTTACGATATGCTTAAGGTCTGTATCCTTGCCGTCCCTTGTTTCGTGGTCTGAGGATTGATGCCAGGTGGTTCAAAGCCCTCCTTGTTGCCGGCTGTGTGTAATTTGAGCGACCTGTGTGACCAGCGCTGGTCAGATGTGGCCGTTCCAGACCGTCAGTTACTCCAAGACCTGCAGACGCTGAAGGACTTCATGGAGCGTGAGCAGCGTTTGCAAAGTTCACGCAAAACTGAAATATGAATGTACAACTAAAAGCAAGTTGTTGACATGTTGTCCGTGGACTCAGCTGGGGTTTAAGGCGGTTATGAAAACCTGCACAGTTCCCATCCCTGCAGCAGTACGATCAGATTAAACCCTTTTAAACCGGAAGATTCAATTTGTGGATGTTAATTTCTGATTCGCTATTACTGACCTTTACGTTCCCCTCAGAGAAAATTAATATGGGACAGTCACGCAGCCACTTTCTCTGCCGCGTGGTTCGAAAAGGCTTTACAAGAAGCAATTAAATGCCTGAGGTTTTATTCGGAGACGCATCATGTTTATTTGATGGACCCCCCCACACCTCGCACTCCCTCTGCTCTCGCAATCACTGCGCTAAAGCAAAAAAAAAAAAAAAATCCACAGGAAAAGTGGTGAATGTATTTACATTTTGAAATGTTCTATTCGTTTTCAATCAGCGAAGCCAAAAGAAGCTTCAAGTAACTCATCAAAACCACTTTAACCCATCAGCTCCACTTCCATTCAGGAGACTCAGCCAAAAGCAGTAATCAGCAGCGAGCGCGGAGGCTCCGGGACTTTCAGGAAGCTTTCGTCAGCAGTTGTTGCTTTTCAGGCATATACTTAAAAATCTAAATGGCTTTCAGCACCATGTTCCCAAATTTTTAACATTACCGTTCAAGCCGTTCCCACAACAAACATTTAAATACTGTGAGTGTGAAGGCTCTTAGGTTTAATGAAATAAAGTGGACATTTCTCCACTTCATTTGTAATTTATTACTAATACCCGACTGACCCTGTCTGCATGTCTCTTCATAACTTGGATCTCGTCACGGTTTTTAGATAAACTTTTCACGCCGTTGTTGTGGATCTTTGTTGGGATTCGTCCAGTAGATCTACAAGCATCTGTCAAACCAGTTCAGTCCCACCGCTGAGGTTAATATCTGCAGTATTGCTGTATTTTATTGACAGTGAAGTCCTTCATTTCAAATCAGTTCCTCTCAAACGTCCACAGACGGAACAGTTTCACTCAAAGAAAACCTGCTGCTGTCAAAGAAAAACTGCTAAAAGTTATTAAAGGAAAAAACTGTTTTTCTTGTTTGTCCTCAGAGAGGAATGATGTGATCCACCGTCAGCCAGGCCGCGCTCCACTGATGAGCAGACCTCTGAGAGACATTCAGGGAATATGGAAACGTGCATAACGAGTCATTTCTGAAATCGGAAGTCCGGCAGAACGAGGACTGGGAGTCGAGACGCTCTGGAGGGAAACATTCTTCCTCTTGTGTTGCAGCAGCTTTTCAGAAAAGTGGTGTTTTCCCACGTCTACATGGAGACGGAGTGTTTTTAAAAAGTTCCACATTCGGGGCTGCACATTGTCACTTGGAAACGTTGGCATGTAAATGTGGCCTCGGGCTAGTTTGACCTCGTTTAAGGTCGCTGGTGTTTTATTTCGCCTGATCTGACATGACACATCTGCTTCCTGTGTTGAAGGCGACGGCTTCAGGAAGTTCATGTCAAGCTTGAATGAACCGTGTAAGAGAGGCAAAATGCAAACCCTGGCCTCCACTTCATCAGCTTTTCAATATGACTTAGTAGCTGATGATCGTGATGACAGGCGTCGGATTGAAAGGCACACAATATTCAGGCCAAATGTTTACAACACAACTGGATGAGTCCTGTTTTAAGAAATTGCTGCATTGTGCCGTGTGTGTTTTTATCAGGTGATGCGTGCAGATCAGACGTGGTTTGTTGCATCGGTGTTGAGCCTATTTAAAGTTTGGTGTAAATGACCTGCAGCTCTGTTTTGTTTTCCTGGAGATCTCCTGCCTCGCCGTGAATAATAGCAGCCTTTGAAGATCCGTGGCTCCATGACAACAGAGCGATCTCCATCTGTTGAGGAGGATCTTGTGACACTGTGATAGAAAGGCTCTGGGAAGGTTTCTACTCAGAGGCTGTGGAATGGCTCGCGGCCGTGAGCCGAACCTCTTGGTATATCTCACACGTTTACGGCTGGAAGTTGATGCCCGGGCAGAGAACAACACGGTTAATCCCCTTGGCCGTCTTATATCCCGCAGTGTAAACTCACATCCTGCACCCCGAGGCCGCGTGAACCCGGCAGACGTTAAAGCTCTCTGGCGAACACATTTTCGCACGGTGACTTGATCTTCCACATGTTTTCAGGTTCATGTGAAGGTCTGATAAAATTAGACCAACAGCAGGAAATCAGGAAATGCCGCAAACGGCTAATTCTGAGGCGGAGCGCTAATTTCACACCACGACATGATCTGCTGCTGTGTCAAATTCATTAGTCGAGCCCATGGATCTCGTTTCCCTCATGGCTCGATCGTTATTTTACATCTCTGTGTTAATACAATGTGTTCCACCTTTCAGTCCGTTGTCATGTCGCTCGGCGATTAGAGCTACGCTAATGAAGAACGTGTCATTTCGATGCAACGCTCGGCTCTGGCTTCTAAAAACAGAGGCTGATGTGAGCAGTTGGGGGGGGGGGGGGGGGGGGGGGGGGGGGGGGTCGGCTTATAAATGTAGGAAAACTGTTTCTCGTTCTGTGTCGGCTCAGGGTGACAAGTGTGGCGAAAGCTGCTCGGATCGTATTTTGAGTTTTGAACATCCAGAGGGGAGAAAACGATGATGAAGACTGAGAGTAGGAGTCGATGGGTGGAGGGAGAAGAGGACGACGGCGAGACGTGAGCGAGGGGAGAGCTGGAAACGGTGAGACGAGGTATTAGGTGTGTGACGATTAGCAATGAGCGCTAGCAGGGGAAGCAGCGCAGCAAACAGCCCAGGGTTATTTACCAAACTCTCAGAGGGTTCGGACATGCTAGCACGCCATCGCCTCAACATGCATCCTGCCGAGCGGCAGCTCGGGGTGCCTGACATTCCGCGCTCCCCCCCTTTTCTTTCTCCATCCCCCCCCCCCCCCCCCCCCCCCCCCCCCCCCCCCCCCCCCCCCCCCTCTCTTGTTTTCTTCCCCCTCTGCTGACCTTTCCGTTCGGTGCTGCTGACGCTGGTGGGTCTCGTGCTGTCGGAAGGGAAGAAGGGTCGGCAGAGATAAGAGCACTTGAGATGCCAGTCGGTTGGCCGGCCTTGCCAAACGGTCAAGGTGGAGGCTGCTGGCAGGGAGCAGCCTGAGCTGAATGCAGAGCTGTGGTCATTCAGTGAATGTCTGTTGTTTCACTGGAGCGTCCAAACACAAAATACCTGAATGATCCCGACGCTGACGGATCTGCTCGTCCGTGTTGGAGCGGAAAACACACGTTCTGTGTCCGCCTGGCGGTTATTCTCGGCTCAATTCTCACCAAGTTTCGACCAATTGCTCTGTCCCAACAAACACAACAGAGGTAGAAAGCCTGCCTGGAGGCTCTTTCAGTAGATAGCATTCCCAGTCATCACTCAGGTAGCAGCTTTTTTTTTTCTTCTTTCTCCCAATCTGCACTCATGCAAGCAGCATTTTCATCTATCTTCCTTTATGATTGTTCCCTTCAAGAGTTGGATGTGATGTAGTTTATATGCAGATGAAAGTGGGACTCGCCGGTGAGGAGATTTTATACATATTCAGCAGCGCTTTTCAAGCAAAACTTGAATACATTACCGCTGGAGGTCTCGCCGGTTAACGTTGGCTCAGAAGACTGAGTGATAACAGCAGGAGTTACTGAACGGACTCCAGAGGTGAGGATGAAGATGACCGAACTGTAAATGTCCACGATATTATACCTGCCAGTTTGGTTGGTAAGCAGTGGAAATGTGTAGAACCAAGACGTGAACGGCCGTAATCTGGATTTATTCCTTTTTCTGCTCGTACCAATGAGCATAAACTGCAGCAGTTCAGTGAAACAGTTTTGCGCTTTGGAAAAATGAAGCTTTATGTCAGCAGTTATGTCCGTTTTGATCTCTTCACGACCAAATCAAAGTGAGGGATGTACAACAAGTGAACGTAAATGTAGCGATGAACAAAACGGGAGCTTCATTTCATCCCCCTGTTGGTTTGAGGGACGGGATGACGACCTTGTCTGCGTTCTGAACGGCGGTGATGAAGCCACGCAGCTGGAGGCAGACATGTTTGTTTGTTTGTCATTGTCATGTGAACGCTGTGAACTCTGAAGTGGGGTCTTCCAGACTGGTGACTCTCCCAGTTCTCAGCTGCATGAAGGCAGCAGAAGAGATTAAGTTCCTGTAAATGACGAAGCCTCTTTCCTAAAGGCTTCAAGTACAAAGTCATGAGAAAACCGTGAACTTTGTGGAAAGGTTTGGCCTCATATTGGGTACAACAACTCACTGCATGTCAATCAGAGGTGATGTCTGTGGACATTTGGCAGCACCGACAGCCTCATCGATCCATGACGTTGCAGTTTTTGTAGGAGCTGGATGATCGATTTTATAGAAGATAACTTCTTTCCACGGTTGCTCTGTTTTCCGTGATCCAACAAACTTTCTCCTTTTGTGTTTCAACCCAGTACAATCTTAGAACAAGGACAAAATAAACCGCATTCTGCTGCATTTGGATGAGTTAGTGAGTGTGAGGTGGTGAGTTGGCAGTCGTGGGATTTCTGACACCCTTCAGAAGATTTTTGCTGGACATTGATGGTCACATGACTTTGAAGGTACCGTGCAAGGCTGCAGAGGGTCACTGTTACACATCTTTATTTGAAAAAAGATAATTGTTTGAAAAACAGCCACAGCCCCAAAGTCGTTCATGTATTTATTCCAGCGTTGCAGCAGCTTCTTTAGCCGAACCTGAATCACCCAGTCTGAGTCTCGGAGTGCTGACAGCTCAGCTAATGTGTCGCAGCAACACCACAATAATAGGAAGGGTCTGTTTTCTTGGATTATCTTGTTAGGATTTCTCAGTCACACGATGGTTATTGAGACGAGTATGTTAAAAGGACGAGGAGCTTCTTATAAAATCGTATTTTCTGACATAACTACTGACTTTTGCTTTTTGGAAGCGAGTGCAGCGACTTGTTGAAATGATAGCTGTGAGCTGTGATGACTAAGTTGCGTTAGTTTTCACAGTACTGTCATACAGCAATGTTTTCGTAAGAGAGCCATGTGGAAACAGGTTGGACGTTGTGATGAAATAAAAACGGCAGTTTGTCGTCTGTGTCATGGCTTCGTCACTGTGGCAGGAACATGCAAATGCTTATTCGCGGACAGCATTTTCTCAACTATGCGGACCAGAACCTACTTCTTCTGCAGAGTTGTTTTTATCGTGCTTGGGATAAAATCCATCTTTAAACTTAAACTAAATACTCAAAGACCACACACTGGACTCACATGTTGGTGGATGTTGTGTTGGGATCCGGCCATATGCTGATGACTGTTTGTTATATCTTAGATCATAATTTCATTTTGTTCTCATTACATTTGTATTGCATTGCATTCTGAAATGTGTATTTAAGAAAACAGGTTTGTACCAAACTGTGGGCTAGATAAACACCAATTTAATCAATCAAACCTGTGTAAACATTTATGTAGGCCAGCATCCACCTGTCAAAACATTAGATGTATGGTACATTGCTAGAAGCAGGTTGGACCCTGTTTTGAAATTGGAACTGTTCTTCGCTCTTGTTCTTGCTGTTCCTCGGAGGTTGTGGTTCATATTTATGTGTCATTCTTGCACATTTGCTGCAAGTTTGTCAAATGAATATGCACAATGTTCATGTCCTCTCCCACTGCATCTCAAAGGTGCTCTATTGGACTGAAATCTGATGACTATGGAGGCTTTTCGAGTCCCGTCAGGCATTTACATCTTGTACTTCTGCTTTGGTAACGCTGGCTTGATTTTTGTAATAGGCAGGTTTCACAAGAGTCTCTACTGGTCTCTGGTCTCTGTTATCAGTATAATACTCTAGCTGACGTAGCTCTAGGGGTCCTAGAGACACACAAACTCTCCCACCACGGCAAGGTGATGATCCCATCCTGGTAGCTAGATGGATATTTTGATTATGTTTACAGCAAGTTCTGGTCCTATCACCTGAATGTGGCAGCAGAAATGGAGACTCATCCGCCCAGGAAGCATTTCCAATCTTCTGCTGTCGAGTTTTGATGAATCTATGTAGACTGTAGCCCCAATTTCCTGTTCTGCTGCTCCTGTAGCCCGTTAGCTCTAAGAGATGATCTTCTTCATACCCGTGGTTATTTCAATTATTGCTGCCTTTCTATTAACTGGCGTCAGTCTGGCCATTCTCTTCTGACCTCTGGCATCGAGGAGGTGTCTTCTCTCAGCGATCCGCTGCTCACTGGATGTTTTCACCAGAGAATTTATTTGTGTATGAAAATCCCAGTAGATCAGCAGTCTGTGAAATCCTCAGACCAGCCCGTCTTCCGTATTCAGTCACTAAAGTCACCTTTCTTCTTCATCCTTATACTGGGTTTGACAACAGCTTGTCGTAACCAATTCCCTGACATGTAATTGTAACGTTATTTACATGATTAGACGCTCTCACAGCACCCGACTGAAGCTCAGGGTGATCGTCCGCTCAGTTTCAGGACTTCCTGCCTCAGTTTCTGTCATCTCATCTCGATATTTCAGGACAGATCAAAAGCCTTCAAACTCTCAGAAGAAGGAGTTTTGTTCTGTTTGTTGTGTGATGGGTGAGGAGCTGACGTGAGGAATGTCCGGTAACAGACTGCAGCCTCTCAGCTGGCAGCTAAAAGCTTCAAAAGTGCATTAGTCAGTCTGTCTTCCACTCTCCTGTGCCGCCTTTATCACTGCAACGCCGCTATCGGCGGGCGAGGCGAGGCGAGGCGAGGCGGCTCCGACTCTGACAGCGTCTGCTGTCGACACGACACACTGCAGCCACCCTGACCTCTCCATCGGCGGGGGATAATACACTTCCTGTGGCCTGCGCATGGCAGCCACCTGCTGCTCTCATTATCTTTCCTGTCTCTTTTCACATTGTTTGCATTTTTATTTGCTGTCCTTGTGTCCTCTTATCACTTTTACTGAGCTCTCTTTGACCCGATTTATTATCTTTTCTTTTATTTCCACTAGCAGGAGCGTAGAGGAGCACGAAAAACTCCATTTGACGCATCGAAATTGTTCCCAGCTTATTATTGGGTCTGAAATAGTTCGTTCAGCATTCGACGAGTGTAATTATCCTCCTCCCCCCTCTGTCACACCCTCCTGCTTCTGCAGCCATTTGGGTTATTACATAACAGCGCCGAGGTCAAGGACGGCTGCATTCTTTTTTCTTTTTTTTCCTTTTTTTTTTTTTCCAGCGTGCAATTAACAAACTCTTCACCCCCGGGGGTCCCATCGAGCAGCCCCTGTAAAAACACAGAGCGGGACGGCTCGGGCTGCAGAGTGAAAATAGAATAAGTGATGCACGTCACTGGTTTTCTCCCAGGCTTCTATGGCAACACCGCAGGAAGCAGATCTGAGGTGTCGCCACGAGTGGCTCTTCAGTTGCACCAGTGCTGCCGGTGATGTCGCAAGATCCTTTCCTCTGTTTCATAAACTGCTTTGTTTTTGTTTTTAGGATTTGCCTATCCATTTGAAAAAAAAAAAAAAAAAGCCTGCAGAATTGCTGAAATATGTCATAACAAGATCAGAATCAAATCTCGTTTACCTCCGGATCATGGTTGGAAAAAAAACCTGGAAAATAGCAAGAGAAAAGAGACCATACACAATTCAAACGAGCAAAAAAAAAACAAAAACAAATCGGATTTACTTGTTTGAAAGACGGTTTCTGTACAAGCGGACATGTTCACCAACATGAACATATTATTGTTTCAAGCTGGAAATTTTTGTCACGCTTGTGGAAATAGGAAGATCCTCGAGTGTGTTGTTCCCTGCACAGGTGTGTGTTTGAGGCGTCATTAGCAAGCAAAAAAACCAAAACCCAGACTGCTTGTTACTAAGAAGAAGACGCTGAAGATGATGAAGTATCAGTTTAGTATGTTGCAGGTGTTTTTTATCTGTTTACCACAAACAGGTTCTTTTCATTACATTTAGCATTTCTAGGCAAACGGTTTCCTAAATCTTCACATGGAATTGTATTCGCAGGTGAGAGTGCAGAATGCTAACAAGTTGGGAAGTAATGAAAGATATCTGTGGAGCAGACATCTAACTCAAATCAGACCCACAACCTGTCAGCTGTGTTACCTCCGTGAATCTCTTCTCAGTGAACATCACCAGCTTTATTTCTCCTCAAGCCGTGACGCTCAGACGTCTTCCTTCTCCTAATATTCATTCTGTGAAGTTATTGATGGTACTTTAGCTCGAGTAAAACACATCAAAACAACTGGCAGCATCGACCTCTTAGCCTGCAGCTCTGACCAGTCGCTCTCAGACTGTTTACATGCGCGGCTGCTGCTGCTGCTGCTGCTGAGCCAAACGCAGCATTCCTGCTCAGGATTTACCATCGCGGCCTCCTGTCCTTCATATACGCTCAGATTAAAATCACTCAGGAAGTTTGTAGGACCTGAAATAGGCCAGCGGTCTCTGCAACCTGCCAGAGTCTTTCTTTTCCTGTTGGTTTTTCAACATTTAGAGCGGCTGGCGGTGAAGTTTGTAAGCTCTTTCCCAGGCAGCTGCCGTTTTTCAGAGGACTCTTTTTTGCTCTCAGACGGGATCACGGCGAGGTTAAGAGAGCAGTTTCACTCTGCTCTGTGGCTCCGTTTGCAAGTTCTATTTCCTGATTTATATTTTTTTTCTCTCATTGTGATGACTGTATGTGTTCGCCATCTGCTTTGTTTCCCTTTTCTGTACCTAACAACAACTTCCCCGAATTCTGAAAGTGAGACGGGGTGTGGTGAGACAGCTTTCAGGCGGCAGCAGCGCACAAAGAGCCGCTCTTGTTCTGCAGACGTGTATTTACTTGTGCAGCGAACAGGCGCACACAGGACGCCTTATGTTCCCTGCAACACACACGCGCACACACACACAAACACACACACACCAACAGCTTTGAATTCCCAGCGTGCACAGCGCCTCACGAGCTGTGCCCGTAACAGATAAGTGAGCGGCGGCGACGGGACCCGTGATCGCAGTTGGCATCGGACTCGTTACTCACGAAATCTGCCAGAGTGCATCGGACACTGCGGCCGCCGATCGGCCCGTGACGGCGCCGGGAAAGCTCTCCCCCGCCGGACAGACAAAAGAGCCGCGGGCGACAGGGAGAGCGGGCCGGAAACAGAGGAAGTTTCAGTGGAGGCGTGTGTCAGTCATGCAGGACCGGGTGTGTGTGTGTGTGTGTGTGTCGGGGTTGTGTGAGGTGAGACGAGGTGATTCAGGGAGACAGCTCTCCGTGTCTGAACCCTGCAGCTCCTCCGCTCTGATTGGGTTTTTGGGAATAGAAGGAGAGAAAACACAGAACAGAGACTAATTCCAGGCGTCAGTTTTCAAAGCTGCATGCGGCGAATAAAAACCCTCCGGAGAAGTCGCTTCATTAGTTGCAGGTGCCTGCTTTGACCGGAAAGAGAGAAATGTCTCCATAAACATCTGAAAAGTTGCTCGGAAGAAGAACGAAAAAGAAATCTGTGGAGGGTTTCATCTTGTCATTATTTTTTAAGTGCTGCCAGCTCTTTAAGCCGGGTGACGGAGCTGTGTGGGTTCGTGCAACAATCTGACAGCCAACATAAACGGGATTATTCCTCTGCACGGTTCACACTCTGCCAAACAATTTCCAGCCTCTCTTTGGCCTCGACTGCTGATGTTTTTTGTTAGTTTTTTTTTTTAAATCAGTTTCCACTTTCTCAGACGTGTCAGAGGGCACAGTGCAGAGGTTTTCTCGAGTATGTTTAGACTCACATTGCCATCCGAGAAACAACGAATCGCCAGAAAATTTGTCACCTCCCCCTTTTTTTATTGTTTCCTTTAACGGAACGGCCTGAAAATCCGGTCCTTGTGAGGATATGTTGAGGAAATATTGCAGGTTTTACTGATTGACGGGTAACGCTTCCTTGACTCAAGGTTTGTGGAAGTAGAAATAAAAAGCTCCTTGGGGAAAACGCAGAATGCTACCGGCCAGGTAGCACAAGTGACACAGAAACCACCACCAAATGTCTTTCACATCCTCGGTAAACATCAGCCGTTCTCACGCCACCGCGCTGATCAGACACTTCCTGCTTTGCATAACTGAAGTGATTATTTGATGCTTTGCTTTGCTTTGCTTTTGCATGTTTCAGGGGAAACATGCAGAAATGTCTTCTGGCTGGGTTAACCACAGGTTTTGTGGCAGCCGCTCAGGCTTCAGGCCGCTGACTTTCATTTACAGAGGCATGTTGGTTGAGCAGTGTCTGCTGACACCCAAAGTTTCCTTTTCTTTGTGATGAGAAGCGGATTTTGCACAGCGGATATAAAGAGGAGAACGACCTGCAATGATACTTATTGCAACAGACTGACTGGACCTGGACAGACTCTGTTCTGCCATGCACCGTGCTCTGCACATCAGCATCACCTCACTTCACCGTTTCAACATCATCTCATATCTGGCAACAACAGGCAAGAAATCAGGGGGACAGAAGCACAAAAATCAAAGAAAAATGAGCAGCTGCTAAATTCAACAGACCTTCCAAACGATGTTTCTTAACCCTGCAGAACAAATCACCACTGCTTCCGTTCAAAAGCTGTTAAAAAAAAAAAAAAAAAAAAAATGGAAGAAGCACGTTTACATAGAAGTACAGATCACAAAGCATTTTGGACATTTATGATCTATTCCACAGCCACCCAGCAGGGGCAGTAGAGAGGTTTTCACATTGGTTCTGTTTTCATTTCACCCAGTTTTATGTGTTCTTGATAGTTTGAATGAGGAAGTGAGGAAGCATCCGTTTCCTGTTTCAAGAGCAGCCTTTAAGGCATCGAGGCTGGTGTCAAATTACAAACACTACATGGTTTTCCTTAAAAGGGCGGCGCTTTTTAAAGCTTCCTCGTAGCTGAAGGAAGGAGTTGCACACATCTTCAAAGAGGCAACGCAAGATAAATATATTTCTGTTTTAAAGGAAACTCATATGAAACCAACTGAGTTAAAAGTCACTTTATAGTGAGGACAGCAGGTCTTTGAGGAAAAGCGTGATGTTCTGTGGAGAAGTCCTGTTCGCTCGCCTTCACTGGCTGCTTTCAGCGGCTGAAAGAGAGAAAAATGTAGGCTTTGCTTCTGTCTCTGTAACTTCTTTATCGGAGAGAATCTGGCTTGAAATTGGACACAGAAGTTTGCTAATACAATTGGGTGGATTTTAAATGCGGGGATTGAGAAGTGGAGGGCTTTTGCCAGGGTGTTAGTTTCTGCTAAATATAAAGGAGAGAATCCTTCAGCGCGCACGGACTTGTTGGTTTTCGCATGCGAGGCACTCTGGCTTTGTTTACACACCCCAAATGGAGCCTGGAGCTATGAGCTAATTCGTCAGATCTGTTACATTTCCAGTAACATTTCGTCTCCTCGTGCGCTAAACCCTGGGTGTGTGTGGCTGGGGTGCTCATCCCACCAAAGTCCTCTTTGTTTAGAGACTAAATCCCTGAAGTGGAGAATTACCAGACGGTTGTGGAGTGTTGTATCAGAAAGCGAGCTGGTGAGTCCGTCCGCCGCCCGTCTCGAGCTCCGTACAGCCCCGCCAGGTGGATACACCTCCAGCGTGTCAGAGGTCACAGGAAGTGCGATTAGGCCCCGTGACGACTCACCCCTCAATCAGAGGCGAACAGCAGCGCTGCCATGAAGAATCACCTGATCCTGGCTTTGATCCACCTCCGTCTGCCGCCGCCCCGTCCGTCCTTTTCAGAGCCACTCACTGTGTTTACTTCCATTTTAATAATTTGATTAGAGCCAGTGGGG